>NW_022900924.1:19500343-19516702 GCF_012274545.1 Fukomys damarensis
CCGCCGCTCCACCTGCGCTGGTCCGAGTCTCCACCCACCCTGCCGCCTGCCGGGGGAGCCGTGGGGGCGCGGGACTGCGCGCTCAGCAGGAAGCTGGGTTTGCTCCCCACCCCATCCCAGCACCTGTTCCCCATCCCAGGTGTTTCCTGGGAGGCTGCGCTGTAACCCAGCCGAATTTTGGAGCAGGATCTGGGTCAGGGCCAGTTTCCCCGACACTCAGGTTCATTGACTTGCTCTTCCTTCCAACTCTTGGCATTCCCGGGGGCAACAGGCATCTCCGGGGCTCCCCGCACCCCCAGCCCAAGGCCAGCCTTTGTCCCAGGCGGGCATGCAACCCTGGGTCCCACACCCACACCCCCGGGAGATCTGGGCGAGTCATGAAGGACGCCAAGCATATGGTGTCATCCCTGGCCTCCCATGACCTCCCCAGGACCTGCATCCCCTGAAGGAGCCCCAAGGCCTCCGAGGGCCAGCGCTGCTCCCTGGCTTATGCAGCCCCTCAGCCTCTTACACTGAACCCCAAGGGTGCCACAGGCCATTTGCACCTGTTGTTCCCACCAGACCTGGCTTTCTCACAGCCCTATATCTGCCTTACAGGCTGGGCTTGAGTGCCACCTCCTCAGAGAAGGATGGCACCACCAAAGACATGCCCAGGTTTACTGCCTCCATGGCTCTTGCTTCCCCCAGTCAGCACTCTGATCCACAGTTCGCTGCCCCTACCCCTCTGCCCATGGGTACTGGGTGTGCAGTGGGCACTTGGCAGAGAACAAAACTTCAGACACCTCCAGCGTTGGAGTCTGGGGCATGCTGGCATGTGAAGCAGCGGGGTGGGTGCCCCGAAAGCAGGGCTGCCAGCACATGCTGTGGTCTGGACTCCCCAGCCCTCTTCTAAGGAAGCATGTGGTTCTGGGAATTAAGGCTCGGGAAGTAGGAAGTGAAAGGGACCACAAGCCTGGCCAGAGGATGGGTGGCGACTTTATCTCCCAACTGCAAGGCCCTGGCTCCCTCCTCCCTCCTGCGTACCAGCAGCTCTCTGTGGCCCTGTTCAGCACGGTCCTGCTGGCCCAAGTCAGCCCTGACCCAGAGCAAGCACTCTGAACCACGGCCTCCAGCAAGGGGGCTTCCTTGAGAGCCTCATTTGCAAACAAAACCTCCTGGTCTCTGCTGCCAAAGGGGCAGAAGCCCAGGCCCAGGCTGGCCCTACTGTTTTGTGCAGGAACTTCACCCCACACGGCCCACTGCCCCTTTCCTGTCCCCCTGGCTGCCCCACGACTCCTGCCCGTGCTCAGCCTCAGCTCAGGGTTTTCTGCCCGTGGAACACGCCAAGCCAAGGCCCCCAGTGTCCCCAGATGCAACTCCACCAGGGGCACAGGCACAGCACCATCCAGCCTTCGGGCCTCAGCAGCCCCGTGCCCAGGTCTCTGCCACAGCCCCACACACTGACCGCTGGGCTGCACTGCCCACCGACTGGGCAGCAGGGGAGGACAAGCAGTGTCCAGGGCTCAGCCACTGTGCCCCACTCTGCTCCCCAGGTCCCCTGCCCTCCTGCAGGCTCCTGGCCACTAAGGGGCAGGAGGCTCCCACTCTGAGGGTCAAGACTCTGAGCCAGGCTGGGCCGACCCTTCTCAGGGGAAACGGGCCTGGGCCGGCCAGCACTTGCCAGCACCCTACCACGTGGCACCCGGCCCAGGCGGCTGGCTCCCCGGCTGCAGGTTACCAGGGAGACGGCTTCCTGCTCTGTCTCCGTCCCTGTCCAAGGTGGGCCCAGGGCAGCAGCCCTGACCCCTGCACAAACGGAGACCCTGTGGCCCTCACGTTCCCTCTCTGTCCTCCCAGATCAACAGCCAAAGTCCACCTTTGCGCCTCTACTCTCAGGATGAGGCCTCACTGCCCTGCCACAGGACCTGTACATATGCTGTTCCCTGCAGGTGATGCCTTTGCCTCTTTTCCTCTTGGGGAGCAGCACTCCAGCTCATTCAATCTTCACGTCACCTTCATTTCTACTCTGTACCTAGAACAGTGTGACCTTAGGCAGCTCACTAAACCTCTCTGGGCTTCAGTTTCTTTCTTTCTTTTTTTTTTTTTGGATACTGGGGATTGAACTCAGGACCTTGTGCTTGCCCAGCAGATGCAGAGCCACTGAGCTGCATCCCTGGCCCTGCTCTTTTAAATAAAGCAAATAATAAAGGCTTACTGAGGGTGAAGAGTCTTCATACACGGCAGCGCCCGGCCCCCACTGGGCTGAAGGACGGCGATGCCACCTGCCCGGGCACAGCTGCTGCTGGGCCTCTCCACACTGCGTGCTCCCGGGGGCGGGCGGCAGGGAAGGAGTCTCGGGCCGCACCTGCTCCCACCCCCGCCGGAACACGCCGCCCGCCCTCGGCAGCCTCCCTGTGCGATAATTGTCCAGATTGCTGTAATTCACGGCACAGCACACTGGCGCTGAGCTCAGGCACCATTACAAATGTCACCGTGCGGCTCCAGCACCCCCGGCTCCCGACGCGTGGGCAGCCCATGAGCTCAGCGCGGCCCCTTCTGCGTGTCCAACCTCGAGGCCGCAGGGCACGCACCACCCAGGCAGTGACTCAGTCTGCGGCCCTTCTGCCCTTCCCAAGGAAACAGGGACAGGGTGCGAGGACCAGGGCAGACCTCACGCTACCAGGGAGCCCAAGACAGTAGGGGGCTGAGGCAGGACCACTGTCCCTGACTCAGAATCCCAAACAACAAACCACGTAACCAACTGCCATGTGCCTATACCTTTAGTTGTAGGCCATCTGAATTTTTCAATTATCTTGCATGAGTAAAACCATGTCAAAATTCACGTTAGCTGGACACGGTGCCACACGCCTATCATCCCAGCACTCTGGGAGGCTGAGGCAGGAGGATCACAAGTTCAAGCTCAGCCTGGCCAACCTAGTGACACCTGTCTTGGAATTTAAAAAGGACTGGGGAAGTAGCTCAGGATAAAGGTCCCAGGTTCAGTCTCCAGCAGTAAGACAACAATCACTGTGCCATTGTACATGAGTGTTCACAGCAGCAGTGCACACAACACACGCTGTAAACAGGCTGCCATCAGGCCGAGGAGATCCAGGAGGGCACTGCCAGCAGAGGCGGATGTGGGGGCCACACATGACTCCATACCCAGATGCCCGGAAGGCAGCACTGGCCACCGCAGGGACAGAGGCAGAGGCTTCTAGCAGCCACCAGGGCAGTGGGGCACAGGGACAGGGCTCCAGCAAATGGGCAAGGGCCTCTGCTCCTGTGGGGTACGAACGCACAGAGCTGGGCAGCGGGGACAGGGGTGGTCGACACGGGGCTCTCTGGACACCCCGAGTGTCACCTTCAGCAGCCGAGACCACAGCCCAAGTTGTGTCCATATTCACTGATGGGACAGAGGCTGGGCTTCCTGCAGAGACCACCGGGGACACGGACACGAGAATTGGCCCTGCGGCCCTCTGGGGGCGGCTGGCACCCTTGCACTTCCCTGAGCCCCGGAACCAGAAGCCCAAACCGGGCCTGCTCCTTTCCACAGTCACCCAGGACCCAGGCCCTTGCTGCATGCCACTTCGTCCTGGCCTGGAACCCAGAGGTGCACTCTGCGGGGACAAAGGGCAGGGCCCGCAGGAGGCCAAGGGAAGGACAGGGCCCGAGACGCACTGAGCACTGTGGGTCCTCAGCTCAAGGCCTCCGGGACAGATCCGACTCCAGGCCCCTCAGCCGCTCGACCCAGGCAGCAGCAGGAAGGTGATGGCTAAGTGCCTGCTGCTCCAGGACACCTGACTTGCCTGCCAGGCTCCTGGGAGGGGCCGCCCTGACCTGCCTCGGTGGTCCCGGGCCACGGCCTCGATACTGTCTGTGCCTGACAGTGCAGCAGCTGGACCCTGTGCATGTCATCACGGTGAGTGCCTTAGAGCTGGGGACAGTACTGTGTGGGGACAGGTGTCTCCCCAGGGTGCAAGCGGAGGGGACCCTCACCACCGCTAGGAGGTGGCCTGGCCTGGAACCTCAGCACCAGGCCCCACACTGGCTGCCGGCCAGGCCACCAGTCTGTCTACAGATGCCACCAAGGCCAGGAAGCCACAGCCAGCAAACCACGGTTTCCAGGAGTCAGGTCCACCACAGTGGCCACACTGGCCCGCCCCCGGTGCCCCAGCCTCCTCTCCATGCTGCCTGTCACAAGGTCACCAGGAACCAGAGCGTGGCCTCTGCCCGACACCACCACCCCAGCTCCCACAACACCAAAGCTCAGTCTCGGGACTTTCTCAGTGGGCAACTGGCTCCACTGTCCTAGCCCGCGAAGGTCAGGTCGCTAACACCCGAGTCCAGTTTCACGTGCATGCCCACAGCCTCCGCGGCACACGGACACCCAAGTGGTGACTGCCACAAGCACTGCGCCTGGCCTGGGCTCCTAGGAAAAGCGTCACCATCCCATGCAGAGGCCCAGACCCGAGGTCACAGTGCCGAGACGGACACAGGGCTCCAAGGGCCCCACACCGGAGAGCCACCACCACGCTGCCCAAGGCCTCACCTCTCTTGGCGGTCTCCATCTCCTCCTCCGTCCACCGCGAGCTCTCGTTCATCTCCAGAGAAGCTGCAAAGGGACATGGTGGTCAGCGGGAGCACCAAGGGGCCGCATTCTGCCTCCTGATCTCCGAGCGTCCTGGCCATGACAGCTGGCTCAGCCTGCACTCTGCCGGGCAGAGGTGACCCGCGTGGGTGGGCAGTGACACCGTGAGGGGAGTGAGGGCAGGAGCACCCCTGGGGCCATGCATCGGGGGTCCCAGCTCGCTGTTCGGGGGCAGGGGCTGCCCTGGGCAGGTGGTGACAGGAGCACCTGAGGACCCCCACGCCGAACACCCACAGTGACCACCCAGTGTGTCCCAGGCATCCCCACTCGCCCAGGACAGGAGCGGCCACCTGCTGCCCAGAGCTGCTTCAGGGGCCAGAGGGGTGGCCACGACACTGTGCAGCAGCATTTCAGGGGGCCCCCTCTAAGCACCCGGAATGTGAGCCCAGCCCTCCCCTCCCCACTTCCGGTGCCTCAGGGCCACGAGGGGGCGGACACAGGGTCAGTGCAAGGGACAGCGCAGAGGCTCGGGCAGGGCCGGCCAAGGCCCAAAGGAAATGACGGGGACAGTCCCCGGCCACACAGCTGGCAGGTGCAGCGGGGAGCTGATCTCAGAGACTTTCTCGCTGGTCCTGTAGGACCCCAGGGGGACTGGGGGCTCACTGGGAACAGAAAGTGCCAGGACAGTGCAGCAGCTGGGGAATCCGGGTGTGTTTCCACCTGCAGCCCAGCCCGTGGGCCTGGAAAGCACCACCCCGGCAAAGGTGCACCTGAGGGGCCGCAGATACCACAGGCCTGGGGGGACGCCAGACGAGACAGCGGGGTCCCAAGCACAGCTGTGACTCTCAGGGCACGAGGCCGCTTCTGTGCACCTCGAGGTATCTGGAAGTGGGTCCTAAAGACTCTTCAAAGAGGGGCTGCACATGTGGCAGACCCCAGGAGGGAGCAGCGCTTCATCTGCATGGCACCCACCCCCATCCCAATCAGTGGAAAGACCAGGCAGCCCCAGGTCCCCAGCCGCACACTGCTGCCCCCTGTGGCTGGGCTGGGGAACTGCAGCTCAGGTCATTCTCTGCCCTCTTGGGAGGGGCAGGAGAAACTGAGGCCCACATCCAGATAGCGAGGGCAGAGGGAGGGTGCAGCAGCACGTGAAGGACACCAGGGTGGCTCACAGCCTGAGTCTGCCCTCCTCCCAGGCCCCAGCAGAGAAGACAGTGAGGACCCTGTTGTGCAGAGAGGGCGAGGAATGTCCTCCAGGCCCCACAGCGGGACCTGAACCCTGGCACCCCCCGCAGCCTCCCGTCCCTGCACTCACCCAGCTCGGCACTCTGCTGCGGGGTGACGGCCTCGTCATTGTTGGCCTCGTTGGCCATGGAGCGTGTGATGCGGCCCTTGCGCCGGCCCTGGCTATTGGCGGTTTTGCGGCCCTTGGAGGCCACGGCTTCCTTCTCATCATTGTCCTCCCCGGAGGTGTCGTCCGTCTTCTCCCTGAAGGCCGGAGGGTTGGAGATCATTGAACCATGGTGAGGTAGGAGGGGACAGGACTCCACCCGCTCCCAGCTCAGGGGAGCTCAAGAGGAGGGCCAGACGGGGCGCTGCAGGCACAGGGAGGGCCAAGTTCCTGGGGCAGGCACGGCCCGAGGCCTGGGACACCAGCCTGCAAATCGGGGAGGCGGGAGCCATGGCTGCTGCAGGGAGGAGCCAAGCACTTCCTAGGTACTGTCCCAGGGCCCAGCGGAACTGGGTGTGGCTGGTGTGGCTGGCAGCAAGCCCAAGGCTGCTCTTTTCCCAAGGGGACACCTTCCAGAGAGCTCTGCGAGTGGCCACGCCCTGCCCTGGGTACCCCTGGCCCAGGGACACTCCCACTTACTGCAACACCAGACCCAGGTGCACAGGTGCACATGACCTCCATCTGCCCCCAGCCTTCTGGGAAGCCGGCTCAGGACGCATGGCCCGGGCGGGGCCTGGGTGGGAGGGCAGCCAGATGCTCCCAGAGCCACATTCCTGGCTGTGGCAGGTACCTGGCGCCCAGCGGGCCGCCCCCAGCTCTGCTGGCTGCAATCCTGCCTCGGCCTCCAGCCACCTCCTGCCAGAATTGAGGGGGAGGGGGAAGGGCGGCGGCAGGGGAGGAAGGGGCAGCAGACAGGGCGCCAAAGTCACTCTGGGATTCACCAGCTCAGCAGCAGAGCTCAAAGGGGCGGTCGGTCTCACACATCCCAAGGGTGACAGGAGGAGGAGGCGGAGGCTGGCAGGCGCCTGAGATCGTCCTCACCCGCCCCGCCCTGGGGTGGCCTCTCGAGGTGGCCTTACTTGCTGAGCTCCTCCTTGCTGTTCTCCACGTCCGGCTTCTCCTCCTCCTTCTCAGCCTCCTTGTCCTTCTCTTCTTTCTCCTCCTGGCTGCTGCGCGGGGGCGGAGGGGGCTGCTGCTGCTGCAGTGGGGGAGGCTGGTGAGGCGGGCGCATCTCCGTCTCTACACCTGGGTGCAGCGTGCGCTGGGGGTGGAGGTGGGGAAGGCCAGGGAGGCGGAGGGGCCTGTACTGTACTCCAGGTTCTGTCCATGCTCCCTAGAGGAGGGTCTTAACCTCTGTGCTCGGATTCCTTCAACTTGGAAATGGGTATTTCAGCCAGACATGGTGCACACTTATAATCCCAGTACTCTGGGGGGCTGAGGCAGAAGGATCACAAGTGTGAACCAAATGTAGGCAGTTTGGAAATGCCTTAGCGATACACTATTCCAAAATAAAACAAAAATAATGTAAAAGGGCTGGGGGTGAGGAGACCCTGGTTCAATCCCTATTATAAAAACAAAACAGGGCCGGAGATTTAGCTCAGTGGTTCTGCTGCCTGCCTTTCAAGGCTCCAAGTTCAATCCCTGGTACCAAAAACAAAACAAAACACCCCCCAAAACCGAGGGGTATTTAAGGTGCTAATGCCTCAGCCAGGCACTAGGAGGCTGATGCAGGAGAACCTCTTAGAGCACTCAGGATGGTAGGTGGCACAACGCTCGTATGGGGCACAAGGGATCCACCTTGGGCGGGACAAGGCGAGCATCACGTAAGCCAGGATGGGGCACTGCCAGCCAGCCTTGCCCCACCCAGCCCAAGCTCCACAAGCTTACAACAGGAGGGAGGCCCAGGTCAGGAGCCGAGGGCCTGGGGCTGCCCACTCACGAAGCTCTGCCACCCAGAACGTCCACCCCAAGGCCCAGGCAGCGTCACTGACACCCCAGGTTATTCCAGCCGGCATCTGAGAACCGGGACTTCAGCCCCCACCCCCGACCTTCCCCGTGAGGCTCCACTATAAGGACCTCCAGCCGCTCCCAGGCCACAAAGCCTGAGCAAAAGCAGCTAGTGGGCAAGTGGGCATGGCTGGGGACAATAAAGCTTCATTTACAACAGCAGGTAGGGGCTCACTCTGGCCCACTTCACTCTACACCAGCACCGTGCAGACCTGAGGTGTGAAGGCAGGAATGGTGTCACACACCTATAATCCCAGCACTCTAGGAGGCTGAGGCAGGAGGATCTCAAATTATAGACCAGCTTGGGCAACTTACTGACTTAGTGGGGCCTGACTGAAAATAAAAAATAAAAGGGGTGGAGGAGACGGGGATGTGGCTCAGTGCCAAAGCCCCGGGATCTGTCCCCAGTCCTGCAAAAACGGTGCCCAGATTCCCACCCAGGGCTCTGGGCCAGGTCCTAGACCTAGGGCATTTCCACCTGCTCCCAGGCAGCTGCTATACACAAAGCACCCAGGACCTCGGCCCTGGCAGCCTAGGCACCTCCAGCCCTGAGCAGAAGCAGGACAGAGACCCTAGTGCCCTGAGCTCCCGGAGAGCAGCTGTGCTCTCCGGCCCATGCGTCCAGCCCAGGCTATTCAGGAGTCCCCAGCCACAGGATCCACGGCGAGCCAGCCCTCAGCACACCCCCCAGGCATGGTGCTTCTGGAAAACAACATTAACAGAACGGACGCCCGCCAAGCACAGCAAAAGCCCGATGAGGCCAACTCCATCTTTCAGCTTGAGCTGCTCCCATCCTAGAGCCCAGTGTCCCCTCTGCTCTACAGACGAGGACTTGGAAGTAGAGGTTCAGGGCCCACCCAGGGCACATAACGTTTCTCAGCAAGATCCTAAAGCCCAGTGCTCTGATCCCACCCAGGCCTGGAGCCCAACAGGTCCAACATCCAGAACCACCCGACACCCTCACGCTGGGCTGGGCTGGGGCGGGGGGCCGGCAGGCTGCCCACACGGCGTGGCCCTGCAGCCCCACACTTTGGGCTCCTCAGGCTGCTCCTTGAAGATGTCACCAGCTGACTTGCTGGGTGGCCGGCAGGCTGCCCACACGGCGTGGCCCTGCAGCCCCACACTTTGGGCTCCTCAGGCTGCTCCTTGAAGATGTCACAAGCTGACACTTGCTGGGCATGCAAGAGCCTGGGGTTCATCCCCAGCACCAGCAAAAAAAAAAAAAAAGGTTAAGAACATTCCAGGCTGGGTGTGGGGCTGCGCGCCTGTACTACCACTCAAGAGACTGAGGCAGGAGGATCACCATGAATTTGAGGCCAGCCTGGGCTACCCAGTGAAACCCTGTCTCAAAAAAGCAGAGATAAGAGTTCTAGTACCCAGCCACACAACTCTGATACGGTCCCATTCGTTAACTCATCCAACAAACACCCTTCTCGGCATCTACCCCAGCCCAGGACCCCGGCTCACAAGTCCCCCTGGGTCGTCTTCCTTGATGGAGCCCACCCTGGCGGCCCTCCTCACACCTCGCCCAGCCCTGAATGCCATCATCTCTCCTTCCTGGGGACCCAGGGACAGAAGCTGCTACCTCAGCTGGCATAGTGGGGGCACCTGTGAGACAGAGGTACACAGGCAACAGCTCAGGTGCCAGCTGGAACCCGCAGGAACCTCGAAGGCCACTGCGGACAAAGCTATCCCTAAACGCCACAGCCAGTGATCACAACGTCAGCTGCAGCTGCATCCCTTCAGGGCCTGGCACCATCCAGACACACAGTCCCCTGCCCTTCACTTACTCTCTTCAGTGCTGCGCTGGGATCCAGGCCCTGGAACACACTAGGTACTCACTCTACGCTGAGTGACACCCTTGGCCCCAAAGCCCATTTTAGATGCTAAACGGGACCCTCTCCTAAAACCCAAAGACAATCCCTAGTCTCCACTACCTAGGCGTGGCTGGTCTTTCCCCCTCTCTGAGCCCCCGGGAGAGGCTTCAGGGCCTTTGCACATGCAGTGTCCTTGGATGGGGCAGTTACTCTTCTTCTAACACTGTTCCTTCTCATCGGTGACTCAGGTGGAGCCCGACGCCTCCCCAGAGCCACCCTGATCTCCCTGTGGGCACTGGGCACCAGCACTCATCTTGCTCCCCGGGAACCATCTCAATAACACCCCTGCAGGAGCCACCAAGGTCCCCGGGCAGCTGTGGCCCCAGGGGCCGCCACCAGTCACAGCCTGTGTACCTGACCCAGAAACTCCTGCTAAGCTCCACCCACCTGTGACCCGGGGCCTGGGGGTCCCCGTCACAGATAGGGTCACACTGCCCTCAGCCTGGGCAGGCCTGGGGTCAGCTCCCTGTGCCACATCCAGCCCACACAAAGGTTACGTGACCTGGCCTCTGCTGCTGTCCACCCAGCGCCCTGTGTCCCACCCCAGGGCCTCACCAGCCTGGACCCACAGCGTGGTGGCCCCCCACTGGCTTCCAGGCAAGGTGTGGCCAGGCGTTGGGTACCGCCAGGACCCTCGGTGCTGTCCCGCCCCACAGACCAGCTCAGCCTCCAGCGGCCCCCAGTGGGCTGAGACCCCACCCAACATGGCCAGCGGCTCTGTGAGAGCAGGAGCTAAAGAGAAGGCAGGAGAGGCCCCATCCCCGGGCAGGGGCCTCAAGGCCCTCCTGTGGGAGTCACAGCCACAGGCCCCACACGGACGTGGCACACCCAAGGTGGACGATCCTGGAGCCCCTCAGCCAGGTCACAGGGGGACAGGCTCAGATGGGGGTGGTGTCCTTGGCACACAGGACCTCGAGAGTAGGGGGACACCAATGGCCTAAAGCCTGGGCTCCCAAGCCCATGCCTGGGCCTGCACCTCCCTCCGTCCCAATGCACAAGCACTGGGGAAGACAGCGGACCTGACCTGCAGCCAGTGCCAGGCGGGCACCAAGCAAGGAAGGAGCCAGGGCAGGGAGGCCAAGCCCTCCGAGGGCGGAGACCAGGTAGCCTGGAGATACCCACGCTGCAGCCAGCGCTGCTCCTCCGGGATGCCACGCCACCCTGCCCCCACCAGAAAATAAGGACCAAGCAGGCCACCAGGAGGGGCCAGCAGGGCAGGGCAGGCTGAGTGTCAGTTGAAGAGGAGCAGGGGACCCGCAGTCAGCACCCTGGACACCCACCCCAGGGTCCTGGCCACAAGGGACTGGTGGCCGCCTGAGGCTGTGTCCACTTCAGGCAGACGTGGGCCGCTGCAGGGTCTCCATCCAGCACGGCCCGTCAGGGTCAGGGCAATCGGCCAAGTTGCCCTCAACTGCCTCCCTTCTGCTCAATCTGACGATGCTCTGGAACCCTCGTTCAGAGTAAAAAGTGACTGATTTCTAAATCTGGGGTAAACTTTCTTAAAAACAAAGAAACCCAAATGCTTGATCAAGTCACTTTCGCTGTTGGAATGTGTCCCCCGCCAGTGTAAGGCCCTGAGCTGGGGAAGAGGGACTGGGTGGTGTAAGACGTGGGACAGGCCAGGCCAGCTGGGGGTGCCGCAGAGGGCTCTGTTGGCCAGGAACCTGTGGGGCTTCTTCAGGAGGTCCTTTCACTCAGAAAGGAAACTGAGGCCTGCCTGTCTGTCCACAGCAAGAGATGGGGGCCCGGGGACTCTGCCCTCCCTGATCCGCCAGAGGCTGCAGAGGCGCTGAACACCGGCCCCTCCAGCGTGCAGCTCCATCCTCCGGCCCGGCAGCAGCACCAGGCTGGCCTGATGCCTTGGCCACCTCAGGCTCAAGCAGGGGCTGCATCTACTTTGCCGCCAGCCCAGGCCCCAAAGGGACACAGCAGCCGGCTCCACACCATTTCCTGTGGGGTAAAGAGCCACCCTTAGGGGCCCCGTGTGTGCAGAACAAAGGGGCTCCGTCCTCTCCTCCATGTCACTGTTCCCATGGCACAGAAGGCTCAGCCACCTCCTCCCACGCACAGCCCCTCCCGGTGCTGCCAGCCAGCCCCCCCAGGGCCCTGCTGGGTGCCCGCCTTGGTGTCCTCCCAGGTGAAGGCCGGTCAGGGCATGGACACCTGGCAGGCCTCAGCTCCTTTCTGGCCACTGCAGTCCCAGGCCTGCTGCCCCTCTCCATGCACCTCTGCCACTGCCTGGCACCGACTCGCTCCCCCACCCCGCCTCCAGTGTAGAAAATCCCTGAATGCCACAGCCAAGTCTCCGAATCACCTTGCTCACGCCACCAAGCTTGGACCACCTCAGGCATCTGTCGGCAGGGAAGCCCCAGCCGCAAACCAAAGTGGCCGCCCTCACGCATCTGCAGGGACGAGGAGCAGGCCTCGGTCCTGGGCAATTCGCCAGGATGCTCAGCGTGCAGCCAGGGCTGGTTTAGTCTGTCGGCAAATGGCAAGCATGGCTGACCCCCAAACCTTCACAATCATTCACAGAATGTTTTCAAACCAACTTCCTTCTCCTCTGATGCAGAAGCCTGCCAATGATTCCCATAAAGGGCCTGGGTATTTTAGGGTCCTCGGGCCACATAGCTCCTGTTGCAACATCGGTGAAACACACGCTGTCGTGGCCACGCCTACCAGAACTTACGACTATGGCTGTGTTCCAATAAAACTTTATTCACAACAGGCAGGGGACCAGCCTAAGCCTGTGAGAGCTCGGACCTGCCTTCCTGTCCTCAGCCTCCCCTTGCCCCCATCCTAACTCTGGCATTGGCGTCTGGAAAGCAGCACCTCCAAGTTCTGCCTACTTTTTTCCTCTCCAAGAACCATGAAAATAAACACAAAGCTATTAAAGTTTAAAACCTAGAGTCTGTAGGGCCTCTGCCCTGACACTGTCCCAGGAAACCCTCACTCTAGGAATGCGGCCACCTCATAATGGCAACCACTGAGCCCTGGGCCAGGGGTCCAGAAATCTTCCAGCTCTGTTCCACAGCTATCGGGGCCTCGTAGGACCAGCCTCCCACCAGAAGCCACCGCACCCTGCCCTCACCTGGCTCTTGCCGCGGCGCCGGTAGCTCCGCCTCACCAGGCTCTTGTAGTTCTCGTTCTTCTTGGTCAGGTAGTAGTAGAGGACGCACTCAGCCACCGTCTGCAGAGACAGAGAGAGCGCTGAGGCCTGGTCTCAAATCCCAGCTCCCCCGGGACCAGCCAGTGACCTGGCACCGGTGACCCAACCTCTCTGCACCTCGGTCTTCGGGTCTGTAAGATGGGTCTGTTAAGATCCGTCTCCCAGAACTGTCACAAAGATCAAAGCAGGCACCGAGGGGAGGCGGGAGAGACACTGAGAGGCTTTAGCTGTCGATAGCACCGCTCTTGCTATTGTTAGCACTAAAATTGGCTTTTCCTCATTGCAGCTCAAGCGGAAAACAGGGCCTGCGGCACAGGGTACACACACGCCAAGCCCCCTGGACACAGCTCCAGTGCCCTCTCCTCTGTATCACCTCCCTTCCCTGACACCCAGGGTCCCCAACAACCACATCCAGGGTTCAAGCACCAGGGACTTGGGTCCCCATGTCCCACCTCAAGCTTTCCTTCTTTCTCTACCTCAACTTCACCACACGGCCCTGGATCTGGACACCGGCAGCCCAGGGTCCACAGAAGCCCAGTGAGGGGCACCGCCATGGAGGCCCCTGAGACACCAGGACCCCACTGCAGAGGGAACAGAGGTGCGCTGGACCCCAGCTGCCCCAAGCAAAGAGCCACCAGTAGGCCATCTTCCCGGAAGGGGCCACAAACTCAGGTCCTCCCAGAAGGCCGCCAGTCCAACCTAGGATATTTTCTTTTTCTTTACAGTACAGATAATTGAACTCGGGGCCTCCACACTGAGCTACATTCCCGGCCTTTGTTTTATTTGAGAATCTTGTTCAGTTTGCCCAGGGCTCAAGCTCAGAATCTTTCCTGCCTTGGCCTCCCAGAGTGCTGGGATTATGGACACGGACCTGTACACCTGGTAGAACATTTTTTTTCTTGGTACCATGGATCAAACTCAGGACCTTGCACTTTTGAGGCAGGTGCGGTGCCACTGAGCTACCTCCCCGGCCCCAGTAGAACAATTTCTAATCAGAAGCCCACACATGGCGCGTGCTGACCGGCCCAGTGGGCGTCTGCATGACGACAGGGCAGAGTCCCTGCCACTGCTGCCCCGTTCTGGACACGTGCCAGCAGTCTCCCAGGGCAGCTAAGCTGAGGTCACCATGACGCCCACTCCATACCCCAAGACTGTGCCCCCCACAGCCTTGCTCAATCCCCATCTGACCCGTGCTGCCTCTGCCCCAGAGTTCCCACCGGCGTCTGCCAGCCGTCCACACCTACAGGGTATCCCTGCCACACTGGTTTTTCAGGCACAGAGCTCTCCCTGAACTGTCCCGCCCACCTCCTCAGACGGAGGCCATCAGCCCATCGAGGGCAGGCGGGATGACAGTCACCCTCCAAGCCACCCTGCGTGGCCACACGGGGACCCCCAGGGCAGCCTCCGTCTTGCTGCACCCACAGCGTTGGGGACTTCCGGCCCACGGTGCCATCTCTGCCACTGCTGGCCTTGAGGCACAGAGAGTGGCCACTCTTAAGGGCACGTGGGTCCCTGACCGTAAGAGCCAAAGGATGGTGGCTCCCAGCTCGGGCCTGAAGGGTATTGTGAGCCACGGCCTGTGCAAGCTGACAACCCGCAGAGGCCACTGCCCTGCACCCGGAGCGAAGTTCTCCATACCTGCCTATTCTGTCCCCAGCTTCCCAGGATGCTTAGTGCCACCTCTGAGGGGCTGGCAGGGAGCCAGGCACACCGGCCACGCGGCACCCCTGATTCTCCTGGCTCAGCCAGGCCAGACAGGGCCTGCACATCCCCAGGGGGACGACAGGCAGGGACAGTGACAGGGACCCTGGGCACGAGGAGGTCGTCAACAGGGCCAAGGATGAGGCACTGAAGGGACAGAGTGGGACAGTGGGCAGCCGCGAGACTCACCTTTCTCTCCAGGAACGAGGCAATCAGGCCGAAGTTCTTGGGGTGCTGCATAAATCTGTGGGAGGAGGCGGGTGGCCAGTGAGCGCCCAGGCACCTGCCAGGTCTGCCGCCTGGCTTGGCAAGCACCGCCCACCCGGGTTCAAGGAAGCCAGGGGGTGTGAAGGGCGGGACAGGGCAGAGGCTTCCTCTGTGTGAGTCACCAGCTGTAGGCCTTTGAGGTATCGCTGTCCCGCTGGAGACAGCTTCCAGGAAGACGCGGACGTCACACAGACTCTGGGGGTGCCCCGTGAAACCTGCTCTGGGCTCCTCCCCAGCTGGGCCTGGGCCTCCCTGAGAGGTTCAGTGGGGCGTGGTGCCCAAAGGCAGGAGGTGGTGAGCACAGATGGGAGCCCAGGGCACTGGGCCACAACATCCAACAGAGCCAGGACATCACCAAGAGTGGCAGCAGCAGGGTCAGCGGGGGAGGGGATGTGGCCAAGGCCAGCCTGGGCACAAGGGTGGGGAGGGCTGCAGTCTGACCCCAGGGTCCCCGAGAGTGCACCTGCCCGCGGGCTCCAAATGCTGCCTCTGGGAGGCCCAGCAGGAGGCCAGTGGCCTGCCCACAACCAGCCAGACACCAGGGCGCCCAGGGCGGCCTTGTCTCTTCCTGGAAGCATCAGGGACAAGGGGACAGCATCCTAACTACGCCTTGGTTTCCCCGGGACCCCAGGAGGCAGCCCAGCCTTTAGGTGGCAAGGACAACAGAGCAGACCGTGGGGCCTCCAAGCCCCCATCACATTCTGGACCCCGCAGCTGAGTGTGGTCCACTCAGACCCAACTTGTGGAGTTTCCTGGGAGGACAAGGTCTTTTTCCATCCCAAAGCACAACACACGTCTCCCCAAAACAGTGGCTCTGGAGACCCCAAGGCTCCACTCAGAGCCCAGTCCTGCTTCTACTCGCCCAGGCCTCTGCCCCTTGCCCAGCCAGAGGAGCACGTAGTGAGTGTGCACTCTTAACCTCTCCCTGACAGCCTCTCACAGCCCAGGGGACAGGGACAGCTTGGCTGGGCTGCCGTGAGGGGCAAGAGGGACAAAGGCACCACCCACAGACACGGCCCGGCCCCGGGTCCAAGGAGGGCCTGCTCGATGAATGGCCACTCTCGGAGGAAAAGGAGAGCCCAGGGCCAGAGCGCTTGAGTGGCACACAGAAAACACGGCCTATGTCCCCCAACTCCAGCCCTGTCACTGACACACAGCGGCCCCCGCATCCTGGGGACTGGCTGAACGGAGTCCGCGGCACCTCAGAGTGCGACACCACGTGGCGGACAGTTACCTAGTGTGACCCCAGCACGGCCAGTGCGCTTGTGAAAGGGGACACAGACACTGGGAAGGAGAGTGCACGAGGGCCAGCCAGGCCTCAGCGCAGGGTCAGACTCACTTCTCCCGGAAGGTCTCCTTCTCCTGCTCGCTCCACACGTTCATGACCTGGCGGTCCTTGTACACCTTCATGGGGTCGTCCACGAGCCCGTTCATGTTGATGAACTTGATGCGCTGCTGGTCAGCATCGTAGAGCATGGGCGGGACGACAGCCAGCTGCCGCATCTGCTTCTCCAGGTTCTGCGGGCACAGCAGGAGCGGCGCG
>NW_022900924.1:19516927-19555248 GCF_012274545.1 Fukomys damarensis
GCGGGAGGGCCCAGAGGGCACGGGAGGAGGGGCGGCGGCGGTGCAGGGAGGGTGGGCTGTGCGTGAGCCGCGTGCAGCCGGAGCAGCTGCGAATGTTCCCCTCACGAAGATGAGCACCGTGAAGCACAGCGGCCAGGGCAGGTTCAGCTGGGGTCCAGATGCCCGGGGACACAGCAGAAGGGAGCAGCCCCGGGCCGGGAAGAGGGCTCGGCCGGAGCCTGGGGACACCACAGGACCACTTCCTGCCACCCTGGCCCCAGCGCCAGCTCCTCTGATCTGCCCGCGTCGGGATGACCCTGGGAGGCGCCGGGTCTCTGGGATCGCCAATTAGTGGTGATTAACAACCTGCTCGGGAGGCAGCCAAGGGCGGCCCGGTCTGTCCTGCTGCCCAGCTGCCTACACCCCACCTCCTGGCGCAGCAAAGGCCTCCCGGCCACGGTGCAGAGGGGCCCCGCTCTGGCTGCTGGGGGACCCAGGGCATCGGAAGCCTAGCTTGTGGCCTCTGACTTCCCTGCCCTCCCAGCCTTTCCAGGGTACACAGTGGCTGCTGGACCCCGAAGAGCAGACAAGACAGCAATTGTCCTCTGCCCACCCCTCCTTGTGGTGAGGCTGACACCCCTGCCCTAACCAGAACAAGGGTGGCGTCAGGAGCAAGCACTGGCCAGCGGATGCCCTGCCGAGAGCAGGGGTCCCCTGCACTGTCCCGCACGTCCTGTTCCATGGAGAAACTAGCCTTCCTGGACTGCATTTCAATCAATTTCAATGTTAACAGCTGCAGGGAGCTTGGTTGGACCAGGCCAAAGCCACAAGACCCTCCCACCTGAACAGCCCTCAGGGAGGAGGCACCTTGCGCCTGCATAGATGGCTTCCTGCAGCCACCTGGGTGTGGGGCACAGGGGACAAAGGTCACACTGGTCACATGATCCATAAGACTGGCAGGAGACAGGCAGAGGCCTGTTCCAGTTCTAGGGAATCCTACTTCGCTGCTTCTTGGCCGTCTGGCCCAGTAACCACAGCCAGGGTCACCTTGGCTGACCCCAGGTGTCCCAGCGCCCCTGGGCAGGGCCATGGCTAGGCTGGAGCCCAGGACTGAGGCGCCAGTGAGAATGCCCCAGCAAGGGGTCCTGGGTGGCTGTCAATCACTGTACCCCAACCCCTCCCACCTGCAGGCACTGCCTGCGATCAGCCAATAGGAAGCACCGAAAAGGGCTAAGGGGTGGAGCCAGAGGCGGGGCTGACCCCCAGCACAGGCAACAGGCAGGTCAGGGACTTGCAGGCTGCATCCTCCCCTCCTAGGGTAAATCCAGTTTCCCACCGGGCCCCTGCTGCCTGCAGCCAGGACGTCACTGGACAGGTTGCCGGGATGGGGATGCACAGCCGGCAGGCCTCACCTCCTGCTCCGACAGGCCATCGATGATCTCTGACACCTCGTGCTCGCTGCGGGCAGCCGACATTGAGAGCCCGCTGCCGCGCTGCCCCACCCTGCTGGGGACCAAAGGGACACACTCAGGACCTGCCCTGGCCAAAAGGGGTACCAGGTTGGCGCCTCGCACCCGGCACGGAACTGAGCTCCCACCCCAGCTCTGCCCCTCACCAGAGTCGGAGTACGTCTCAGCACCTCAGTTTCCTCCCATAACCAGGGTAAGAAGTGAGAACCCCTGGGCCTGGTGGTGCATGCCTGCGGGCCCAGCAGGCCGGGAGGCTGAGGCAGGAAGACCTCAGGCTCGCCCGGGGCTCACCTCTGCATACGCTCCTGCAGCTCTCGCTGCTTGCGGATCTCCGGGAACTGCTTCTCGTAGTACTCCCGCACCTTGCTCTCCTTTGCACGGCGCCGCGGATTGTTTTCAATGCGCTCCACCTTCTTCTCCCAGGCCTCCATGAGCTGGTCATAGCGCTGGCAGAACTTCTGCTCCTGAGGGAACGCGGGCCGCACTGAGGGGCTTGGGCACCCAGCACGCACATGGCCACGCCCCGGGCCACACGCGGGCAGCACGGGCACAACAGACCAAGGCCCCTGGGCCCAGGAAGAACCCGCACTTCCCACAGGGACCAGGCCCAGTCTCCAGTGAGCGCCGCCCAGGCTGGCTCCTCCAGGGTCCGGTCCAGGACAAAAGCCACCACCACCATGCAGAATCAAGAACTCCAAACACCTGGCCCCTTCCCCGCTTCCCCCTCTGCTCAGGTCTGTCTGCATGCAGGGTGGCTCTCAGGGACACGGGGCCCTGTCACCCCAGCTCTGGCGGCCAGGAGAGGGCCAGGGACGAGGTCTCAAGGACACACTCCCAGCACTCCCTCGCTGCTCGGCCCGGACGTCCCTGTCCTGCACGTCAGCGGCTTCTCAGCTTTGTGGGGCCAGGGACAGAGCCAGGCCTAACAGGCCACAAGCTCCGACCGCCCTACCAGGCACCTCGGCTCCTGACCAACGCACCTGTGGCTTCCAAGTGGGAGGCATCAGATCAGAGGTCTAGCAGCCCCCTAGCCTGCTGGGATGGCTCAGCCAGGCTGCAAAGCCACCTGGATTTCTGAGAGGAACCCCAAGTCTGCAGCTCGCGCCCCCATGAGCCAACTTCCTGCCAGACCCCCAGGGGCCTTTCCAATTAAGTTATTTTTATGTTTTGCAGCACTAGATTTTGAACCCTTTACACTGAGCTCCATCCCCAGCCCATTTTTTATTACTTTGAGTTCTTTTTTGGTACCACGGATCAAACTCAAGACCTTATGCTTTTGAGGCAGATGGCACCACTGAGCTAAATCTCTGACCCCCTTTTTCATTTTGAGACAGAGTCTCACTAAGTTGTCCAGGCTGGGTTCAAACTTGAGATCCTCCTGCCTCAGCCTCCCAGACTGCAGCGATTTGAGGCATGTACCCACACCCTCCAGCTACACTGGCCCCTAGCTCCGTCTAGCAGCCACAGAGACCTGTGATTCACATACCTCCTCCCCACCCCAGTGACACCCACAGGGACACTGGGGGCAGGTGAGGGGCAGAGGCGGAAAGATGTGCTCATGACCGCCAGCTGTGACAATGAGCAGACAGGCAGCAGACTCCTGTCCCTCCCCGCCCAGTGACAGGGCCCCATGGTGCCTGACTCTGGCTGGGACGTGTGGCGCTCTCCTGTCTCAACTCAAAGACTGAGCACTTGCTGGAGAATCAATACATCTCGCTGTGCTGAGAATAAAATCTAAATGCACCATCCCACAAGGGCAGTGTCCCCGGGCTCCGTGCCAACCACCGCCAGCCCCTGGCATGGCCCCAGTCGCCACCAGCCACCTGCTTCCCCCACCCCGGAGCTCTGGCACATACGTGCCTTCGGCTCAGCCTTCCCGGGTCACAGCCCCGCCAAGCGTGCCATCCCGGGCAGCCTGCGAACACCCAGTCTCCTTTCTCCGCCCAGCCCAGGGTGGAACCTGCTCCCGGGCTCGGAAGTAGCCAGCCAGGGCTCAAAATCAGCCATGTGGCACAGGCAGGCCACTCTACCACTCTGTGCCTCAGCTTCCCCTCTGCGGCATGGGGACAGGGGTCTGCCAGACGCGGGCTCTGTGTACACGTCAGCCACCCTCAGCCAATGCCCTGTTCCGCTTGCCTACTGCGCAGGCGGCATCACGTTTCCATTCAGGCTGCGCTGAGTTGGCACCAATTGTGTACCACAGACCCGCACACGCCCGGCAGGACTGAGTGCGCCCCGGAAGTAGACCTGACCCGGTAGAAAGCAGGGCCCTTGAGGGCAGGAAGGCTGAGGCACAGGGACAGGGGGACATCGGGGCCCCTGAGCCTCACCCCCCCAGCCCCGCTCCCACCCTGGTGCTGATCCCAGGGACTCACCCACTGCTTGCGCGCGTGGTTCCTCCGCTTGAAGTACAGGATCAGCTTCTTGCGCATGGCCTGGTTTCTGGGGGACAGAGGACTGGGTCAGCTGTGTCCCAGCCACGCAGGCCCGAGCAGGCACCACCCTGCTGAAGACTCCTGCACCCCCAAAGCGACCCAAATCTCCAGAAGGCTGGGTGCACCCAGGAGAAAGGCCTGGTCCCCCGGCACCCTGTCCTGCACAAAGGAGACAGCAGGGGCACCAGGTCCCCACAGCTCTGCGGCTCCTGGAGAGGGGCTGCCGCCGAGGGAGGTATAGGTGCTCAGAAGAGAGAGAGGCAGGGACACAGGGCAGACAGAGACCGGAGAGACAGCGAGACAGAAAGGGGAGCGATTAACCCCACAGGACAGGGACCTGGAGGGGCCGAGCGAGGGGGACAGCAGCCCAGACCGGGTGGGGCTGGGGGAGGCAGAGTGGAGGGTGCAGGACACGGGAAGGCGGGGGAAGTGTGGAGGAGGGGACAGGGACCCTGGGACGTGCAGGGACTGCGCGGGGCAGGCTTGGCCCCGCTCCAGCGCCAGCACACGTGCCGGGAACACAGACAGCAGGCCGGCCTCAGGGCCACTGCACCCCAAACTCGCCTCACCCCTGGTGGGCAGTGGCACCCACTTCTCTGCAGTGTTTAAACCCACAGAAAGCTCAGCAGCCACTGACGGACGTCACAGCAACACGGGCCCGGAGGCCTCCTGCCCACAGCCCAGGACCTGTGTTGGGGATGGGAAAGGGGCCCCAGACACCGGGGTGGGCATCCAGAGCCCCTCCCCAATGATGCTGAGTCTGAGCTGACCTCAGATGCACCCTGACTCAGTGTCCGCATCCGGAGTCATCGGGCACCTGTCTCCATCAATTCCAACCACTCCTCGAGCTCCCACCACGCAAGGCACACAGGGGACAGGACAGGCCCAGGCCCCCCGAAAGAGGCGTCACAGTGACGATAACAGAATGAGGCAGCTCTGTGCCAGACTCATGACGTCAACCAGGGTGGCAGCAAGTGTGCCTGGGGCTGCCCTCAGACCACACAAGTGTGGCCCCTGAAAGCTGCAGATATAGGAAGCCCTGGGGGAGCCCGGGCTGGAGGCAGACAGCTCAGAAGGACCATGGGGACATCTAAGGGGAGGGGACCCCGGGCAGTGGACACTACAAGTGCAAAGGCACCAGGGTAGGAGCACAGTCAGGGGTCGGGTGAAGAACAGGAAGAAGGCCCAGGTGGGTGAGGGTCCTGGGAGAGGACAAGCACCAGGTGAGCAGGGCCAGGGCCAGGTGTGTGGGCACTGGGTCTCCCAGAAAAGTATCTGGGCTAAAAAGGAAAACGACAACCAAGAAAGCCTGGCAGTAAGGATGCCTGACAGCAGGGCCACCTGGGACCCAGCTTGGTTCCCGGGAAGCCAAGGCTTCTCCATTGTACATGCAATCGCCTTTCCTGCAAACCCAGGGGGCTGCCCGGGCAATCAGGTCAGCTCCCTGGAGCAGCGGTTGGAGCAGAGGAGCGGGTGGCGGGGGGAGGGAGCACTCGCACACACAGCCCAGGAGGACAGTGGGGCAGGCTCCTCGGGGTCTCAGCGGAGCCCGGGCCTGGTGACAGCTTCCCACCTGCACCCCTCGCAGGCACAGGACGGGGCAACGGGCTGCGAGACAGGAAAACGGGGACAGGACAGAAGCGCCTGCGGCTGGAAGCCAGGCACCCTCTGGACACAGCAGTGGCCCCGCAGAGACAGCGTGGGCGGCAGAGGGGCAGTGAGGGAGCGCAGGTGACCGCAGCACATCCGTCCCCGAATGCCCGGGCAGCAGGAAGCGGAGCGTGAAATTAGCTGCACGCAGCCACAGAGATGACAGTGCCGGGCCGGGTCCCAGGGGCCCACCTCCCACCTCCCACCTTGTGGGTCATCACACGCAGTGCGCCGGCATCTGTCCCCTCTGCAATGTCAGGCCGCGGTCACGGCCATCGCGGGGCCCAGACTAGCGGAGCAGAGGCAGCGAGCACTTGCCAAATGGAGGAGCGCCCCCACCCCACGCCTTTGGAAAAGCTGAGCACAAATACTTCGGGGCCTGAGGCTGCATAACCAAAGTCCCCGCAGTCCTGGGAATGGAGATGGGAGGACAGAGGTGCTGGGAGTTAGTGCCCTGAGACCCTCTCACCCTGAGCCTGCAGCAGCTGTATAGTGACTGAGACCTGAGGCTGCACTCAGACTGTGCGCTCCCTGGAGCAAAGCCGGCACAGCGGCAGAAAGCACAGCCAGGAGCAGCCAAGGCCCTGCCCTCCTCCCCTCGCCACCCATGTGGCCCCAGGACTTTTGCACTGCTTCTGCCCCTGCCTACAACTCTCCTGCCCTCAGGGGAACACGGCCAGAGGCAGCACAGCCAGAAGGGTCCCCTCAGTTGTCACACCCTGCCCTGACTGCTCAGGCCAGTCACCTGTCCTCTCCTATCTCCTGCTACCATCTTGAGAGCGTTTTGTAAAGCAAGCAAATGCACTGCCTTAATAACAGCCACAATGAAGTCAAAAGCAGTAACTTTGACAGAAAACATGAAAAAAAGCCTTCAAATTCTAAGCACAAACCTGTTGCTGATTCACTTTTCAGCAGTAAGATCGACCTCACGTAAGAACTCACTCCCGCTGAGCAGGAGGGGTACCCCGGGACCGACCACCCATGCAGACCTGGCGATAACGCAGGACCACAAACGAAACCGTGATCCTGCTCCCGGGACGACGGTGCAGCGGACCTCAGTTGCTGCCGTTTCCGTGAGGTGCCCGGCTCCTTCGCGGCTGGGCCAGTGTGGCTGCTCTTACTGCAGTCGTCCAACGCCATCAGACCTAAGCTGCTCTCTGAGCGATGAAGATCACGTGAAATTTCCGGCTTCATACGCTGCTATTAAAGTCACGTCCAAGTTGGACACGGTGGCGCCTGTCTAAGATCCTGGCACTCTGGGAGGCAAGGCTGGAGGGTGGCAAGTTCAGGCCCAGCCTGGGCAACGGAGAAACTTAATGAGACCCCGTCTCAAGATGAAAAATAAGACGGGCTGGGGATGCCGATTGGGACGAAAGCCCTGGGTTCGATCCCCGATACCACAGATAAAGAAATGCACAGGTCAAAAGGAAAACACAACGAGCCTTGGTGAGCGACTCCCATACTTAGATAAGCTGAGACTTTCCCTGTTATTTAACTCTCTTCTTTGCTGCAGGACACAAACCTCTGCTTTGTCCCAGCCCCTAAGACATGGCCAGGCCCCAGCGGAGCAGATGAATGAAGTGATGAGCAAATGGACGAGTGAGTGGCGAAGCCCCAGCAGCCAGACGCGGCAGCAAACACCTCCTGCCCCGACCCAGCTGTACGAAGGCCCCCAAGCCTGGATCCAGCCATCGTGGGGAACCCCTGGTGCCAACGTGACGACCCAGCACCTCGCGACAGCCCTGTGGCCAGCCCAAAACGCTGAGGTCCGAGGTGTGGGCTGGGTCTCCAGCGAGACGCCCGGCTGCTCCGAGCCACCAGGGACGCAGGGTGGCCAGCTGGGCCAGGCTCGGGCCAGACACAGCAGACCAGAGATGACAACATGGGGGGCCGCACCAACAGCACAACCCCGGCAGGGTGGGGCTCGAAGGCCTCCAGCACCACACCCCACCCTACGCTGCCACCCCAGCCACACCTGGGCCCACTGAACCCACAAAGGCTGCCCTTGGAAGTCACATGTGAGCAGCTGAGCCTCCTCAGTCACAAACCAGAAGCACATGGGGATCCCACAGACACACACACACCTCCAACCTATTCCCTGCCATGCGCACAGCCACCGGGGCAAGGCCTCGGCCCCTTTGCCTTTTGGGGTCCTGGATGATGACATGAGGAAATATCCCCTTCACGCCGGAAGGCTGTGCTCCCATCAGTACATCCCCAGGGAAAGCCAGGGCTGTCCAGCGGGCCAACCTACTGCTTAAAGATGCCACACCATCTGCCCCAAGCCAGCCGTGCGGCCCCCAAAAGTGCATGGCGCCAGAATGATGACCGCTTGCTCTCCTGGCGTCCCCTGGGAGGGGTCCCACCGTTGGGTCCCACTGCACTGCCCACCCCAGGCCCCCGGTTCAGTGCTTCCTGCCACACTTGCAGACTATGCAAAGGGCCAACTCCGACAGACCCCAGACACCCAGGCCCCGTCACCTCCAGCTGCGCCCTGCGCCCGCCCTCCTCGCCCAGGTCGCTGCACTCACATCTTGATGTTCTCGTGGTACTGCCGGGTGTCAGAGGGCTGATTATACAGCGGCTGTGGAGGAAGGGAGACGTCAGTGAACGTGGCCACCAGCCGGCACCCTGCGAGCCCAGCAGCTGCACCCAGGCCCAGGAGCCACCAGGCCCGGGAGAGGCCGCTGCCCCAGCCCCACAGCCTGAGAGCCCCTGGAGGGGGTCAGGACTTGCAGTGGACCCCGGTCACCATGGACACCGGGACCCCAGAGTCACAGATGTCCTCGAACCCAGACCCACAGTGTCGACAGGTGGCGCCGGGCAGGGTGAGGCTGGGGACCGAGGGGAAGCCTCAGCACAGCCGGGACACACACAGGCACCGGCAGACCCAGGCAGCACCCTCGGGAAGACAGCACGGCCCTGCCTGTCCCGCAGGAGCGCAGAGCCCCAGGGCTGGGTCCTCACCACGCTGCTCCATTGGCGGCAGCTGGAAGCAGGCGGGCACCACCACCAGAGGATGGCGCAGGGGAACCAACAGCACAGGCAGAGGCAGCCACAGGCCTGTGCCAGTCAGGCTGAGCTAGCACCTGTGTCCCCGCCTGGGTGGGAGCGCTGTGGCACAGCACCACAGCCAACTGTGGGTTCACCCCCTGGCTCTGCCCCGTGTGCTACAAATCCACGTGGGCCTGCCTCAGTTTCTCTCTTCTGTAAAACAGAGCCGCCCCAGAAGAATCAGTGCCCCCAAGCCCAAGACTGCTGACAGCACAGACTTCTGAGCCTCCCGGACCCTTCCAGGCCTGGCCACCACACTGAGGGACAGCCGCCAGCATGGCAGAGTCTACACCACTACATCCTCTGTTCACTCCCGAGCGGACCCTGGGGACGAGACACGGAGCACACGGAGCCCGCTTCCAGCCATGGGTACAACTGCCCCGTGTTGAGGGTGGAGACACCGAGGCCTCGGGAGGCCAGAGGGTCGGGCACAGCTGGTGGGAGCCAGGGAGGCAGAACCTCACACCCAGCACCCGGAGGGCCTGGCTGTGCCTCCTGCCACCGTGGACCGGCAGCCCTAGTACCGGGGCACCTTGGACGCCCACAAGGGCCCCAGGACCAACACCGCTGCCCACAGCCCTGTCCACACCCAGCCACCCCCGGAGACGAGGAGGCCTCTTCTGACACCAGGTCACAGGCCTCCACCCACAATGTCCCCAGCCAGGGCCTCAATAGAAGGGAGGAACAGGCAGGACCAGCAGAGCCTGCATTAGACACCTCGGAACTGCCCAGAAGACGGGTCAGACACCCTCGGAAGGAGGCAAGTTCCAGGCGTGGTCTTTACGACCCCCATCATCCAGGACCGCAGGCCAGGCGGAAAGGGCCATCCATCCATCCGCTCATGGCTCAGGCTGGCCCTGACTTACACCCCGCTTCCTCCCTGTCCAGCTCCCAAGTGAGAGCTTGGGCCTTGGTTTCCCAATCTAGAAAATGGGCACACAGCAAAGAGAACCCATTTGCCCAGCCTGAGCGGCCCAGAACATTTTAAATGCAATGGCTGGTTTGTCCCGGTTTCTTATAAAGACAAGCAGCCTAAGGACCCAGGAAGCTCCGAGAGACCCAGCACACAGACCCAGCAGGGAGCACAGGGACATGAGCTGCAGGTGGCAGCAGGGCCCCAGCCAGCCTCTAACCCAATGGGGCTGGGATGCAGGGCTCCTCGGGTAAACTGAGGCAGGAACCAATGAAGCTCTGGGAGCAGCCTGGGAGTGCCCTGTCACCATGGCAACAGGCCCAGGTGACCATCTCACAAGGCCCAGGAGGAGCAGGGTGGGGCACACTGCCAAGGGGACAACAGGGCCCAGGGGGTCCCAAGGACCCCCTCACCCTCCACAGAGGCCAGTGCCAAGCTGGTAGCTCTGAGGCAACCTCCAGGCCATGGGGACCGGCACCGCCCAGGTCCAGAGGACGCCAGGGCTTGTGCGGGCCCCTCTGCCTCTGCCCTGGCCCAGCTTCCATCCCTGCTGTGAGGGGAAGCCCAGAGCACCAGCTCATGAAGAGTGGGGGCTGGGGAAAAGGCGGGGTCCCCTGCAGGACTGGCTCCTGCACAGCTTGGGGTGGGGCCGAGAAGGGACAAGGAAAGCAGGATGTCCCCAGGATGCGCTGCTACCAGCTGGAGTCATCCCAGCCTTCACCCTGCTGGTGACACCGAGTTCTTAAAATACCAGCTGGAGCAGGAAGGAAGCCGTGACTCACACAGCAGCCACGAGGTCTGCGATGGCCTTCCCTCTACCACCTCCCACCCTAGGGCAGCCTGGTCCCCAAGGGTTCGGGGACCTAGAAACGGCCCCTGCTGTCAGCCCCAAATCCTGGGGCCACCTGCAGCCACGGCCCCAGGGACAGGAGGGAGGGGACGAGTCCTTCCTGCCCGCTCCAGGCCCTGCCCCTCTCCGGCAGTGCAGACCCAGCACGGCCCTGCCCTCTTGCAGCCTCCCCCACAGACAGACACGGGGCACCTCCGTGACACCTGGCACAGAGACCAAGCCGAGGGCCCACTGACAGGAAGACACCCCAGCTACAGCCCCAGCCGGGCCACCGAGCGCACTGCACCTGCGCCTTGGCCTGCACCGCCGGGCCCCTCCCACAGATTTGGGGCCAGGACCCAGGGACACCGTCCACGGCCGGTATGGCCCTGTCCCTGCTTCCCCACCTGCGAGCCTGGGCTTGGGTCCTCCTCAGGAACGGGTAGCGGGAGCCTCAGGGTCTGGAGCCCCTTGAGGCACCTCTGATCCTGCCCTCCCTGTTTGGCAACAGAGGGAACGGAACGAGTCAGGACACAGCTGACGGGAGGGTTCCTGACGGTGGTGCAGGCAGCAGCTGCACCACCAGGCAGAGCGGCCTGGGTCTGGGGACCAAGGGCCCACAGCACCCAGCACCTAGGGAAAACCAGGGGCAGTGGCTCTGCAAGCACAGTCCTCACTGGGTCCTTCCGAAGTGCTGTGCTGAGCAATCCTGCCCCCCACTTCCCTGAGCCCCACGTGGGTCCCCCAAGACCCCTGCCCATTTCCCCGACACTGGACGGAGGGCATGGGGCAGGCCCCTCCCCACGGCTGCCCAAAAGGCACCAGCAGAACAGAGCGGCAGTGGGCAGGGGTAAGGATGACACGCAGTCGCCCCCCCAGAGCCAACAACATGGCGCTGGACACACGACAGCCACGCCTGGCCCTGTCCACCCCTCAGCCACAGCTCCTGGGGTCCCCAGGGGGACAGCAGGGGCCAGGCTCCCCAGGCTGCCCTTCTGCTCCCACACACCAGGCCGGCCCCACTGTGTACCAGGCTGCAGACCAGGCCCCTTCCGGTCCGCAAGCCAAGGCCGGCCAAGGTGGTCAGGACAGCAGCTCAACAGTGAGGCACGGTACCCGCACTGCGCGAAGCTCCACAGCAAACCCTCGCCAGTCCACGTGCAGACAGCAGCTGAAGCCAGTGGTCCAGAGACCCACCCGGGCTTCCCCAACCGTCTGGAGCAGACTCGGAGCTGAGCCGGACCCCCAGGCCGGGGATGGATCTCCGTGCCAAGCTGCAGTGAAGCACCGGCCGGGCTGTGCCCTGCGGCCTCCCCTGCTTCCTGCCTCCTCACTGAGGCTGCCTGGGCGGAGCTGGGCAGGGGCCGCTTCCTCCTCCCCTCCCCGTGCCCCGCCACACCCGAGCCCTACTCACCAGCTCCACCTGGGGCCCCAGGCCTTCCAGGATCCGATGGGCCGCCTCTGCCTTCTTCTATGGTGACCAAGAACACACAGGACAGGTTAGAAACGGGGGGCCACTGCCGCCTGGCACACAGTCCACAGCCTGGGCAGGAAGCCCACAGCCTCCCGTCCTCCCCTGGCTGCAGAAGTCACGGGGGCCTCAGCTCCTCCCCATGGCCCTGCTGAGCCCAAGGGGGCAGAGTCCCGGGTGCCCAGCCCCCTGCCACCCCCAGGGCTCCAGGGCCCAGCGAGGGTGCAGCTGAGAGCGGCACAGGGCGAGGGGAAGAGGAGGAGGGGGCCGGGTGACAGGAGATGCCCTTTCTGGGATCTCTGTTTCACAATCACGTGATTCTTTCCACAGCCCCCCACCCCCACCAGCCTCCCTGGGCACAGCCTGGGACTGATTTGGAGAACAGCCACGTGCAGCAGGAAGGGGTCCCTACACACACCCACAGGCGGGCCCTCGGCCCACTGGCCCTGCCCCACGATGGCGGCACTGCGCCTCGGGGTGGAGGAGTACAGCAGACAGGGTCAGGCCAAGCATGGCTGTCCGGGTCCTCGCCCTAGTGCTGGGTGCTGGGCAGACAAAGGACATCTGCCCCAGGACACCGCCAGCCCCGGTGGGCAGCAGGCGGTCCTAAGGACAGTGACGCTGCACTAGTGATCGCCACCCTACGGTGAGGACAGCCTGGGACTGCACACACCGGGAGCGTTTCCTCCTCACAGAAGCACAGAGCGGGCAGCCCAAGAGCTGTGCAGACGCCGAGGCCAGGCGCCCAGGGACGGGTGAGGGAGAGGACGACACCTCACGGCCACTCACGCACAGCTCAGGCTGACCCCCACATGCGTGTGTGCACACAGCACACACAAGCAAATGCACACACAGGTGCACACACGCACCCACACGTGAGCCCAGGACGGCCTGGGCCCTGCTCTTCTGTACCAGCAGCCTCAGGTCCTCATCACCCTGCCAACAGCCGCAGGCCCGGCCATGGGAAGCGGCCAGACTGTGGGCCGCGTCCTCCCTACCCTCCCTCCACCTCGCGACAGCCGGCCCTGCCCGCGGCACCTTCACCCCAAAGCCTGGGGCCGACCGCAGCTTCAGAGATCACAGCACCACCCCCAGGGTCTTGGCACACCCTGGCCCCGGAACTCCTGGCACCCAGCTCCTCTCCCGGTGCCAGGCCTCCGGGTCGGGCTGGCAGCCCTGCCTGTGCCCGCCATCTGTGTGCACCTGCACGGCAGCCTGAAGCGGGGGAGCCTGGCACAGCGGGGCCTTGTGCAGGGTAATGGGCCAGGCGTGCAGGAGGGCAGCGGCCCCGCCCCGCCCCCACCTGCAGCAAGCGGCAGGGAAGGAGGCGGATTAAAACTTAATCCCCCTGACCCCCCAAGGGGCTCCCCATTCTGGCTGCTCCCCACTGTGAGGCGCCAGCTTCCGAGGCTCAGCCCAGGCAGGAGACACCCTAGCTCCACACCCCCAAGCCCGGCCATCCTCACCTCTCCCTCCCCTCCACACCCTGCAGCTGTTCCAGGGCCCTCATCGCCAGACCCGCCCAAAGACCTTCCTACCCTTCACCATGAGCAGAATGAATGGAGGCTGGGCCCAGGGAGCCGGAAGGAGGAGCCACAGATCTGCAACAGCTGCTGGAGACAGCTGTACCTGCTCTCCTGCTCAGGGCCGAGGCCCCTCCAAGCTCGAGCCCGTGCCACCCGTGGCGGGCCCTGGCCTCTGAGCACCAACTGCACCTGCTTCGTCCAGGCCTGGATGGAGCTCACTGGAACCGCACAGTGTGCAGCCATAACGAGGATGGACAAAGCCCTACGGCGCCAGCGAGCCCTTCCTCAGTGACTGGCACCGTCCAAAAGGCACCAGCAGGAGCCACTTTGGCACCGCCACTCCGCAGCCATGAGGCTGAGGCAAAGGGGCTCAGTGACATGCCCAAGGTCACAGCCAGGAAGAGGGAGGTCGGCACTCCACCCAGGCCATCACCCTGCCTGTCCTAAAGACACTTACTGACCCTGGGTGTCGTCCCCAGGCCCAGAGCAGCTGTCAGAGCACCAGACAGCCTCAGCCCTCCCCACCATAGGTGGTGAAGGGCAGCCTTCAGACGCCCAGGTCCTGCCAGGGCCACCTCCTGGGGAAGGGTTAGCGGGACCGGCTGGAGGACAAGAGCCCATGCTGCGACTCTTGTGACTCCGGACGAGTCATGGCTCCCCTCTGGGCCTCAGTTTCCCCGTGTGTAAACCAAATGACCACGGCGCCTGCTTTCCCAGGCCTGCTCCTCTAGGATGGACAAGAAGGGTCTGGCCGGAGGACGTATGCACTGCTGTTGGTGATGACACTGTGACCATCTGTGCGTCCACCTGGCCCCTTGGCCCGATGCCTGTGCGTTCACGGAGGCAGGGCCACCCCAAGCTGCCCCCACTTGCCAGCTGGCCCTTGGGCAGGAGGAGGGCCGGTCCCATGGCAGACAGGAACACAGAGGCTCACGTACCCGGTTCTCATCGTAGATGATCTGCACCAGACTGCGGTGCTTCGACTCAATGGGCGGCGGCGACACGGGCTTCTCCGGCTCCGGCGGCTTGGCGGCCTCCTCCTCCAACTGTTGCTGTGGGAAAGGGGCAGTGCGAGGGTGAGCCCCGCGCTCAGGCGGAAGGAGAGGCACAGCCCACGAGGGCCCGCAGCCACCACAGGAAGTCAGGCCGCTCTCCGCTTCCTCTGAGTCACCTGGGGACTCCGTATCTGCAGAGGGAAGCCCGGCCCGGCCCCGACAGCCTCCTGGTTCAGAGGCCGCCCAGGGTATGCAGAGGAGGCAAAGGAGTGGCTCCACCCCGACGGGCCTCAGTTTCCCCATCTGAGCTGATCCCAGTCTCCCTGATGCGCACGGTAGGGGCTGAAAGGCCCATGTATGTGGAGCGCCGAGTCGGGCTACGAGAGGCTGCCACCCTCGTCCACTGCATTTCCCACAAGCCACAGCGTGGAGGGGGACTGCAGACTCTGTGGCCAATGGGATGCTATGTTCACTCTGCTCGCTGGGCAGCCTGGGAAATGGCCCGACTTCCTGAGCCTCTTTCTCATTTGGAAATGACGGTCATGAAAGAAAGCCCTTTTACCCTGGTGAGCACCAAAGGAGCTGATGCCTGCACCGCACTCTCAGCCAGTGCCCCATCAACAATGCTGGCCCACTCTCATGACCACCATCATCCCCACCACCATCGCCATCACCACCACCAGCACCGTCATCACCGTCATCACCATCATCACCATCGCCACCATCATCTTCACCACCACCATCAGCACCATCACCATCACCATCTCCATCATCACCATCTCCATCATCACCATCTCCATCATCACCGCCATCACCATTCACCCTGCAGTCTGTACACTCCACACCCCAACCCTGAACATCCCAGATGGCCAACCCTTTGTGCTTCCCACTGCTTTACACCAAAAAAGGGAGCAAAGACCAGAGGACAGAGACGCTGGCTCCGGGTCACCCTGAAGGCCTATTCCCGTCTGCTGTCTGAACGGTCCCCAAAGGAATCAGAGTCCACTCCTCCTGCAGCGCCCACACAGCCTGGATGTGACTGAGGGACAGAGCATTAGGATCCCAAACAGGAAGCGGGAAAGAGCCAGTCCAGAGTAGCTGCTCAGCGACCCCTGGTGCGGGCCTGATGTGGGGCCAGGGGCGTGCAGGAAGGAACCCCGCTGCTGCCGCTGACAGGGGCACTGAGACCCCGCCACCCCGCAGGAGCACAGGGCTCGGCTGCACTGCTCCCGGCTCTGGGGCCTGGCTCACCGCTCTGACCCCGGGAGTCCTTCATCGAAGCCCTGGAGGTCGGTGCCTCCTCCCACAGCTGCCTGAGCCGCCAAGCAGAGGCGGGACGACACTGCTCCCACCGCCAGAGCATGGCCACAGCAGCTGACACCAGAACTTTGTTTAAAAAGAAAATAACAGGCGTTAGGCAAGAATGTGGAAAAGCTGGAACCGTCAGACGCTGCTGGGAGGCTGTAAAAATGGGGCAGCTGTAATGGAAGAGAGCCTGGAAATTCCTCAGCACTGATTTCCACGTGGCCTGGTGATCCCTTCTGTCTACGCCCGAGAGGCTGAATGCATCAGCCAAACAAACACTGGCAGACTTGCGATCCCAGCAGCAGCAACCGTGGGGCGGAAACAGCGCCACGTCCACGAGACGGGCGGACAGACACAAGGCACACACGTCCCCTGGGCCACAGAGCTCAGCTGGCTGGGCTGCCACCCCCAAGACAGAGGACAAGGCCCCAGTACTGCCACCACCAGGCTTCCACTGGGGAAGAGGCAGGCAGGGGACCACGGTGTGACCCGCCCGAGGCCAGGCGGTGGCGGGAGGGAGGGCCTCCAGAGACTGCGGGTGGCCGGGCTTCCTTCACGGGAGGATGACTTGGGCCAGCAAGTGACAAGGCCCACACGACACCAGCAGCGCACCGATCCCACCACAGGGCCGGCTCGTACTGGGAGCTGCAGCTCCAAAGCACCTCATAAGGGATTAAGGGAAACTCACGCCGCGAAACCTGACTGCAGCGCCTGGCCCAAGTCACACTGTACACAGGGGAACCACGGCTGCCACGCCGCCCAGAGCCAGCCTGGAAACCACACGACACGCGGGTCCGGGCCACTGCCCGGCCACCTCAGCAATACGCCCTCTGCGCCCACACTCTGCACACTCAACCCTGGCCCGGTGCCACATGCCCGTGCTCCCCCGAAGGAGGGGACAGACACGAGCCTCCCCGAGCCCCAACACCGCGGGTCACAAAGAACAGTGTCGACGACGGTGCCACAGTGCGGCGGCCGATCCACAGGTCAGCGGGGTCCCACCGACGCCCCGATGTCGAGACCACAGCGTCTCGGTGACCCGAGCACAGCCACACGCAGCAGGTACACGGGGAGCAGCCTGCCAGGCCAGGTGTGACGGTGTCAGCCATGCGTGGGGACAGAGGCTGGCTGGAGACACAGCTCGCGTAATGGCCAGGGCGTCCTCTCTGCAGGGGGCATCTGAGCAGACACCCAAAAGACGCCAGGGCGGGAACCCCAGAAGCGCCAGGAAAAGTCAGATTATCAAATGACTTTGTATTGAGTAAACTAGAAATGAATATTAACACCACCACAGCCAGGCATGGTGGTGCACACCTATAATCCCAGCTCCTCAGGAGGCTGAAGCAGGAGAATTGCTGAGTTCAAGGCCAGCCTGGCTAACAGTGAATTCAAGGCCAGCCTGACCTACAAAGTGAGACCCTGTCTCAAAAACAAAATTACAGGGCCAGGGATACAGCACAGCAGCACAGCTCCTGCCTGTCGAGTGCAAGGCCCTGAGTTCGATTCCCAACACGGGAAAAAAAACAAAGAAAACAAAACAAGACAAGAACTATTCAAATCAACATTTCTCCACATGTCTTTGTCTGGTTTCACCTGTAACAATGAGACTTTGTTTTCAATCTCAGGATCTTGATTCCTCTTTAAAACCCTAGAAGACGAATATTACATTCATTTTATAGACAAGGAATCTGAGGCTTCCCAGGGGAAATTAGACAAACCACATTTAAAGTGTGTGGGGGGGGGGGGGGGGTTGAGACAGTAACTCACTATGCAGTTCAGACTGGCCTTGAACTCACAGCGATCCTCCCGCCTCAGCCTCCTGAGTGCTGGGCTTACAGACGAGCACCACCACATCCAGCTAACCACACTTAGATTAAGCATCAAAGGCCACAGGGGCCTTTGGGTCAGACGGCCACTGCTCTGGGGGCCAGGTCAGGGGCTGTGTTGCTGGCCTCATGAATGTCATGTAGGCACACAAGTTCACTCCCCCAGATCAAGGGGTACCTGCGTATATCCGTGGGGTCCCCTGGGGGTGCTGCCACCCGCCACACCAGCCGCACCTGCTTCTTCTTCAGCTTGGAGATCTGCTGCTCCACCATGGTGATTTCGCGGTCCACGCGGTCCATGCTCTGGATCAGCTCCTCCTTGGACAGCCGCGGGGGCAGCAGCTGCAGCTCACCATCGCCGTGCGGGGGGCTGGGCGGGGACACGGGCTCCAACTTGCCCGCCAGGTTGCGGTCCTGAGGGGACAGGGCCGGGGACCCCAGGTCAGCCAGGGAGCCCGGCCCCGCCCTGCCCTCCCCTCCCGTCCTCACACACTCCACCCTCTGACCCTCCCAGCATCCCGGCCCTGAAAGAGGGCTCCTCCTAACAAGAGGTCCTCTCAAGCTCCAGGGCCCCGGGGGGCCTGAGCCGGCCCAGGGACCTGCACACAAGGGCACCAGCGTGGGACCGGAGGACGAGCGTGAGCTGACACGCTGGGCAGGGAGGGACAGGTGCTCTTTCTCTTTCTTATTTATTTTTTACTTTTTAAAATAATGTTTTTGTGTTTCTGGCAAGTAAACCCAGCAACTTCACACTGAGCTCCAGCCCCAATCCTTTTTTTGTCTTTATTTTGAGATACAGTCTCACCAAAACACTAGACTGCCCCCAGCCTGGACTTAATCTCGCAGTTTTCCTGCCTCAGCCTCCCAGGGTGCTGAGATTATGAACAGGCACCACTGTGCCTCTCTTACTCTCCCGCTTCTGCACCAGCATCTGTCACATGATTACTCCAGGACAGCCCCATGTCCCCGTCTCTGTGCTGTGCACGAAGGCTGTGTGGGGCTCTGGCAAGAGGAGCCGGGAAGACAGCCAGGCCCCAGCTCCAGAGCCACGGCCACATACAGACACTGGCAGCCCTGCCTCGGTCTCCCCTCGCAGTGGGCAGCACAGCAGTGTCACGCGCCCCGCCCCCCGTGCCTGTGAGTCCACCCAGGTCCCACCCAGCTCTCTGCAAGCACTCGAGTGGCACAGGCAAGGAGGTGCTGCCCACGCCGCGCCTTGGGCCCAGTGGTGAGGCCAAGCCAGCCCTGCCTGGGCACTTGGCCAAGTGGGCAGCTGCCGGCCCAGGGGACAGAGCAGAGCCACGCCACTGCCCCCACCGGCCACGCAGCTGTGGCCCAGGACACAGGGGCATTATTCCCCGACCACGGCAGCACAGCAGGGCCCACGCCATCCCGCCACCGGGCCGTGGTCCCGCCTTGGGCCCAGTGGTGAGGCCAAGCCAGCCCTGCCTGGGCACTTGGCCAAGTGGGCAGCTGCCGGCCCAGGGGACAGAGCAGAGCCACGCCACTGCCCCCACCGGCCACGCAGCTGTGGCCCAGGACACAGGGGCATTATTCCCCGACCACGGCAGCACAGCAGGGCCCACGCCATCCCGCCACCGGGCCGTGGTCCCCCATGGCCACCTGAGATGGGGACATGGCAGAGGCCCAGGTCTCCTCCAACACAAGCCCCTCCAGGAAATCCTCAGGACAAAGGGCGGTGGAGAGCACAGTCCCCAGGACTCCACGGGGTGACCACCGTGGGGTGAGGACGTGGGCTTCAGGACCGGGCCACCCCATCATCCTGAGAGTGAGTTGCTCGCCTGACCATATGGGTCTCAGGAGCACCGTCACCTTCGTGGGTCAGGGCAGTGCCAGGCTAGAGTAGCAGGGGCGGCCACCAGCCAACGGCAGAGGAGCCTGGAGGCCCGACTTCCTCCCTGTTCTCACTGCTCCAAGCTGTGGTTTCACAAGGGCTCAGCTTTACCTCTGGCCAAGAGTCCAGAGGGCCATCGGTGACATCAGGTGACACGCTGGGCCCCACACGACGGAACACCAGCCACCCAGCACAGGCAAGCACACACAGGTGGACGGGCCCCAAAACACAACACTGAGACAGCAGCCAACCGCGGACCCACAGGAGGGCAGTGCGGCCCCGGTGCGCACGTGTCCTCCTGCCTGAGGGCGCCGGCTGGGCAGAGGTGGCGGCTGCAGCACCGTCACATCCAGGTCCCTCGAGCCCACATGAAGCAGGGGAGTCAGGCCACCCTCCTGCCAACCCAAGTCAGGAGGAGACCACAAAAGGCCAACCCACCTCCCTAAGCGTCATGAGCTGCCTCTCTCCCACTCAGATGCCCTTGCAGCAAAACTTCAAGCGAACACTGATCACCATGAATAAAAGGAGACCTTGTTACAGGAGATTAAACCACAAAAGCCCCCGCCAGAGCCCTGTGGGGGGAGCTGTATCTCTACAGGCCTCGCCCCGAGCTGCCGTGTGGTCAGCACCCCAGACCACATGGGCCACCGCAGAGCCAGCGGAGGGCACAGACGGGGTCGTGCGGACACCACGCCGGTCTCTGTGGCAGGGGCCGTCCATGCTTTCAGCCACAGTGGCACAGCCTGAGGAACTTGCAGCAGGGCTCAAGCTTGTGCCGACTTTAAGTTCAGAACAAAGGCTGGTGATCCGCAGGGCTGTAGTCACTTGGGCAGGAAGGAGGCGCAGGGATGCCTCATACCTGACCCAGGCACCACTGGCTGCACACAGAGGCGCAAACATAGCCTGAACCGGCACTCATGCTGTCCACGCTCCCTCAGCCCACAGCGATCACACTGTGGGGGCCCGGCCGCCACCCCCACCCAACCCTTCCTGGCTGGGGCCCAGGGGAGAGGAGAGGCGGAGGACAGAGACAGAGGAGGGCAGATGCAGATACACAGGCAGCCACAGGAGGGGCCAAGGAGGCAGGGCCCCCAGAAGGAGGAGGCAGGAATGGCAGGAAGACAGAGTGGCTGGCTGTCAGGGCGAAGACTCCTGAGCCATGGTCCAGGGCTCGGCCGCTCTGGGAACCCAGCCGGCAGCAGCGCCATCCCCAGAAGCAAACCGCATCACTCCATCCTCCCACACCCCGGGGCCCATTTCTCCTTTGCGCCACAGCAGTGAGAGCTCAGGGTCTCCGGGTCCCGGCAGCGGGGCCTCCAGAAAGCAGCCACCAGCCAGCCCATGTGGAGGGCTTCACTTGTAGGACCCAGGACTCCAGGGAGAATGGGCAGACGGGGCATGCGGAGGGCAGGAGAGGGGTAGACCAGGAATGGGGCCAAGTGGGTCTTGGGGACAGCACCTGGAGGAAACGGGTGACAGGTCTCAGCCATCAGGCCCGGCAGGAAGGAGGATGTGGCCCACCTGAGGGCACAATGCTTGGCAGGCACAAGGGAGCACAAGGAAGGCCCGCAAGGCTGAAGTGGAATGGGCCAGGGTGCTGGTGGGCAGAGAGAGGAGGTCAGGGCACCTGGATCAAGCCAGACCTGCAGATCATCTTGAGATTGCTGGCTCTCCTGCCTATGGTGAGAGGTATGGCCAGAGAGGCATGGCCTGGCCGTGGTCTTAAAGAGGATACAGGGGTCACAGGAAAGGCCAGAGCACAGAGATGGACAGGAAGCTACTGCAATAGTCAAGGCAAGCAAAGCTGGAAGCACAGGACCAGCGAGGCCAGGTAGGTGGGCACATAATAGACAGATGTGTGTGGATGGCATCTGTGTGGATGGCAGACACCTGGAATCCACAAAGGGGCTGTGTGGGGCACAGAGGAAGGAGGAGACCTGGGAGGGTCCTCGGCCACCGGAGGGATGGCCACAGGCCTCAGGCCACAGACTACAGATGGCCCAGGACCACCCGCCCTCAGGAGCAGCTGGATATGGGCAGCAGGAAACAGCATCGTCCGAGCACCACCCCTGGCACCAGCCTTACACTGTCCCTTCTCCCCACAGGACCCCAAAGTGTCCTCCCACCCCTCAGCACCACAAGCCAGCGGTGCCCCAAGATGGCCAGGGCTGTGCAGAGTTTGAGGGGCCACTGCAGCCCAGGTTCACACAAGCGGGGACCCAGACCTGACCCAGCACACAGCATGCACCACAGCAGGGCCTAGGGCCACCCACACCCGTGGGTCCCCAGCTCTCTGGTTACAGTGCCCAGCCCGCTCCTCCTCTGGCCAGCAGAGATGCCCACAGGACTGGTCCTACCTCAGGGCCTGTGTACCTGTCACCTGAACAGCCTCCCCGGGCCCCTGGCCCCTCTGAGGGAACCTTGCCCTGCACATCACTTGCACACCCTCCACTCACTCTTCCCCGCTCCCGCCCTCCAGGCCTACCTTGGGGAGGTCCTCAGACGCTCCGGGTTGGCCTGTGGCCAGTAGAGGTGATGGGCGCAGCAGGGGGTCAGGCATCAGCTCCAGGCGTGGCCTCTTGCTCTCCATGAACTCCAGGTCAGCCTTGCCCAGCTCGGGTAGGTACGAGTGGGACTCGGGCCTCAGGTGCAGCTCCTGGGACCTGCAGGTGGCCAGGACGTGGTGGTGTCACATGGGGGACACTGTCTCGGGAAGCCAGGGCCCCGAATGATGGGCATGGAGGCGGGGACGGGAAGGGGTGGTGCCAGTGCTGGCAGGGATGGTGGGGTCGGAGAGCAGCCACATGGGTAGGAAGAAGGCAGGACCTCCACCCACCAGACCACCTGCATGTTAAAACACATGGTCGGGTGTCACCATTTCCTGCCCACTGACCAGGGCAGACATCACTAGCCGATCACGGCACTCTTGCTGTGAAACCTGGCCTTGCCACCCACTGTGGCCCACGCCCTGACACTATGTCCCTGCCCCTGCCCCAGGGCCTTTCCCTGTGCCAGGACTGTGCCAAGACTGCTCGCGCATCAGCTCCTTCCAAGAGCAGGGGCCTGTCCCCCGCCTCAGTGATGCTCTGCCAGGTCTCTCCACCATGACGCCCCTGCCTTGGAGACAGAGTCCACGGACTAAACCCTCTGAGACCGTGAGCCAGGTGACCCTCTCCTCTAAGCAGGGCACCATATATCGTATCCTACAACGGGAGCTGGCTGACACACTGCCCACATCTCAGCTGTCCCCAGTAGAAGCTCGTCCATCCCCACCCTGCTCGACCTTCTCTTGCCTGGACGGGGAGCAAGGCTGCTGGGCCCCAGGGCAGATGGCAGTGCACTCGACCAGCCAGAAGAGAGGTCAGCGGGAGCCAAGGAGGGTTGGTGAGCACCGGCCCCCAGCCTGCTTCCCCACATGACGAGGACTCCAGGGCTCACTCACCGCTCGTTCCCAGGCTGGAACTCGGACAGCAGCGAGGGCCTCCGCCGCTGGGGCTGGATGAGGGAGCCGGGGGGCAGGTGTGAGGCGTAGTCCCGGGGGTGGTGCTGGTACTCGAGCAGCCCAACGTCCTGGGAGGAAGCAGCGAGGAGTGGGCACAGAGGACTCGTCTGTCCTACAGAACGAGCTCCGCCGCGCCCTGGACGCTCTCGCAGGGCCGCCTGCCTCGCTGCAGCAGGAATCCGGCCGGGCCTACGACTACAGCACAGACCCCGAGGGCCCCTCTGGTCTAGGCTCCGCAGCCTGGAGATGGAAGCCACAGCCTCCCGCACGCTAGCTGAGCGCTCAGCACAGAGCCCCAGGGGTACCCGCCCCCGCTCTGCCATCTCGACCCCAGGGCGTGCTTTACCGCACACCAGCACGATCTGTTCTCTAGCACATCCCTACTCAACCAGGTGGACCCTGTTGCCAGGTACACCTGACTTGAGAAATAGTTAAGTGTTCAGAGAAAAAAAAAATTTTTTTTTTTTTTTTGGTACCAGAGATCGAACTCGGGTCCTTGTGCTTGCGAGTCAGGTGCTAAATCCCCAGCCCCAGAGAAAATATTTTTTAAAAACTAGAAACAAGCCTCCTAACACTGGTTCCCTTGGTGTACCAGCCCCAGCTGATTAGTTCTATCTGTCTGGAACACGCAGTTCTGCTGCGTGGGGCAAGCGATTAGTGATGTCTGACACGGGCACGGCTGTGGGAAGGTGGGATGGCAGATGACTCAAGTTTCCTCTTGGCAGCGATTCCTGGTGTTTTGCTGTTTGGTTTTTTTGTTTGTTTGTTTTTTTTCAGAGCTACAATTCCCCCAATTTTCTGTAAAAATCTTGCCATTCTTTTGTTGTCTGGCTTTTTATTTGAAAGCAGTTACTTCTGCAAAAAGAACCAAGCTGACACCAGGTAGGTGTGAAGAGAACAGATTCATTTCAGATCCAACAGAACATGTGTGGAGAAGGCGGGGAGCCGGACGGCGGGGACAGAAAGCCACAGGGCCTCAGGGCAGGCACCTGCTGGGCCCCGTGCTCAGACCTCAGGCTCAGTGTCCTTGGCTTTGAACCTGACACCTGGCACAGATGGAGCGGCCTCTCGCCTGCTTCTGATGCTCAGGCACCCTGGAGGCGGAGCCCCCACAGCGTCTAACACAAGGCCCCAGTGCCCACAGCCGGCAGGAAGCAGGAGGATGTGGCAGGGACGTGCCAGGCTGCCAGGCACGGATCCTCCACAGCGGGCGGGCGGCGAGGTGTGAGAGGAGAGCAGCAGGCTGAGCCGGCTGCCAGCAGGAGCCCTCTCCCCGCCGCTCTCGTCGAAAGAGCAAAATGAGCAAAGCAAGAACAGGCAGACGTCCGCTTGCTGCCGCTGCCAGCTGCGGCACCAGGAGGCCTGGGCGGTGCACGGCCCTGGCACAGAGCAGGCTCATCTGTTTCCCTGTGCGGGCATCCACCCGACTCCATCCTGGGCCTACACTCAGCCCGGGCAGTGCTGCCCCAGCTCTGGTATCTGCCACGGGGCCTCATGGCGCTGGCGACCTGGGAAGGAGCTGGGCGGATGTTTCCCAGAGTCAGCACCAGGGCCCAAGGCCGAGGCCAAGGGGACATCCAGTGCTGCTGGCGCAGGGCCATGCCCACTCTGGGGGCCGCTGAGATGCCCTGGGGTACAGCACAGTCCATAAAGCTGAGACACTGCAGGGACAGCCTGCTTCCAGCGCCCGGAACACCAGGCTGGGCCCTCGGGGCAGCAAGGAAGGACATCAGGGCCACACTGCTCTGATGACAGGTGACCCTCGTAATCACAAGGACAACTGCCCCCTCATCCACCCATTCTCACACTCGGTGACACGGAACCGAGGGCCAGGGTGGCGAGGCCTCCTGTCCAGCTGCCACAGCAGCCTCCCGAGGCCTCCCTGCAGGAGGGGGTTCAGGGACCCCCAACTCCGTGTCTCCACTCTGGACAACATCCGTTCAGCCCCACACAGGAGGGGAGGGAGAGCTCGGGGTCCCAGAATCAGCCGGGTCTTAGCCAAAGAGGGATACAGCCGAAGGGGAAGTGTGCTGGGCTCCTCCAAAGCATAACTGGTGGTTTCGTTACCGATCCCTCGATCCAGGGAGAGGCTTGGGAAAGAGTTGGGAACCCGATCTCCTGGGAGGAGAGAAGGAGACCCAGGCAGGGTCTGTGGCCCCTACATCAAACCAAGCCTAAGGAAGGCTGAGGCAAGGAGGGTTCTCCAGAGTATGGGGGTCTAGCTCCCACGAGCAGCATTCCCCACATCTACCTCCCAGCCACACTGGGCACAGCACGGCCCACGGCCCACAGCCCAGAGCCAACACCTCCAACACGCCAGCAGAAGGAGCAGAGGTGAAACTGAGGCAGCCGGGCAGGAGCGGTGACTCGGTGGCACCAGGGACCCTGGGGACTCGTTTTCAGAGCACATCATGTGCAGGGCACTGAGGAGGGGCCGCAGGCCTGGAGGTGGCACTTGGGGTTCTCTCTCTATTCCTCGTCAGCACCTCACCCCCGAGAAACCGCCCACAGGCTGCCGTGGGGGGGGGCGGGTCCTGTCCAAACGCATCCTGCGTCACCGACAGCCCACAGAGCAGTGGGAGGTGTGACTGACCCCCGAGCACCTGGCAGAGGGCACAGTGGGGGCAAAGGGCAGGGCCGCGGAGCCCAGGGCTGCCCGAGGCGGGGCCCATGGTGCAGGTGGGAGAAGGGCCAGAGCACAGTGAGACGGGAAGGCCAGAGAGTCACCAGGGAGGTGCCGGAGCTGCCACAGCAGAGGACACAACAGCGGTGCCAAGGGCCTCAGTGAGAACTCGGCCCTTAGGAGACCTGGATGCTGTGCACAGAAAGGGGGCCACAGCGACCAGCAGTGGGGAAGACTGAGGACAGCTTAGTGTCCGTGGTGATGGGTGTGACAAGATGACAGCAGCATTGAGGGCACCTTCCTCAGCCCTGGGCGCACACAGGCGCTCAGTAAGAGCCAGAGACCCAGGGCCCTGGGGGACAGCCTCATCAGTGACCTAACCCAAGGCTGCTCAGGGAACCTCCCTGCCTCAGCCCGCTCGTCCGTGGGCTGCCGCATGCCTCCCACAGTCTAGCCAACGGGAGGTTCCAGCCAATGATGGAACACGTCCGTGCACGGCAGAGACTCTGAGAAACACCCCAAGGCCCAAAGCTGTAGAGGCCACTGATGCAGGAGGCCCAGGCTGGGCCCAGTCTGCACATGCCCCGCCTGGGGCAGAAATACCCACCAGGCCCTGGGGAGGCCCGCAGCACGAGCTGGGAGACACACATGCACGCACGTACACACACGGGCACACTCAGGGGCCAGCAGTGAGCTCCCACCCACTGTGACCACCACGCCTCACGCCTTTCACTGAGCAGCGGGGAAGAAGCACCCAGGGGCACTCAGCAGCGGGCAGCAGAGAAGGCCAGTGAAGACAGAGCTCCCAACACGGCACGCAGCTTGGAGGGAGGCGGAAAAGAAACAGCACATGGGGCAGAGGGAGGACGCAGGCTAGGCCAGGGGCACATAACAGGCCCAGCATGGCCTCACTATCCTGACTCTATTTTAGGAGAGGGTCTCGCCAAGCGGCCAAGTTGCCCAGGCCAGGCTCCAATTAGCGATCCTCCTGCCTCAGCCTCCAGAGCAGCTGGGAGGCCAGGCATGCACCACCACACCTGGCTCACCTTCTAGGTTTAAAATGGGAGCCAAGAATTTTATTAATTGCCCAGACCCAGGATACTACCTGTCAAGCAACCCATGCAGTGGCCACGCCAGCCCAGCTCAGAGGAGGACTGGGAGGCGGGAGTACCCAAGCTGACCCCAGCATACTGAGTGCATGCCCCTTACCGTGTGGGACCGGATCTGCACTGGGTAGGAGATGCCATGGGGCGGGTAGCGGGGCTCTGTGGCCCTCCAGGTCTGTGCCACGGGCTGTGTGGATCCTGACATGGCGCTTGGGTCCGGGCTGGCTCCGGGTCACTGTCTCGGTCACCACCAAGGGTCAGCAGGAGGTCTGTCTGCGCTCAGGGATGGCCCGTCACAGGCATCTGCAGAGAGAGCAGGGGATGAGATGCAGGTCTCCGCCCGGAGCCCTCCTGGGCAACACCAGGGGCAGGGAGCAGCCGTCTGGTCAGGGAAGAGCTGGCCCCGCAGGACCGGAACCCAAGCCCGGAGGCTCCAGCTCCAGCCCCGGCCCCACCTCGGCGGGCAGCCTCTCTGCATGGCCTCTGGGACTTTCCGTGGCTCCAGGGCAAAGTTCTCCAAAAGTCCCTGGCAGGAATGGCTGGCAGCTGCCGCCCCAGCCCTGGAGGCCACCAGAGGGGGAGGCGCACACAAGCGACTACGATAGCCAGGTCAGCCCAGGCAGGCTACAGGTCACACACGGTATGACCCGGACAGAGCCAGGGCGGGATGACGCGAGGGTGACCAGGAGGACACGGGGTCAGGGGACAGTGAAGGCAGGACGACAGGCAGGGGTGCTGTCCCCAGAGAGGGGTGGCCACGGCCTCGCTGGAGACCCACATGGCAGAAGCCAAGGGAGCCAGGGGTGCTGCTCTGCCTAGAGACCTGGGGACGCCCGAGGGCCCTTCTACTTCCTTCCTCTGCTGCCCCAGATCCCTGCTCCCCTACCACATGCCACTCAAGGCAGGGAAAACCCAAGGGGGCGCAGGGCCCAGCCTCTGGAGGTGGCCATGGGAGGGAGGGCTGGGCTGCATCACAAGGGGTCAGGGCAAGGAGGGGAAGAGAACAGCCCAGCTCCCTGCAACCCATCCTAACGACCCCTGCCCTGCCCTGAGCTCTCCAAGGTTGCAGGCGCCCTGGCAACCTTCCCCCTTGGTGGTCTTAGGTGGAAGAATGCTGGGAGAGAAAATTAAGATCACTACAGCCACAGAGGAGCAACGAGACCCTTGTCATCCAGACAAGGGCATCTCACAGCCTGACTGCATCCTACTCCCACCTCACCTTGGACCAGTGTGGTCCTGACTTTGCTGCCCAGGCTCCAAGAATGATCACATGCTCCAGACCTGGCTAATCAGACTCCTGCACCCCAAAGCTAGCGATTGGTTGAGGAGTGTGCATGTGACCCAATCCCAGCCAATGAGAGTGAGTCCCAGACCCAGATGGAAGAACCTGGGACCAGTTGTGGCCTGGAAGGATGGGAGCTGAAGAAAGGAAGCTTGGAGCTCCTAGGGCTAAAGATGCCCGAGAACAACGCCCATGGGAGAATGGCAGGGCTGAGGGGCAGGAGTGGGCAGCCATGGCCTGATGGCAGCTAGTCCACGGCCCATGCTTGGCTTCTGTCACCTGGCATCGAGGAATACAGGGAAAGCAGGTGTCACCCAGGTGACACTTCAAACACTGAGCCGCAGAGCCAGACCCCGTGGCAACGTGCCGTCGCACCTGTGCCCCTCCACCACCGAGCCGGGCAAGCCTGCCCAGTCCCCAGTGGGGGGTACTAGTGCCCCGTCCCTCAGGGTCCCCACAGAGAGGCCTGTCCTGTGATCCTCAGCCCCATCCTGTGTCTCGAGTCACCCAGAGGTCCCCACCAGCCCGGCCAGGGTCCCCACATGGAGGGCAGTCCCGAAGATCCCTAACTCACACAGCCAGAAGCTCAGCAAACCCCATCTCCAACCCTGCCAGCCTCAAGCGTGAAGGAGAACAGTCTGGCAGCTCCTCAGAAATTTCAACCTAGAATTAATCACTGTAGAGCCCAGCGGCAATTCCACTCCTACGCCTGGGGAACGGAAGCCAGGACTCCAGCGCAGGCACGGGCAGGGGTCCAGAGGAGCTGCAGCACCCACCATGGCAGGGGCCGGGTCGGCCGGGGAAGGGACGCAGGGAGTGGCCAGCACAGGATGCCACATGGGCGGGGTGGGGAGCAGGAGGGACAGAGGCGCTGGCTTTCATCAGCAGGGGCTGAGAGGGGCCAGCACCCAGGGGAAACCCAGCCAAGTACCCTCAAAGCCCCAGGGGTCTCCAGGGTCCACATGGCCTCCCCAAGGCCCGACTGCTCTGGGGTCGGGACAAGGTGGTCAGCCTCACTCTGACAGGTGGGCTCGGCACCGGGTGCAGGGGACTCAGTGCAAGGCCCAGGGTGGACAGAGGGCAGCAGACAGCACCAGGGAGCGGAGAAGGAACATCAGGAAGGACTTCCGGAGCACGGACAGGTGAGTCAGAGAAATGAGGAGGGAAGAGTGCTCAGGGGAGAAAAGCCCAGGGAGAGAACACTGAGACGGTGTGGGGAGGTCACCCGAGGGCCCTAGGCCCCAGGATGGACTCTCCGCTGGGGCAATGGGGAGCCGTTGTGCTTGAGGGTTAGTGTTTCACAGCAGGGCCCGCAGGGAACAAGAGGGGACCAGAGTCAGGGAGGGCTCCTGCCATGTCCAAGCCAGGACTGGGCCTGGCTGGATCCGGCAGTGCGGATGGAGAGAGGGAAGGGGCCAGACTGCATGAAGGTGCGGAGGAGACAGCTACTGGCCTTGGGAAGAGCTGGCCACAGGGACGCTGCAGCCACACAGCCCGGAGCACGGCTCCCACAGTGCAGGGCGGGGCCTGCAGGGCCTGCAGGGCCTGCTCAGCCCAGGGAAACAGCGGGCAGGCATTCGGCGAACGCACTGAGCCCAGGCGGACAGGACGGTGGTCCCCAACCCCTGGCCCCCGCACACGCCAGCCCCAGTCCAGGTCCTGGCACCCAGGGGGCCCACTGTGGCCAGGCACAGCCTCACCCTGGTGCCCACAGGATGCAGCCCACCGATCGCCACACAGAGAGCAGCCAGCTTCAAGCCTGCAGTGTGATGGCAGCGGCAGTCGCCGCGGGGAGCCACGGTGCCCATGCGAGACAGGTGTGCTGTGCCCAGCAGCCGCAGGGAGGACCCTGCAAATCCTTGCTTCCAAGGAAGGCGAAGCCAAGACACAGTGGGGCCCTGCTCCAGCCGGAGGCAGGTGCTGGATAGACACCTGAGCCATCGTCCCCAGAGCCTGGTACACATGCACCTAATCAATGTTTGCAGGACAAATCCCCAGGCAGCCTGACCAGGTGGGAGGAAGAGAGACACAGCTGCCCATGCGCAACTGGCTGGCCACGCCTCACCTTCGCTCTCTGGCGTGCTGTAGTTCGGGGACCATGACAAGTGTTGGAAGCCACCCCAAGAGCACTGCAGAGCCCGGCCCTTGGGGCAGCCTGAGGCCCGCAAAGGCCCCGCACCTCACTATGGCAGCCTAGTGCCGTCAGCCATGTTAGAGGCACGTGCTATGTGGCCCACGCTGAGAACACGGGGCAAGGGACACCCAAGGCCCCATCCTCGGGGCCAAGTCCCAGCGAGCGGGGCGGGAGTGACTTGGGGTGGCAGAAAGTGGCAGCACCACGGCAAAGCAGAAGGAGGACAGTGGTCTGGAAACCGGGGGGGCAGAGGCCATGGTGGCCTCATGGATAACACTGGGTGTCACCTGGAGAAGAGCGGAGCAAGCAGCCCTGGAAACAGGGTTCCAGGTGGCAGGGGCAGCCGTGCAAAGGCTCCGAGGGGCCAAGGGCAGCTGGTGGAGGCCAAGGGCATGGGGAGGTGTGGGCCCTACGGTAAGAAGTCCCCTCAGCTGTGTCCTGCTGAGAACAGAGCAGGCAGCCTTCAGGTGTGGGGCTTGGGTGAGAGGTCTCTAAGAGCCAGGGCTCCAGAGGTACCGCATCTGCCATCACCCCGGCAGGAAGCCCGTCAGTCCCTGAGGAGGAGCCGGGTCCCCAGCTCGACCTGTGCAGATTCTCCCAAGAGGACGAGGTCACCAGGCTCAGAGACCACCTGGGGTGCCGCTGCAGGAGCACGACCAGCCCATGCACAGAGAGCCACCGCATGTCCAGGGCTCTGCCCCAGCTCAGCCACCTTCTGCGTGCAGGCGCCAGGGCCCAAGAGACAGTGGACACGGGGTCACACAGGAGTCCTGCTCACCAGGGCCCAGGGCCAGCACACACCTGTCAACAGCCACCCACCTGGCCGGGTCCTCCTCAGGGATGACCACAGAGGATCAGAGGGACAAGTGGGTGAGAGGAGTAGTGAGGACAGAGAGCTGAAGGAAACGACAGTGCCCAGGGTGGTAGTGGGGGGTGGACAGAGGGGAAGGAGGATGGACAGATGGGTGGATGAAAAGATGGATGAGCCGGGCGTGGTGGCACACGCCTATAATCCCAGCACTCAGGAGGCTGAGGCGGGAGGATCGCTGTGAGTTTGAGACCAGCCTGGGCTCTATAGTGAGTTCCAGGTCAGTCTCAACTACACAATGAGACCCTGGCTCAAAAGGAAAGAAAAGATGATGGGTGGGTAGGTGGATGGATGGGTGGAAAGATGGACAGGAGACAGGATGGACACACGGATGGGTGGACGAATGAAGGACAAGTGGACAGAACGGAAGGATGGAGGACAGATAAATGGACAAAGACTGGATACAGACGGGAGGAAAGACCGGTGGGTGACAGAGGAGGGAGTGAATGAGTACACGCGAGATGGGAGGAGGGGTGGAAGGCGCAGGCGGGCGGGGGTACGGATGGAATCAGTCCAACCTCTCCACACGCTGCTCCCACTGCTTCAGCTGCACCCACGTCCAGACCCCTCCCCCAGCTCCGCGAGGTGCACCAGGGGTGCCGCACCCTCTGGACACCCACATGGCCCGCTGGGTGCGGAGGGGCCTGGCTCTGTCCTCCCAAGCTGGTGTCGCACACAGGGCAAGTACACCACGTGCAGAGGGCCCAGCACCTGCACGCCCGGGCCTTTGGCCTGAGGAACACAGCACCGGCAGAGCCCAAGGGGACGAGTCCACGCCAGTGCCACCCCGCAGCCCAGGCAGAGCCCACCGTGCAGTGCACGGCACCCCATGGCTGAAGGGCACAGGGATCTCGCTGGTACTGTGGAATACTACTCAGTCGTCAAAAAGGACGCGAAAGAAACCACAAAATCAGGATGTGTGACTCTACGGGGTGAAGATGTTTCTGTCCTGGACACAGGCGCTTGGGTTCTGACTCAGAGATCCTGGCCCAAGGAGCCCTGGAGACAGAGCATGGCCAGGCAGGACTATCAGCGTGGGAGGCCGATGCTGGCCAGTGCGGGTGGGGGCACCACAGTGTGGGTCAGCGCAATGCTGCCCCACAGCTCCTGAGAGCCTCTGGCGGCAGCAGGCCAGCAGCAGCCCCCAGTGCCTGCACTGTCACCCCCGAGGCCCCACGGCAGGAGGACCTCCCCGTCCTCCTCCCGCTGCTGAGGGACACGCGCTGGGCTCCTCACCTGCACCCTGCGCCCCAGTCCCGCCTGCGACTCCTGTCCCCACACAGCATGCTGCTCAGAGATCGGGGACCGGCCCGCTGCCCGGAGCAGCTCTGGCCCCAGTGCAGTCTGGACATTTGTGCAGCGGGGCCACGGCCAGCTCGCTGCACCCAGATTGCACACTCACACTCACACGCACACTCACACCTGCGTGCCTCGCTTCCCACTTGACTCCCACAAGGAGACAGGGCTATCGTGCGTGGCCAGCCCTCCACTCCTGGGACCCGGGAGCGCCTGCTCTCTCCTCCACCTGGTGCCCCGGAAGCCGCTTTTCCATTAGCCTGGCTCCTCTGTCTGACGGCCAGGTTCTCCATGGAGGGGAGGGTGGCAGGGGGGCGGGAGGCAGTCAGAACCTGGGCTTTCTAAAGGGATCGGGGCTGGGTCTTCCCCACTGCAATGACTGCATAGGAAGGAACAGACAACGCTGGAGGAAACAGTCCCCAGCACCACACCAAGTGGCCATAGAGGGCAAATTCTCACTTTTGTGAGATGGCAGAGCCACTAAATTTGTAGAGAAAGTAGAATGGTGGTTGGGTACAGTGGCCCACACCTTAATTCCAAATACTAGAGAGGCTGAGGCAGGAGGATCCCAAGTTCCAGCCCAGCCTGGATGGCTTAGCAAGACTGTCTCAAAATAAAACATTATTAGGGCTGGGGCACAACTCCATGGTAGAGCACCGGCCTAGCATGTGCAGAGCCCCAAGTTCAAGTCCGAGTATGACCAAGTAAAAAAGAAAGAAAAACAAATTAGAATAGTGGGTGCAAGGATGGGGGGGAGAGTGGGTGTAAGGGATTCACTTTTGCAAACTAAAGAGTCCCAGTTACACGACAGCCTGATGCTTGACACTACTCAACTAAATTTAGCCAGGTGGGGTGGCGCACACCTGCGATCCCAGCACTCTGAGAGGCTGAGGCAAGAGGATCACAAGTTTAAACCCAGCTTGTCTCAAAATCTTAAAAAAGGGGCTGGGGCTGTAACTCAGTGCAAAGTCCCTAGATTCCACCCCAGCACCCCCTCCCCGAAAAAGACTCCAGAATCGTAAAATGTTGGGAGTGAATTTCACATTACACACACACACACACACACACACACACACACACACACACGCACCCACACCCTCCTGGGAAGGAAGCCTCCTGATGGCCAGCTCCACGGTGGCTCCAAATGGCCGGTGCCCCACCCAAGTGACGGCATTGCCAAGGATGAGGGATCGAGTGCCACCCTCGGCGCTGAGGACCAGGGCCTGGGGGGGCTGCCAGTCAGTCCCCACGGGAAGGCACACAGGGCTGGCCGGGCCCCAGCGCCCTCTGCACACACAGCCAACATCTGCACACCCCACACAGCTGTGGAAGCGGCCCCTCCCCACGCCCCGTGGGCTTTCAGAGGGATTTACAGGGCTGATCCGTATTCCGGGGCAGCTCTCTGGGGACACCAACCGCATGTGAACGAGGACAAATGTTCCCTCGGCTAAGAATAGCTGCTGCTGTAGCAGCGCCCACCCGATGTCTAGGCCCTGGCCCCGCACAGCCATGAGCCGGGCAGGAGGACCCAGGGCCACACAGACCACAGGCCCCGGGGACCCGCTCTGGAGCAGCCAGGCCACATCCAGCTCCGACATCACATGGCACATCCGTCACGGCAGACGAGAGGCGACCCTGCAGCCCACAGCCCAGGCAGAAAACGGGCGTCAAGACCCCAGGTGGCGGCAGCTGAGTTAGGAACCCTCCTGGCCGAGGTCAGAGAGAGTGCAGCGGCCAGAGGCCCCAGAAGGACAGGGTGCGGAGCATTGGTGAGGCCAGGCCCCTCCTGCAGGGGGGTGAGGGCCCTGAGTGAACAGACACAACCTCACAGGAAGCAGCAGCTGGGACCCCACAGGCCACAAGCCCCAGGCTAAACCAGACAGTCCAGTTTGGAGGCATCATCCACACTTCCGAAAAAAGCAGACAGCAAACCCTGCCCATCGCCCACCTGGCCGGACCCAGCAGGGGGCCAATCACGTGTCAGTTGGCTGAGGACAAGTGGCCACCAGGAGTCACAGCCGGGGCGGAGCCAGCCTGGGGTGGAGAGGGGAACAGGGACTCCAGTCTGGCTCCATCTTCAAGGGATAGACAAGGTGACAGCTGCTGCTCTGCCTGCCTGACACCCCAATTTCTCTTCCCCCTCCCACATGCCCAGCCCGTCTGTGGAAGGCTGACCTTGTCCCCTAGGTCTAGCCAGTGTCCCCAGTCCAAGCCACACTGGCTGCAATGGTCAGTTTGGGTGAGGAAGCAATTCCCAAGCTCAGCTGATGGAACAATGCCCAGGGTTGAGGCCAGAATATCGGGAAGAAGCTTTCCTTCCCCTGGGCCACTGAGTTGTGACTATGTACCTGGATCCAACCATGCCTGAAGCTGTTTTTAGTTAGAAGAGCCTTTTATGTTCAGTGCAGAAGTAACAGAAAGTCTGTCAGAGACCCAGGAAAGCAGCTTCCCCCAGAATTCAGCTGCTGAGCTGCTTAGGGCTCCCCAGAACCAGATCTCCACCCTCCCAGGAGAGCACAGAACCCTGGAGCCAGCCCCAAGGGAGGACCCCCACCCCAGGGAAGTGGACATCTTGGGCGCCAGGCTGGCACTCGCAGCAGCTTAACAGGAACACAGCTGGCAGGGATCGGGGTCGGCCCAAAAGGCCCATGCACCTCAGGCCACCCAGGGGCCACACAGTAACCAGAGCCGCCTGGGCTCTGGAGGAATGGCCCACCCCACCCTGAGGGACGTCTGCCACGGGCGCCGGTGTTCCGGTCCCAGGAGGCCCTGCCTGCGCCTCACATCCGCTGGGCCAGAGACCTCAACACCCCCCCAGCCCGGCACAGAGCAAGGGTAGGGCCCTGGGGGAGCGGCTCTGCACACTCAGGGCCACTCAGAGCCTCGCAGTCACCCTGTGGACCACTCGGCCTCCACAGCACCCTCATGAGCTATGGGACCAAATGTCCCTGTGGGGGACACAGGCACAGAGAGGCTGAGGAACCTGCCAGGGGTCACACAGCCTGGTGCGAACTCAGGCCGGCTTTCCAGCCGGCATATCCCTATTCCTGGCTGGGGGACCCCATTCCCCGGGCTGGTGTCAGGCCTTGCTTGCTGGAGACCAGCCCGGGGAAATAGGCACCCGCAGCATCACCACCTTGGGGTGCACCTACCACAGCCCGGCTCCGCCAAGGCCGCCAAGGGTCCCCAACTTTGGACGCTGACCCTGAGATGACCGCCCACCCAGCCCAGGGCTCCCATCTCCCATCAGCCCTCATGCCCTGGTGGAGCTGTGGGGTCTCCAACCTTCTCTGTGTCTCAGTTTCCCCATTTGTGACAAATGCCTGACAGAAACATGAGGAGAGGGACAAGGGAACAGACTAAGTAGCACTGCCAGATGGGGTTCACAGGGGCCTAGGGGGTCCCTGCCATCCTCCGGGCCCTTAGCACCATCCTGGCCTCGCTGGCCAGTCCCCACCTCCAGAGATGGAGTCACAGGCAGCCCTGAAAGAGACCGCGGAGTGGGGGGCTCCAAACAGCAGTTTATCCTCTGGCTCCGGGGCCAGGAGTGTGCCTGGCAAAGGCCACGGGGCAGGGCCGGCCCCCACAGCCCGGGTCCTCCCGCCCCCCTCGCCCCTGGGCTGCAGCTGTGTCACTCCATCCCTGTCCCTCTTCACGTGGCCTCCTGTCTCCACCCGCCCCTGCACTGGACCTTTGGGGCACTGGCCTCCTCCGAGTGACCTACCCATTTCACAGGCTCAGAAGGGGCTGAGCAGGGGGCTCCAGCACCCCTCAGGGCCCACAAGGCCACACTGGGCCCCGGGACTCTGCCCGGCCCCCCACGTGGCCATCGCCGACACTGCTGCACTTCCTGCCAGCCCCTGAACAGCCCACACAGCTGCCCACCGGCCAGGGCACAAGGGCCCATTATGACGTCACCGTGGGAACAGGCACAGGACCCACTGTCATGCAAATGGCTGCGGGAGGAGAGGCCGGGTCCCCAGCAAGCGCCCACCTCTCACAGGCGCCCCCATCCTCTGTCTGCCTGGCAGGACCCAGTACACAGCACCCTCCTCCGTGCCCCTCTACTGCAGGCCACGGGCACCACAGGCAGTGTCCTGGTGGAGGGGTCGGACCCCAGGCCTGGCTCCAGGGCTGCATGGTGCTAAAACAGCCACCAGGACGGAAACCAGACCTGTGGGAGCGAAAGACTCGGGGCTCCATCCTCACACTGGGAGAGGACACAGGAGCTAGAACCGGGCAGGGAGGCCCTCGCTGCACACAGTTCGCCCACGTCACACACATACTGTGTAGGCACCGCCAGACCAGGGTGCTTGGAACTCGAATGCAGGACAGGAAGGGAACAGGGGCGAACAACAACTTTGGTCTCTGTGTAGACCAGGGGACCGAGACGCAGCCTATCCCAGGAAGCAGCACCTGGGCAGGGACCTATGTGGAGAGCACGTATGACAAGGGCAGGGACACCAAGTGCAAGGGTCCTGGGGCAGGGTGCACTGTCTCCAGGAAGCAACAAGCCCACACCCTCCAGGTTCTGCTCAGCAAGGTCCAGACCCGAGACATGGACCACAATATTTCCTCTGTCCACATCACAACGCAAGCTCCCTCACACTGCATGAACTCCCCCAAATCGGGAGAAGGGGGTGGCCAAATGTGAGCCCAGCTAAGCTGAGCATACAGGTACTATGGAGAGAATGACAAGACTAAGGCCAGAAAGGACAAGGCCACCATCCAGGCCACACACCATAGCCCCTCCGAGGCTGGGCCCTCCAGCTAGGGCTTGACTTCAGCAATGTTTTCAGATCCCTGGACTTATACGCAATGTAGGAAGAGCACAGACAGGGACACCCTGAAGTTGCTCTCACCATCCGCCCAGGGTCCCACATGGTGATGTTCCTGTCCCCAGGCAAGGCGGGCAGCAGGCAGTGGGCAGGGTGGTGGGACACTGGGAACCCCACCGGCCTGAGAGAGAAGGCCCGGGCCAGCCACCAACAGCATCCAGTGTCCTTGACGAGCCCAGTACCTGGAGAGCAGGCCTCGGCCACACCCGGAAGATAAGCCCGGGTCGGGAGCCCCTCGGCCAGCCAGGCCTGTTTCGCCTCTCAACCAGGGCACTCTCTGCAGGGAGAGGGCAGGATAGAGACCAAGCCGGACCGCAGACCCAAACCCAAACTGGGGTCTCGCCAGGGAGTCCCCAGGCTGGTGCTCCTCTTGGTCCCCGAGCCACACCTGCAGGCTGAACACCACTAGAGCAGCAAGGACCTGCTCAGGCCTCGCCGCAGGTCTGACCGCAACAATGCACCAAACACCCCGGCCCCTGCCAGGCTGACAGCGCCTGGCCCAGCACCCTAAGGCTGCTCCATTTAGCTCCCTAAGCCACTCAACTCACGGGGTGTGGTCCACAGCGTGTCCATTGGCCAGACGGGAAAACTGAGGCTGGAACAGGAAGTCACCTGCCCCCACAGGAGGAGGTGCCAAGCCAACCCCAAACCTACAACTCCTCCTCCATCAGCTGCCCCTGCTCAGTGAGGCCCCCACCATCACCCCACTTTACAGACCGGGACACTGAGAGGCGAGGCCACACATGGTGGAGGGAGAACCGGGGAGCCACAGGACAGTGGCACGGGGCCGCGTTTCTCCGCTCCCCGCTGCCAAGGCCCCGGGCAAGCCTGGGCCAGTGGCACTGATTTCAGACCAGACACGGGCTTTGCGCCAAGCGCCACCTCGGTGGGGGCCGGGCGCTGGGCTGGGTGGCAGTGCTGCACCTGGCCTCCCAGGCCCAGCCAGGGACGCAAGTGAGAGTCTGCACAGCCGCTCCACACCACCATCCGCACTCCCTCTGGACTCCGGCAAATTTGTCCCACAAGACGGCCAGGCCATTGCCCCACCCGAGTGGGCCGGCCACTCGGCCACCCTGCCCAGGGGCCACTGCGTCCTCCACTGGCTGACCCACATCCACGCAGCCCCCAGACCTGGCCCGAGGCCATACACCCCGGACTGGATGGGGCTCGGAGGAGGGGAGCAGTAGCCCCAAGGAGCGTCCCATGCCCACTTTCCGTGAGCCAGGGCCCCCCGGCCTGGGGCCACCTCCCCTGGGCAGCAGCGTCCCCTGCCCACCGCCGAGCCCAGGACTTCTCTTACCAAGCGCACGCGTGGCCTTCAGCGGCCTGGGCCTCAGACAACTTGCAGGAACTCGGCACACAAAG
>NW_022900924.1:19555598-19563907 GCF_012274545.1 Fukomys damarensis
ACACAACGTGCAGGGCTGCCGGGGCCCACCACGGGCTGCCACCACCCAGACACGGCCTCCGCGGCGCTGCTCCTGCACTCCGGGCCTGTAAACACAGGAATTACATAAGTCCACCCCTCTTGTTTGGAAGCCAAAAGTACGAGCTTTCTCTCCCAGCCCTGGCAGTAAGTAATAATTCCTCATCGCCATGGTAACCCTGGCGGCAACGTGCAGGGCTGCCGGGGCCCACCACGGGCTGCCACCACCCAGACACGGCCTCCGCGGCGCTGCTCCTGCACTCCGGGCCTGTAAACACAGGAATTACATAAGTCCACCCCTCTTGTTTGGAAGCCAAAAGTACGAGCTTTCTCTCCCAGCCCTGGCAGTAAGTAATAATTCCTCATCGCCATGGTAACCCTGGCGGGCTTCCAGCCGACTCGGGCTGAACACTGCGAGGCCTTTTTATAGCTCGGCTAGGCTAGCAAACCTCTTCACTCCCGCTCGCTGGCAGGGGACGCAGCCAGCCCCCGAGTCCCCTCTTTTAACCGTTTCCTCCCAGCTGCCCAGCCCTGGCCGTGGGTGCCCGGAGCAGCCCTGGGTCAGGTGGCTGGAGCGGGGACTCCTGTCTTCCTCGTCTTGGGGACAGGATGCAGGCCTGGCTCGTGCTCCAGGGCCATCTCGCTGGAGGCCCAGGACAAAAGGCAGAGCCAGCCAGACACGGACATGTGTCCACACACACACACACACACACACACTCACACACACAGACCACCAGAGACAGCGTGCGACTCAGGGCTCAGCCTGAGCGCCTCTGGGGCAGCAGCACGGGCTGCCAGGACCAGGCCAAGGAGCACAGAGGGCTGGGCGCTCCTAGTTCCACCCTGGGCTGGCAGCGTCCTGCATGCTGACACGGGGAACCCAGGGTACAGGTGCTGGGGCGGCACCAACGCTGGAGCTGTGACAGCCAGGAGACTGTGATCCAGACACAGCGACCTGCAGGCAACAAGGACAGGGCCCGTGGGCTGCCCAGCTGGTTCCACACAGAACACCCAACACTTCCCTCCCCGAAGCTGGTCCTGGACCGAGCAGCCTTCCTAACCCAACTGGAGCTGGCTCAGACTGGATGCCACGCAGGGCCACTCTGCGGTCACCTGCCGCCTCTTCCTGTGTCTTCCTCAGACGCTAAGCAGCATGTTTGTCGAGTGACTTAATGACAGTGATAAATCATCACATAGGGTCTGGGCTCAGGACAAGTCAGCGTGTGGTAACTACTCAGCAGGAGAACCCTCAGCCCGGACCGACAAGTACTGACAGGCAAGGTCAGGGCTGGCCTGCAGAGTGACAGAAGCCCCACGGCAGGGGACCACAGAGGCCTGGCAGCCGGGCACAGCAGGTTCAGAGGAGACTCGGAGGCAGGCATGGTGTGCGACCTGGGAGGCTGAGGCAGGAGATGATCACATGCTGGAGCCCTGCCGGGCAGCTTAGAGACTTATTAGCAGCGTTCTGTCTCAAAATAAACAAGAAATGTGACACAGGGCTGGGGATGTAGCTCAGTGCAAAGGCCGGGGTTTCAATCCTGGGCACCACACACAAAACAAAACAAAAGCCAGAAAGGAGACCCCAGGGCTGGCCCCGCTCCAGGACATCACTCTGGCCCCGCTGTGTAGGGTGTGCTGCCTCCTGACCTCCGGCTACACAACCCCACGTGGGGATCAGATGGGAGCCACAGCAGTGGGCAACCCTGCTCAGGCTGGGCCCGGGGGTATGGAACTGGCTCGCTCTCTCCCCTGGCGCTGCTGCCAGCCGGGAAGCCTGAGCAGGAGACAGAGAAAAAGCCCCCCAACAAGTTTCAGACACAAATCCACACAACGGAGGGTGATCCTGCCACAGAAAGGAAGGAACCTGGCGCTGCACACTCAGAACCCAGCCCTCTGGGAGGCCGAGGCAGGAAGGCTGAAACTCTGAGCCCCACCTGAGTGACTCAGCTTAGTGAGACCCTGACTGAAAATGAAAAGCAAAGAAGGGCAGAGAGGATGATGGGGACGTAGCTCAGTGCAAAGGCCTTGGGGTGAATCCCCAGTGACCCCTTTGTGGGAACAAAGGAACAGGGGCACAGACCCTGGAAAGACAACGTTGTGCACAAAAGCACACCACGTGTGACCCACAACCCCACTCGTGCGCACAAAAACCTGGGGACAGAAGGCCGACCAAGGCTGCCAGGGCCAAGGCAGGTAACAGGAGCCCCTCACTGGCCCAGCTTCCTTCAGGGTGAGGAGAAAGTGCCGGGAACAGGGACAGGAAACTGGGAGCCCCAGAGCCAGCCCCCGCGGCTTGGAGAACATAGCCCTTGGCCGGGTGGACCCCACAGGTCAGGCGCACACTGAACCTGGCCATGCCCTGGGCGTGGGGCAGGCAGTGGCTGCAAAGATGCTGAGACACGGCTCATGAAAACAAACTTCCCAACAGCACGAGTCCCGGTAGTGATCACTCCTAGGTGTTGGCGGCAGCGTCCAGGCACCTGCCTGCGTCTGAGGCCAGAACCCCTCAGGTGGCCATGGCCAGTACCGTGGATGGCGACCCCCAGCGGCCCCCAGCGGGGGGTCCTCACAACCCTCTGAGGGACACTGCCATCGGATGGGGCCGGCGCTCTGCAGGACAAGTGCCCCGGAGCCCAGACCCAGACGACCCCAACAAGGCCCCGTCCAGCAAGGCCATGGGCATCACTTGCTGCGGGGCCCAGACCTGCACTGGGTGCCACTGGAGCTGGCAGGGGCCGGGGTCGGCCAGCAGAGCTCCCTGGGCCTGCAGGGCGGGTGCAGACCAGGGTCTTGTCAGGCCAGCAGTCAGGACATCGAGGGCTCCCGGCACCGCTGCAATCCTGCATGGCACTGTCACCCACATGACTCAGACAGAGAAACTGAGGCACAAAGCCATGATGTCACTTGCCCGAGGGCGAGCAGCTAGGAAATGTGGCACCCAAATCCTGACCAGTAGGCTTCCCGGCCTCTGCCTGCATGTTGGGGCCCGCAGGCGATGGTGTGGACGCGGCCCTGACTTCTGGGACAAACTGGCATCTGCAGAGGCGGCAAATGTGACGTCCCCAGACCCGGGCCTTCTGGAACATTCCACTGGCAAGACACTGCGAGATCAAGTCACGGCTGAGAACAGAGGCCACAGCATGGAGCCAGGGGGTGGCAGGGGCCAGCGGGGGAAGCAATTCCTGGCCCACAACGTTTCTATAGAAACTGCATTTCCTGTAAAATCCACATTCCCAGCCGTTCAGAAGAGGATGCACACCTGCCCCACTGCTCCGCTCCCCTCCAGATTCCAAGCTCCTCACAAGGGGGCCGGCACCCAGAACCTCCCTCCAACCGATGCGTGATTTCAGTGCCAGCCCTGAACAAATGGGAAAAGTGCATCACTGAACCTGAACTTGACCTCTGCCCCAGACGTGCAAGAGCCCAAGGGCTGGGCCTGTGGCAACCCAATAGCCACAGAGCCTTTGCACCTACTGGCCTGTGTGGCCCACAAGCAAGGCCTGCTTCCACAGGGACACCAGGCCTCTCGGCCTGGAGCAGCTACACCGCATGCCTGAGGCTGGTGCAGCTTTGCAGAGATCGAGGCTGCTACAGCAGGGGCTGTGCACCGACACGGCTCAGTGCAGTGGCACCGACACAGCACTACGATCCGCAGGCTGCCTGGTTCATTGCCCGCTGTGTGACCCTGGGCAACTCACCTAACCTCCCTGTCACTCAGCTTCCCTGCCTGATCAGAACAGCGTCATCTAGGGGCCACCACAGGAACCCATGACGTGTGCTGCACTGAGCATGCAACCCGGCAGGAAGGCAGCAAAGGACGCGGCAGTCACCGCGGACACTGACCATGCCAGTGACAAGGCCACACTCACGCTTTCCGCACACCGGTCCCTGCAGGAAGGGCAGCACCACGCCAGCCACCAGTGCCCCCTCTTCTGGGCAGCCCGTGTGACTGCTCCCCCTGGGTCTGGGGTACACCTGCCCCCAACCTAGCAGCCAGCACCACAGCAGTGACACCCACACCGCACGGCCGTGACCCACTCCGCCCTGCCCTCTGAGGACAGGTCACCGCACTCACAGCTCCTGCAGCCAGGGAAGCCCAGGGTCTCCAACAGCTTCCAACTGACAGAGGCTAATAAATCCCACCCGGCATCAAGTCAAGGCTGCCCAGGTCGCCGGGGCCGGGCAAAGCACAGCCGTGCGGGGACCCAGCCCAGGGTCACCATCCATTGCACCACTGACACAGGGCTGGGGCCAGGGATCAGTCACGCAGGAGACACTTGCGGGAACTGAGGGTTAAAAACAAGCCTAAGGACAGGCAGGCAAATCTGATGTAATGAGGCACCCCACTAGCTCCATTACTTATTTATTTACGGAATTGCTTATTTAATTGACAGTCCTCCTTCCCTGAAAAGCCATCTTAGCTGACACCCCTCTGGCAAGGGAAAAAAGCGGGGAGGGGAGGGGAGCCGGAGGGTTCCCCAGCTGGCCCAGAGCAAACCCAAGGCAGCCAGGGAGCAGCTAACGGGACACAGACAGTGCCAGGTAACGGCGGGGACAGGAGCAAGATCCAGGCCCACACACAGGGACACAAAGCAGGTGCCACCCCAGCACCCACGCCTGGACGCCTGCCGGGACACATGGGACGCACACAGCTCGCGGCCGCTTCCTGAGCTGCACAAATGAAGCAACCTGGAGGTCACGGATGGACGGCGAGGGGGAAGCGCTCACACGCAGGGAGGAGGAGCCTGCGGTGGGACACGGTGGGCAGGGCCACTCCGAAGGCTCCAGAGCTACGACTGCCCGAAGGGGGCAGGTTCACTGCCTGAGGACAGGACCTTCTGGGGCTGCGGGGGCTCCGTGCCGCGTTCCAGGTGGGTGCGCCAACATCACATTCCCACGGCCCTCTGGAAGGAGCCCTTCCGTGGCACACACTGTCTCAAGCGTGTTTTCTGTTTTGTTTTTCGTTTTTTTTGAGACAGGGTCTCACTATATAGTTGAGACTGGACTATAACTCACTATGTAGCCCAGGCTGGTCTCAAACTCACAGCGATCCTCCTGCCTCAGCCTCCCGAGTCCTGGGATTACAGGCGTGCGCCACCACGCCCCACCCAAGCATGTTTTCTAAAGTAGAGGGGACCCTACTCAATCCATTCCTAGTACCCAGGGACTGTCCCACTGTCATCACACCTCCTAACCCCTTAACTCTCCCTCAAGTTTCCCCAAAATCAACTCACTACGGCCGGGCATGGCAGCACACACTTGTAATCCCAGCACCCAGGAGGCTGAGGCAGGAGGATGACCAAGTTGGACCCCAGCCTGGAGTATGCAGTGAGGCCCTGCCTCAAAACTCCAAAAGTAACTCAATCAATAAATACAGGCCGTGACTTAGGAGCCCGGGACAAGGCAGGAGTGGGTGGAAACCAAGAGGAGGCAGTGGTGCCAGGTCTCCAGGGAAGATGCCCGACCCCTCTGCCACAGGGAAAGCAGCAGCTGCGGTGGGTGGGCAGCAGGGTGACATCGCTGCAGAGGCTGCGGCGACTGCCCAAGGACCAGTGGCTGGGAGCCTTCCCACCCGGCGAACTGGACTGGTCATGCTTCCGGGTCCAGGATGGGATGGGGTCCCAGGCTCTGCCCCAGAGGTGCTCTTGGGGGGACAAACAAGGGGGACCCCAGAGAGGAATGGCGGTGGAGCAAGACCTCCCGGAGGTCACCATCACAGGAGAGGCCACGCTCGAGCCAGGGACCAGCGGCCAGCAAGAGCAGCAGGCACAGAAAGGCGAGGACCAGGTGGCCGTCCAGGGCTCCCGCCGCAGTGAGTAATGGGCCGGGCCGCGGCAGGGAGCTGCGCGGGAAGAGGGTCCCCTGGGCCCGATTAGCCAGGCGGCCACGGGCAGACGGCTCCTGGCTGTCAGCCTGCACCACCACAGGCACCGTTAATTGCTGGGATCCTACGCGGCCCTGAGGGGAGGAGCAGGTGGGAGGGGGCAGCTTCTGGGACCGCAAAGGAGACAGGGAGGCCGCGGCCCAGGGCCCAGGGCCCAGCCCACCGAGGCCATGGAGTCCCTCTGCCCCTCGCCCCAAGGCCGGCCACCCCACCAGGTCCCCCACAGCCTCCCCTGGGCCCCGCACACAGCCACTGCCCCAGGGACAGCACATGCAGGGCGGATGGTGACTCCAGGGGCTGTGGGGAGAACCGGGCTGGAGCCACACAGTGCAGCACCCCAGGCCCGGTGTGGGCCCACTCAGCCCCTCTGCCTGCCAGCACCACCTGCTCTGCCCCTCCCTGCCTTGTCCCTGGGCTCTGAGGCCCCACATGTCCCAAGGGAGGGGGCGCAGGGCCCTGGGGGCAGGACAGTCCCCACCTCTCCTGTGTCTGCCCTCAGTGATGGATCACCCTGCGGCAGGCAGCAGAGGAAGCTAAGTGCTTGCAGACAAAAAGCCCTTTTATCGTCCCCCGGGGGGCGCTGGCGTGACGAGCAGATAACTCAGGCGGGAGGAAGGCTCCCCATTAGGCTCCAAGCAGATTCATGGGGAGTGAGGCGAAGAGGGGAAGGGAGGGAGGAAGAGGAGGGAGTGGAGGAGGGAGAAGGCCCAGCCAAGGCCGCCCATCTCCTTCTTCAGAAGCCCTGGGCCTCCGGTCCAAGTGCTGGATGGGCAGCATGACGGGCAGTGCCACCCAGGCCCCAAACTGAGGTACCAGCTGCCTGGTATCCACTGAGGCCGGGTTTCCAGGAAAGTGGCCTGCAGGGTTGATCTCTACCCTACCTCTGGGGACCTCTGTCCTGTAAACTGGGACTAGCTCCAGGGCACCCCAGGGCCTTTGCACAGGCTGCACCAGGGCTGGGACATCTCCCTCAAGTATCTGCCTGCCTGTGCCCTCTGTCCCCTCCCTCAGGTCTCTGTTCCCCCAACCACACCACCTGTGCCCCCACCCTCTGCTAGTCCCTCACCCAGAAAGGGGCACCCTGGGGGTACTTTGGCAACAACCATCCAGTGAATGCAGAACCAAACCTCCCAACAGTGATTGGGCACCAAATGGCCCCTCCCCAGGAGGCCATCCAGACAGCACCACCCCTTACCCTGGGCAGCCCAGTGCCCGCACACATCTGCCAGGCAGAACGCAGCTCCCCAGTGATTGCTTTCCACGAGGAGGCCCGGAGCCAACCCCGGGGCACCAACAAGAACAAAGAAGACCTCCAGACGCTGCCACTCAGAGCCACGTCCTCAGGGACCCAAGATCTGCAGCAGAAAACAGGGTCCTGTTAGCAAACACCACAGCTTCTGTGCCCAGTGCTGGGGGGCCGGTCATGTGCCACCGTCCACAGCCCCACGACCACCACACACTAGGCCAAGATGTTCCCACCACAACTCCACAAGGGGCACAGCTGCCAGCGGACAGGGCCAGCGACTCGAGCCCTGGGCCTCACAGCTGGGGGTGATCACTCTGGGTCAGCGCAGTGCTGGGGAGCCCGCAAGCAAAAGGTCACCTGTCTCTTAACTCCCAGGGCCCAGGTGAGCAGCTGAGTCACCTTCCCCACCCAAGAATTCCCGAGTCCCCACCCAAGGTCAAAAACATGCAGTTCCATCCTGCACCTGGCACAGGGGCAGCCACAGACAGTTAAGAGGCAGAGTGGGAGCCACACACGTGTTGGACGCTTCACAAAACAGGGTGGTCGTGTGGCCCAGAGTGCAGAAAAAGATGTCAGTTGGCAAAACAGCCCCAGCTAAACCAAAAGGCCAAGCTGAGCATGGAGATGCAGGCCTGCAGTCCCAGCTACTCAGGAGACTGAGGCAGGAGGATCTCCAGTTAAAGGCCAGCCTGGGCAACCTAGCGAGATCCTGTCTCAAAAACAAACAAAAGAGCATTCCTGTTCCTCTCCCAATGCTCAGGGGACCAATCACCTCCAGGTGACCTCGGAGGCCCCTCCCTCCTCAGTCTCTGGCCTCACTGCGTGCCTGTGTGGCCCTTTATTACGTGAACTTCTACGTGAAAAATAATTAGCAAAACCCCGGGCAGAACACTGGCCAAGGAGCCCAAAGACCCAGCCAGGACCCCAGGCAGCTGCCTCAGAGCTCGCGCTCCCATCCAGAGAAGGGGCAGGACCCACCTGCTCACCAGCATCTCAGTCCCAAGCAGCCTGGGAAGCAGCCCTGTGTCCGCCCAGAGCTGGGCCCAGGCTCTGGTGGAGCGCAGGGTCTGGAGCCCACTCCCCGAGTTCAAATCTGCCTCTGCTCCTTCCTAGCTGTGCAAGCAGGAGCCAGGAGCTTCACGCCGAGCCTCAGTTTCCCCAG
>NW_022900924.1:19564713-19565402 GCF_012274545.1 Fukomys damarensis
TGCTCCTGCCATCTGCACAGCTCAGAGACGGCCCCTGCAGGCAGGAGGCCGGGCACAGCTCCCGGAAGCCTCGGCGGCCGGCCAGCCACCTGCAGGATGGTGTCAGGGCTCGGGAGCCAGGCCCATCCCCCGGCCTCCACCCAGTCCAGCCAGGGCGCAGGGTCAGCAGGGGCGTTCAGGGGGGCACGGCACCCTCTCAGTGACAGCTTCCCCAGCTGGGACCTCCCAGGAGAGGCCACTGTCCAGCTGGCTGCACAGAGCACGGGCAGAGGTACCAGGACCCCTGGACAGGCTGCCCCCCACGAATGCTCACCCCCCACTCAGCCCAGACAGCTGGGGTCCCCCCCTTCCCACAGGACCCCATCCCACAGGGCCCACAGCAGGCAGAGAAAGCTCTGCTGGGCTCCTGGCCTCTGGGCCAGAACAGGGACAGGGACAGGGCTCAGGGACGCCCACGCAGGTCCCCCGCTGGCACCCCGCACTCCACTCTGCTCCCCCTCCTCCCGCCCCTGCTCCTCCCCCAGGAGGCCCCTGTTGTCACCGCCAACCTGTCTGCCAGGTGCCCAGAGCTGGCCAGGCCGAGCCCAGCGAACACGCAGCGGGGGGCCTTCCGCCTTCCCAGGCCTGGCTCAGCCCACTGGGAACATCTGTCCGCTGTCCCTGTCAGGAGGGAGCCAGCAGCCCAGACG
>NW_022900924.1:19565836-19575106 GCF_012274545.1 Fukomys damarensis
GCCGGGGCCGGGGCCGGAGCCGACACCGAGCTCCACAGGCAGGGGGAGCAGGAACAGGTGAGAAGCTCCACACCCACCAGGGGGACAACGTCCTACCTGCAGCCCCCGCCGGCCGAGTGCCGTCCTCCCTGCCAGGGGGCAGGTGCCGTCCTGACCCCATCCTCAGTCCTGCGCCCCCACCTGCACCCATCTGTCCCCAACATGCTCCTCAGAAACCTCAGGCCACCTTCTCGCCACAGGGTGTGGGCAGCGGGGGGCAACACTCAGAGACCAGGGGGAGCCCTGTGAACCTTAGGGAGGGCAAGGCAGAGGGCAGGGCCGAGGGCAGGGCGGCCCAGGGGGACCCAGACGGCCGAGGCCCCTGCGTGGCTACACCAGGCACCTGGACCCCAGATTAGCGACAATACAGCAAGGCTGGGTGCCCCAGGGAGGGTGGGGGGCCCAAGGGATGCTGATACAGGGAGCTTTTGGGAGCCCCGCAGGCCCCGCCCACAAAGGCTCCTCCAGGTTCACCCCAAACCCAGTGATCACCCCAAACCGCTGCTCAGCTCTCCTGGAGGCAGCCACCCAGGGTCTCCCCAGGACACCACAGCCTGGCCCAGCTCCCCCACCCCTCCCGGTAGGACCAAGGGCTCATCAGGCAGAGGCCACGGACAGGGCTGGGGCGGCCATGGATCGCCAGAAGCAATGAACGGCCTGGGTCAAGAGACTGTGAAAGAGGACGGGTCACCTGGGGCATGGGATGCCGCAGGGTGCAGCCGCCAGTCAGGTCAGAGGGACGGGGCGCCAGGACCTTGCCCGGGTCCCCGCCCCAGCCTTGCCCGCTGTCCCCTGCACACCCCAGCCCTGACCCACCGAGGCTGGGGACCTGACCTAGTGAGCAGGAGGGGACCCCGCAGCCTGGCCTGGGGACAGCACGGTCCCATCATCATCGTAGTCCATCCCCACAGTCTGCCTGGGCTCTGAATGCGGCTCCCAGCTTCCCCTCAGCCAGAGGCTAAAATCCCACCCTGCTGGGCCGACAGACAGCTTTTATCTCCCCAGAGATAAGCCACCTCTCTGGTCCACACTGGGGATCAAATGAACCTACTTAATCACCTCTGGACTTCCTGAGCCGCCCCTCAGGAAGACAGGGCCCCCCATGCTGCACAGCAGGGAGGGAGGTGCCCACACCCAGGGCACCAGGAGCTACTATGGATCTGCTCTCCAGACAGAAACTGAAGCCCAGAGAGGAAGCAGCTGGCCGAAGGGGACAGCACCTCACTGGACCACAGGTGCCCTTGGGAAAACCCCACTTCACACGGGGAAACTGAGGCGGGGAGGAGCTGTCATCTCCCCCATAACCTGATGCCAAAGCAAGGCTGCGGGCAGCGGTCCTGCCGGGCTGGGCGGGTATACAGTCAGCACCTAATGAATGCAGCCTGGGCCAGAGCCTCCGGGGGAGGGACACTGCCACACCTTCGCACTTGCCAGCTTTTGCTCCTAGCTTTCCCAGAACACGTTTGTTCTGCTTCTCAAAACTAAAAAAGCCTTCTCAGGCAGCTGCCAAACTGCACACCAGGCCAGGCCAGGCCTGGCCCCCGAGTCTCCCATGAGTGAGGACTCGAGGGGACCCCACCCTGGGGGGCAAGGGCTGTGCCACAGCCAGGAGAGGCCACACGGTCCCCCGCTAATCCTCCCAAGAGCCTGAGAAGGCCGGTGCCACCTGGAGTTCACACAGGGAAACTGAGGCACAGAACGACAGCTTAGCATAGCCAGGGACATGCAGCTGCAAAGTGGCAGTGGGGCGGGGACCCAGCCAGTGAGTCCCTGCCGGGATCCAGGCCTCCCACAGTGGCCGGAAGGTCACCCAGCTGGATTCATGCGCAGCCGTGACCCGGGCCCAGTGGGCACTGGCCCAGAGGACGCTCTGAGCGCTGCGCTTCACGCAGCAGGACTGCGGGAGTTAGGAATCCAGGAAGCCCTCGCCCCACAGAGGAGCTCAAAGGCACCAGCCGATTCCTCTTCGTGAAAGGCGGTCACCTCCGCCCGCGTCATCCACCTCCCCTATCCTGTGCCCTCTGCTCAGTGCAGCCGAGAAGGAAGGAAGCACAGGGCTGGCTGCTGCCACTGGAACAGCCACACCTGGGGAAGGGCCTGGCACCCGGGACGGCACCCTGGATGCGGCAGAGCAGGTCACAGGACGTGCTGGGGACGCACTGTCTTCCTGGCCACCCCTGGCACAGGGCACTTGCACAGGAGTCGCCGCAATGAAGAACAGGGAAGAAAGCACAAACGCCCCCTCCCGCACCATGTCGTGGGACTCCCCAGGGTCATCTCCCTCGTCCCCCGCCTCCCCAGTCTCCCCTGCACCCCATGTTCCTGCCCCTCAGCCACAGCCCTGACTCTGTGCTCTGGTCACCTAACTCCAAGGTTCCGGCAGTAGGGACACAGTCCCCCTCCCAGTGACCACATCCCAGCCCGGCCCTGCCCCAGGTGGCCAGCTCACAGGCCGATGCAGGCCCGGAATGAGTGTCCTCTGGCTGCTGTGACGAGTGACCACAAACTGGGTGACTTAAAACAGCACTGATGGCTAAATATGATGGCACATGTCTGTAATCCCTGCCACTTAGGAGGCTGAGGCAGGTGACTGCAAGATCAGGCACAGCCTGGGCCAGGTATTGAGGCCCTGTTTCAAAATAAAAAAGGGACTGAGGATGTAGCTCAAGGATACAGAGCAGCCAGAGAGCAGGAAGGCCCTGGATTCTAACCTGAGCATCGCAAAAACTAACAAATTTAAATTAAGAAAGAAAACACTGCACTAGTTCATGGCTTTGGAGGGCTTGAGTCTGAGGTGGACTGAACAAGGCTAAAATCAGATGTGGGAGAGGCCGGGTCCTCCAGAGGCTCCAGAGACGATCTCATTTTTGTTCTTGTTTCTGTTTTCTGAAACAGGGTCTCGCTACATAGTTCAGGCTGACCTTAAACTTGCAGCAATCCTCCTGCCTTAGCCTCCCAAGTACTGGGATTACAGGCAGGCGTCATCTTTGCCATTTATCAAAACACCTCCCCAGCTTCTAAGCAGGCATCAGCACATCTTTGGGGATGAGTGTTTTCGGCTCCAAAATGAAAAATCTGAGACCTTAGCACTGCTTCTAAAGCCCCATCCCACAGAGCCCAGGCTCAGACGCTGACTCCGGGAAACCTGCATCCCAGTGGCCCATTCCTGCCAGCTCAGCCACCGATGCAGAGCCTGAGGCCCCTCTCCCTGGTTAGCAGGGTCGCTCGCGGTCACACACCTGAGCGGCCGGTCACTAATGACCCTGCTGGAGGCTGCGCGGACAGCCAGCCCCAGAGGGGAGCAGGAAATCCCCACACTGGGAACTAGAACACACTGACTCCAGCAAAGCACGTGGCTTCCGCAACCCTCAAGGAACAACGCGAGCCCTGGGCTGGCAGCGATGAGGCAGCCGGCAAGCGCAGGGGAGGGGATCAGAGGCTGCCCCCCCAGGCTGACAGGGAGCCAGGGTCCCCGGTCCAGTGCCGCCCAGCCAGGGCACAAGGACACCAGCGATACAAATGATTGGCGGCCACGAGGGCAGAAGGAAACACCTTCCTGGCTCGGAAGCCCTGTGTGTCACCCACCTGTGTGTCCCCGAAGACACGGGGAGAGCCACGGTCCAGGCAACTCACCTCTGCCTCCCATCCCATGTCAGTTGCCAGTCACCTCCCGGCCTAGGTCACAGCCGCGGCTGTCAGGCTGCTCTGCTTGAAAGCCCAGAAGGGCCTGATGCAAGGCCCGGCTCCTGGGCCCAGAGATGAGCCAGGCCTGAAGGTCACATGGCAGACCTGCCGCACCCCTAGGCTGCAACCAGGGCAGCTCCAGGCCAGGCGCCAGCAGACACAGCTTCCTGCCCACTGCGGCAGCTGTCTACAGTCCGGCAGGCAGAGGCCGAGACAGACAGGGTCCACTTCCCGCAGCAGAGCCGGCCGCAGCCCAGAGCCTGTGAGGGAACCCGCACGGACAGACATGCGCGGCATGGAGCAGCACAGAAGGCCCAGCGTGCGCCACGGAGCCCAGCCAGAGGAGGCAGGCAACATCCATGCCTGCATGCACCTTGCAACCCCGTCACGGCCGCCCAGGAAGAGATGGGAGGGGACAAATGGCCACGGACTCTGGGGACACAGTGAGGGCAGACACGAGACTCGGATCCCAGCGGGCACTGGACAGTCCAGCCTGGCCCCTGCTCTCCCAGAACCAGTTGCAGAGGGGACAGAAGTCCCTGCCCTTATAGGACATCCACCCTAGCAGACGACAGAAATCAGCAAAGTTAAGAGCAGAACCCCAAATCAGAAGGCACCCAAGCTAAGAAACAGCTAAGAAAGAAGCAGCAAGCAGTGGCTTTAAGTGAAATGCATCTCTGAGAAAAGCCTTGAAGAAGGAGGTGAGCAAGCAAAGCCAGCAACACAACTCCCATGGGTGGGTGCATGGGGAAGAGCAATCCAGTCACGGCCCGTGCAAAGGCCCTGGGGTGCAGGAAACCTGAAGTAACACCTGACACAAGGGAGTAAGGGTGACAGACTGCACAGGGCTGCTGTGCACAGCTCCCACATCCGCCTGTCTTCCCGTCCCTCCTCCTTATCCCAAGGGTTACTGTGGTCCCCATCTTAACTCATGTCAGCTGCCAGCTCCTCTGCAAAGCAGGTCTGTCTCCAAAGGACATGGAAGTGGGTGGGGCAGGGTGGCAGGTACTGTCACCCAGGCACAGGGACCCAGACCAGGGCACAGTGGGGCACAAGACTGTTCGGGGGCTGACATGCAGAAGCCCCAACGCCCTGCTGGGCCACCCGGCAGACAACCAGGACCCCAAGACTGCTGCCCTCCCTGTTGCCGGCGAGACAGTGGGCAGTGCCAGGCAGGCTGCTGCAGCCACCGAGCCATACACCGCTGCGGAGCTGCGCCTGGAGGAGCGTCCCTGGGCCAGCGGGGCAGTGAGAAGCACAAGTCCAGGCCGCACTCCTGGTCCCCGAAGGGACCTCTCTGTACACCTGGTGGTGGGGCTCCCCACCCCAAGGCGCTCCCTGGGCCACATGGGGACAGCGACTCCGCTGCAGGACTCCCGCAGGCACTCGCGTGGCCCTGGCCCCCACCCCACGCCCCAGCCCTGCCTAGCGATACCCTGTGCCTCCAGTGTGAGACTGGCTCAGAAATCCACGCAGCAAGATTAAGATCAGACCGCGAAGTTAAGAAAAGGGGAAAAATCAGGGATGAACTACTAACCTGACGTCAAAGCAAAGTAGGTGAAAACCAAAACCCAGGCTGGTGATCGCTCCAGGCAGCCTTCAAGTTTATCTCAGAGCTTCCCAGCTGCCCAAAGAAATAAAAAGAAACCAGGTAGCTACATGCAGAAGCTGCGTAGCAAGTGCACAGCGCCCTCAGCAAGGCCAGGCCGTCCAGGGCTCCTGGGGCCACCTACAATCACCCCAGAAAACCCTGAGCTTAACAAGAACAAGCCAGACTGAGCTGGCTGGCACACACCTGGCACCCCAGAGCTCCAGGAGGCTGAGGCAAGAGGAGCGAAAGTTCAAGCCTGACCTGGGCAACATTATCAAGACCCTGTCTCAAAATAAAAAATCAAGAGAGCTGGGGGGTCGGGGATTTAGCTCAAGGGTTCCGCCTGCCTCGCGAGTGCAAGGACCCAAGTTCAATACCTGGTACCAAAAGTAGGAAAAAAAAGAGAGAGAGCTGAGGATACAGCTCAGTATGATGGCCCTGGGTTCAATCCCCAGTAAACCCAGGACTAAAGTAAAATGAAGTGCTGAAGGACCAGGATCAGAAGCTGCTCTCTGTGAGGGGCCAGAGAGGGGCATCGGACTCCCTGGGGCTCCGCATCCCCCATCAGACACTGGGGCACCAAGGCTGGGCATCGCCTAGGGGGTTGGGCAAGCGGCCTCCCTGCCACACTTCACTGGGGGACCCTGAGCTCTGCGTTTCAGAGAATTTCACATCATCGAACTTGATTCTTCAGGTATTTTCTTTAAACCAAAACCCTTCCTCAATCCCTGTACAAAAGCAGCTGCTTGGACCCCTGCCATGAGCTCCTGCCTGAGTGTGGAGCCTCTTTAGACGTAGGTGGGCTGGAGATCGGGACACAAACTCACAGCAGTCCTCCTGCCTCAGCCTCCTGAGCACTGGGATGATAGGTGTTGACCAACAGGCCAGGTTTTGTGTTTTACACACACACGCGCACACACGTGCATGAGTACATGGCCACTGAACAACACCCTCTACCCAGTGCCTGCAGACGCTGGCAGATGTGCCCACCTCAGGGGACAGACACCAGGTGGGCAGGGGCCACAGGGATTCTCTGCAAGGCTCTACCATTCAAACTTCGTTTTTTAAACAGATCCACGCATTTTCTTTTATAATAATATATTCTTACAAAGGCCAAAACAACGGGCAAAGTTTTGATGCATTCCTTTTGGTTTTTCTGTATTTTTCAAAAAGAATTCAGACAACAGGAAAGAAGGCCTGAATGTCACCCAAGCCCTGTCTTCGTGGAAAGCCGTCCTGGTCATGGATGCCACTTAGGGAAGCCCCCCCCCACAGTGTTGGCCAAGCCTACAGGAACCGGGGGTACAGGGCCATCTGGTGGAGGCCGGGAGTGACCAGGCCCCAGACGGACCGCGGTGCCAGGCCGAATGCAGCCTCCCAGCTGGAGAAACAACAGCCAGAACAGGCAGGGAGCAGACCCCACTCCGAGGCTCAGGGACAGGCCCGGAGGGCAAGGCCAGCAGGAGGCTGACCACCGAGACTCCCTCAGCCCCGCCACTCCATTCCACTGCAGAAATTGTCACGCGCTGTCGCTGAGTGGCTGTGAGCCCGACCACAGGTGGCTGCTCACACATATGCTGATTGAAATGAATAAAACCCACGGGAGCTGCGCCTCACCCTGCACCAGGCAAGCGCAGGACACCACACACACCTGGGGCTCAGCTCAGTGCAGGCAGCACAGGGACACAGCGAGAGCCCGCTTCCCCTACATGCTGCCTGCTAATGTCAGGCAGGGGGGCGCACACCTGTGATCCCAGCACTCAGGAGGCTGAGGCGGGAGAGTCACAAGTTCAAGACCATCCTGGGCCATTTAATTAAAAGATACTGTCTCAAAATGAAAAGTTGGGGATGCCAGGCCCTGGGTTCCATCCGCACAGTTAAAAAAAATGGGGGGGAAGATGAAAAGAGAAATTGAGGCCAGCAGATCAGGATCAGGGCTCAGAGACAGGGTGGGCAGCCAGCCCTCAGTGCTCCCTGGGGGGGGGCCGACAAGGAGGCAAGGCCCCACACAACGGCGACCAATACCAGCCACAGCAGCTGCAGCCCCAGCAGAGCAGAGCAAACTGAGGCTCCGGAGTTAAGTCCCTGGCCCAGAGCCCAGCAGCTGGAAGCCAGGCTGCCTTCTGGGGGCCGCAGGTGCCGCCTCAGCCTGCCCCGGCGATTCTTTAGGGCCAGGCGTCTGGAAGGCCCAGGCCTGCAGGGTCCCAGCAAGCGGGCAGCACGGACGGCAGTGCGGGGGTGCAGGAGTCCAATCCGCCTTGCCCGCCCAGGGGCGTCCTCTGCCAGCCTCTCCCCCGGCCTGTCCCCAGGAATGCACCCTGCGTGTGGCGCTCCCGGCGCAGAGCTGATCTCGGGCGGCTGTCTGGAGCCCGTGATACACCGTGCTAAATAATTCAAAACCATGTTTTCATTTCAAAATAAACAGCCCCGTCGCCAAGGCGAATGCCAAATTTGCATGAATGTTTAAGATAAAACGAGACTTCAAAGAAATGCCAGGCCCGCCACAGGGGCTGCAGCCTACCCTAGACAACGAACGCGCGTTTGCAACCTCACGGGCGGCCTGAGTCCCTTCTCAGCTGCGTGGCCCCGGGCAAGTCACTGACCCTTGCTAGACTCAACGTCTCCCTGAGCAACTCAGACCAGCACCAAGGAAGCCTAAGCAGGGGGGCCGGCATGGGCACCGCGCTGGCACTAGACAGTTTCCAGCCCGAGCCCAAGAGCGCGCTGGGCGGCTGTGGAGTGGGCTTCCGGCCGGCGCCTGGCGTCCCTGGGGACACGCCCCCCCCAGGCCGGCCTCCCTCGCAGCCTGTCCTCCTGGGGCCCGGCGGCGGCGGCAGGAACTGCAGGCTGGTCCCCGAGGTGTCACCTGGGGAGACTGCGGCGAGGCGTTTGAGACGTTAAGAGGAACAGAATGGGAATCAGGAGTCTGCACCCTGCCAGGGGCGTTGATGTGGGTTCCCTCCGCTCCCACAGCCACTCAGGCCCCTGCGCCCCCTCGGTATCAGCGGGGCCTGGACGGAGGACTAGATCCCCGCATCCGGGACTCCCAGTTCCGAGCGCACAGCCAGCCGGACTCCAGCGCCCTTCCAAACGCCAGCAGGGGTGGCAGCCGGCCCAGCCCAGAACAATCGCACCCTCCCCAGCTCCGGGCTTCCACGCAGCACAGAGTGTTTGCAGAGCTCTGGGAATTCTCCAGGAGGCAGCGAGAGGGTGATTTGGGGAGAGGAAGAGACTATGCCAAAGGAATCCTTCCCACGCGGAGAGCCCGCACCGACAGGGGGAGGGCGGCCACGAGGGGTCTCCATCCCTCCCGGGGCTGACAGCCACACTGCCATTTACGCGGCTCTATTGATCCTTGGCCGCCCGCTGGCTCCCGCCCGCCCCCACGTCTGGGCCCAGGCCCTGCAGGCTCCATGGTACCGGGTGGCAGTCAATTTCCAAGCGCAGACATGGAGCCGGTGCGGGAAGCTAGACAGTACCCAGGGCACCCCGGCTACCGCCCAGGTTCACTGCGGGCTGTGGGCACGCGGTAGCGCGGGGCTCGGCGTCGGCCTTGGGCGGAGGGCGGCCCTTCTCCTCCCGGAGCACCGGGGAGCTGGGGGTCTGCCCGAAGGGAGGAGGCAAAGGTGAGGCAGCCCCAGGCCCCGGAACACAGGTCAAGGGTAAGAATCAAACGGTAACTACAGCAGCAGGGGCAGAAACGCACACAAGTACTCTGGGCACAGTGACGCTCGGTCCTCGCGCCACCCTAGGACTGGCAGCGAGGCACAGAGAGCTTAGAATGTGTCCAGGTCGCGGCAGCGGCAAAACAGCAAAAGGAGCGCCGGGCTAAGCCAAGGGGCGGGAGCGCTGGGCGGGCCGGGAAAGCGGCGCCCCACATTTCCTCCTAGCCGTCGGCCCCCTCCCCACCCAAACAAAACACGAGGAGGCCACCCACGAAGAACACGCCAGAGCCC
>NW_022900924.1:19576722-19641444 GCF_012274545.1 Fukomys damarensis
CTCTGGAGTGTATCGCTTAGGGAACCGTGCTCAGGCGACGCTGCAGGTGTTGTCGCACACACGGCACGTCCAGAATCGCGCGTGGGGCGCCCAGCATGCTGGTGGGCTCAGCGGGACCCCCACCCGCCTCTGGAGTCTGCCCCACCGGCCTGGAAGGAGCCGCAGAGGCCCGGGGAGGCCCAGCTTGCAGGCCGCCCCCCATTTCCTAAAATGTTGGAGTTTGGTTTTTTTCTCAGTTCAGCTTTCCTTTTCTGGAGTGGCGTCTCAGCAGATTCGGTTCTACCATCTGGTAACACTGAGAACCCCAGGGAGAGAGGGCCCCTCTGGGGAGCGGTGCCTCGGGCAGCCTGGCCCTGTACACCCCTCAGGCCTTGAGCCAGGAGGTATTCGGGAGCCTTAGGGAAGGGAAGTTGCTGGGGTAGCATGCAGTTTGCAGCTGGGGGGGTCACAGGTCAGGGGCCCCTTCCTCCAGGCCCACCACCCCGACAGCGGGACACCCCTGGCCATCCCCAGGGTCTAGAAAAGGACAGCCCCCCCAATCACCTGAAATCACCCCAGGATTCATAGCTCAGTGACACCCAGCTCTGGGGCAGTACAGGTGGAGCCGCTGGGCATCTCCGGGCTGGGTTCTTTCCCGGCCTTGGAGCACCGGGGAACAAAGGACCGGGTTTACAGAGAGAGACTGAGGCCCCTGCAGCTGACCCCTGTGCGGGAAACCCTGCAGCACCCCAGCTGGCACCCGGAACCACTGCCTCTGCGGCCCAGCACCCACACCCTTGGACCACTTGCACCCCCAGCAGCTTTGAAGAGAGCACACCTGCGCCCGCTGAGCTGCACTCCGTGGTAACAATCAGGAGAGAGCAGTTCTAGGATGTCTGCCTCTGCCAGGTAGAGACCCCCACGCGCCCCTTTTTCAGGTGGTGAAGCTGAGGCTGGGGCAGAAAGGCCACCCGTGGATGTCAGGCAATAAGCAGTAAATGACACAGGCCAGATGGGGTGGGAAAGGGGACGCTGTGTTTGTGTGGGGGCTCCGGGTCTCCCCCTTCTGATCGTCCAGCTCTTCCCTCCTAAGGACTTGGTGAAGTCCTTGAGACCCTTGCATAGCTATTCCCCCTGCCCAAACCAGCAATCTCCTCTCTTCAGGTTCACACTCAACGTCACCTCCCTAGACAGTCCCTCACTGGCTGGGCATGGTGACACACACCTGTAACTCCAGCACTCGGGAGGCCTAGGCTAGAGGATCCCATGAATTCCAGGCCAGCCTGAACCACATAGTAAGACCCTGTCTCAACAAGAGAAAAAAAAAGAAAATCCCTCGCTGACCCCAGGGTGCTCACTAATCCAACACCTGATTCCTTTCCTTCACTGTTTCTCCCATCTGTAATTATCGCGGCCGTTTATTTGTCACCTGGATACTGTCTTCTGTCTCTAGAATGTCAGCCCCAGCTTACTGCTGTATCCCCGCCCTCCCCCCTGCACCTGGTAGGAACTCAGTTCATTAAAATGTGTGAGTTTGAGCAAACAAATAGACCTGCATGCAGCAGAGGGCAGGGAGGCCTCTGGCAGTCCGTAGTGGCCCCCCGAGACCCAGAAGCAAAGGGGACTGAGCCTGTATCCTGCTTTCTCACACTTCTGCCTTGGGCAAGTTAGGCTGCAGTCTGCCTGCCTGATGTCCTCATTTCCGGCAATGTGAAGGCTCCCAGGCACGGGCCTCGGCTCACACCTCCAGCCCAGACAAAAAGCCTGCCAGGCAGCATAGAGCAGGGGGACTCACGCCAGGGCAGGTTTCCCAGCAGCCCCCGGGGGGTGGGCTGGGCCTCGGAGCACATGCAAAGGGCCTGTGTCCACCATCAAGGACAGCCAACCAGATCCAGGACCCTGGGGCCAGGCCCTCATACACCCTGGACTATGTGCCAGAAAATCACAGATCCTCCACCCTGGGACCTGCCTCCAACTGAGCTGCCAACCAGAAGCCTCTAGGCTTGGCCCAGAAAGGCAGCTGTCACTAGAGAAGGGGTGAGTGACAGAGACAGGTGGTGCTCACAGCACATCCTGCTCCGTCCCAAGGCGGTCTGTCACCCTGCTTAAAAAGGCAAGATTCAGCCAGGCAGAGTGGCACGCCTGGAATCCCAGCACTTGAGAGGTTGAGGCAGGAGGATCGCTGCAAGTTCCTGGCCAGCCTGGGCTACACAGTGAGTTCCAGGCCAGCCTGAACTGGGCAGCGAGACCCTGTCTCAAAACAACAACAACAAAAAGCCAAGTTTAGTGGCACATGCCCGAAATCTGCCAGCACTTGGGCAGCTGAGGCAGGAGAATCACAAGTTTGAGGCCAGCCTGGACGACTAGCAAGAATTTGTCTCAAAACAAACGAACAAAGTGAAATTATAAAAACTGGGGAGGGAGGTAGCTTAGTAAAGGGCAACTGGGTTTGATCTCCAGTGGGGGCCCAGGTAGAGCAAGTCACGCAAACAGAATACCACTGTTTGGAGACATGGGAAATCGTTGGGGTGGGCCCAGCACCCCCCACCCCGGTCAGGACCTCCCCAGTGGAGAGCAGACCTTCTTCCTGAAAAGCCTGTTTCCATGACTGCAGCACCACTTTGTCCTTCTGCCCATAGTGGCCACTGATTATGTGCATTGCACTGTGGCTAGACCAGGGAGGGCTGCAAGGGGCCAGTCCCCTGGGGCAAGGGGAGCATGCAGAGAGACAGCTGTGCAAAGGCCCTGGGGCCAGAACAAAGAGCAGATGGAGGGGCCGGAGCTAAGTGGGGGAGCAGGTTGAGAAACTGATCCCAGGATCTGCGTCTGGGCGAAAGGGGCAGCAGGGTGCAGAGGCACCTGGACCCACTGGCGGGCAAGTGCTCACCCTGCTGCTGTTCAGAGAGATGTGCATGAGAATCCCTCCTCTCCCAGCGTAGATATCTGCTCTGCAGCCCAAGTGCGCCAGGGTCTGGGGAACCCAGAGGCTCCTTTCCCGCATCTGTGCCACATCGCTGCCTCCCAGACTCCCAGAGAATATCAGGAAGGAGCCCTGGGTGGCCCAGCTGGGCTGGCCTGCGACCATGGCAGGGAGGCCACCCCATCCTGGCCTGGCCTGTGCTGTCTCATCCTCTGCAGGGCCGGAGTTCAGGACCTGGACCAGGCGCGACCAGAACCCAGAGTCCCTCCACAGAGGACAGCCTGGGCTTGCGGAGCTGAGCCGTGTAGTCCTTCTGGGCCCCTCTGGCACCTGCTCATTTCAGGGGAATAAATGCCAGGTCTGCTTTGGCCAGGACGGGTGGCAGAGTACACACCTTTAACCCCAGTGCTCGGGAGACCGAGGCAGGAGGATCACCCTGAGTCCAAGGCCTGCCTGGGCTACACAGCCAGTCACTGACTTAAAAAGCCTAAATAAACAATTGCTGGGCCCGCTGGCTGAGGAGAGTCAGGTTCCTGCATGCATGCAGTCCCCGGCCCCCCTCCGGGAGAGGGGAGACCTCATGTGTCACCTGTGCAGGGCCTTTCACGGGAGGCAGAGCAGAAAGGCTGTGTGGCCTGGTGGGCAGGCGTCACAGCTCCATAGCCTGGCTGTGCGTTGCGGGGCAGTCACTCAGCCTCTCCGATCTGGGGTCCTGAGCTGCAGAACGGGGACAGTAGCATGACCTCTCCTGGTTACCACGGAGACTGAGCGATGCACTGCCCTGGGAGGCTCTGCAGCACCGAGTGTCACCTGCAGAGACCAGAGCCGCTGCCGTCCCCACTATGCAGGGCGGGAGACTAAGGCTCAGAGAGGTGGACAGGCAGCTGGGCTGCGTGACTCAGAGCCCCGCTGGCTTGGCTCAGGAGATGACACTGGGGCTCGTCTGTGCTTCCTCCACACGCATCCCACATCCAGAGACGGCCAGGGCAGCCCCGGGATGTCACCCAGGCTCGAGCTGGCCTTGTCCTGGCACCTGTTCTCCCCCGGTCAGCGGCTGCCCTGGATGGTGTAGGAGGCAAGGAAATGAGGAGGCCCCCGCCTCACTGCATGTGCTTCCCCCACAGACCCCACTGCAGCCAGCCACCTCGGACGCAGCTCGACCCAGCCCCGGGGCCTTCGCACAGCCCCTTTCCCCGTTTTGCAGCTCACCTCCCCGATGCCATGAGAGGCTCCCTTCCACCCCGTGCCCTTGAAGCGGGCCTCCTGCCAACCTTCGCTCCTCCTCCCCATGTACACTGATTTTTCTTTATAACTTGTCACTTTTTGTATGAGTCAGGGTTCTCCTAAAACACAGGAAAAGCAGGGTGGATAGACAGACAGACAGACATATAGGCAGAAAGGTTTCTCCTAAGGAGCCAGTTTATGCTGTTACTGGGCCGGGAAGTCTGGAGTCAAGGTTCCCACCTCGAGGCTGAGGCCCCAGACAGCATGCAGTGTCTGCTTCATGTATTTCTCTTCTAATAAGCGTGCAAACTCTGTGGCGGTGTCTGTAGCTGTGTCCCCAACACCCGGAGCAGCAGAGTCGATACTGATGCATGACTGAGTGAGCGGCTAAGGGCTTCCTGGTGAATGCGGCAGGCGGTGTCCTCCATGGCCACACAACCGCTGTGGCTCCCACCTTGCTCTCCGCTCGCTCACCCTGAGGTGGGCACCACACTGCGAGGACTCCCACGCGGCCCTGGGAGAGTCCCCTGCGCAAGTCGCTGCCCTGGACGCAACTGTGCCCCCGGGAGCCCTGGCAACTTTCGAGCTTTGACCCATCACCCAGAGGGGAATCAGAGGCCCCAGAGCCCATGCCCAGGCCAGGCGCCAGTAAGCAGCGGGTCCATGATTCAAGTTAGGTCTTCAGAAGCAGGCCCCATGAAGGCACAGGGACCCCCGGGAGGACAGGGCCTGTCCCCTTGGAGGTGTCGGACTCGCAGGGCCCTTCCCGGACCACCTCCCTCCATCCCTTCTCACTCCTCTGCAGCGAGGCCCAGGATCCTAGGACACGGCCACCCGGGCCTGTGCTCCAGGGAAGGGATCAGACCGCGTTCCCGGCCTCCCTTGGCATCGGTATGGCCGTGGGGCTGAGTTCCAGCCAGGGCAGCAGAGCCAGGGACTCATGGGACCTGCTCTCGAGTGCCCGCCATTCAGGAGCACTTCCTGGGCTTTCTGTGAGGTGCAGATGGAAAGGTTTCTCTGGTAACTGCCCAGACGCTGGGGCTGTTTGTCAGGCAGCAGCAGCTCAGTTGCCTCTCACAGGAAGCCGGTGTCGGTTGTTTTTTGGCCCATCCTTCTCAGAGGATTACAAAGGAGAGGCCAGAGAGAGGAGGAGCAGGTGAGGGTGGTCCTGGCTGCTGCCTGCCTCCCAGCATGGTCCAGCGTGCATACACGGCGTCTCACGGGGATAGCGGTGTGTGGAAAAGACAAGGAGGAAACAGGCTCAGAGAGCACAAGGCAGGAGGCCAGGCAGAGACCAGGGCTAAGCGCTCCTCCTCCCAGTCCTGTGAGCCAGGGTCTTGGGGACGCCGGCCCCGCTGTGTCCCTGGGTGCAGGCAGGCAGGTGTGGGAAAGAATGTGTCCCTGAGAGGAGGCTGGGGTGGGTGCAGGGGACCCCGGCCCCCAGGCTCCTGGCACCCAGGAGGCTCCTGCAGAAAAGCACAGAGACAAGTCCAGGCCGGAGGCAGCAGAGCCATCCGCACCTGTAGGGCAATTTGCTTTGGCAGCAGCAAGGAAGGAAAAATTCCAATTTGCGTTCCCTGTGACTCTTTTGAAGCTATTTATGGAACGGTCGCTCCTGGGTGGCAGCGAGGCCTGGGGCCACGCCAAGCCCTTCAGGCAGCCGGGCAGGCCAAGTACTGATCAGCACCAGCGCTCCACCACTCTCAGGGTGGCCAGACACAGCCGTCTTCCCCCACGTCCTCCTCTGTGAGTCAGTCCTGCAGGTCAGGAGGGGCGGGGCGAAGCCGCTAGCCAGGGCCAGGCCTCATCTGCCGGCTGAGAGGAGGGCCCGGCTGGCTAGAGGAATCCTGGCCGATTCCCTGGAGGCCAAGGACCTGGGTCAGTGGCGGGACTGCTCCAGTTCAGCGCCTGGGCAGTACCAGCTAAGGCTGGCCGGCTCCAAGACCCCCTCTGTCCACTGCCCCGGGCTTGGCATGGCCCGTCCCAGAGTCCCGGATGGGACCTGGGGCTGAGCTCCCTGCTGTAGCAAATCATTGCAACCACCAGGGCCCGGGGCAGTGAAGTTCTGGGTCAGAGGGCAGAAATGGACGCCCAGACTGGGACTAAGTGCCCCCGGCCAGGATCACGGGTCTCCGGGGCTTTTTTATCTGCAGTGTTGACCGTCACTCAGCACTGCAAAGAGAGAAAATTCAGCTGAAAGCAGCTTGAACAAAACGCTGATTTGTTATTCCACACAATGAGTCAAGAAGAACGGAGCTCAGAGTTGGTCCTTCCTTCTTGCTGGTTTCCTCAGTTTGGTTCTCATCATAAATGTCCTCATATCCACAAAACAGCTGCTGCTGCTCCAGCTAATACATTCTGACAAAATAGCCACTGTGTGAGAAACAAGCAACCTTTCTCCAAAGCCCAGTGAAGCCCTGCACTCATGAGTTAGACTTGAGTGCTAAGCCCTTGGCTTAACTCACCCTAGAGAAGAAAGTGGGGTAACAGCAGTAGCCTGAGACCTCCTTAGGATTCCCCTTGGAGCTGGAGATATGTCACACTCCCATGGAGAGGAACAGACCCTTTGCTAAAGTCAGGGCCCCCATAACAAGAAAGAAGGGCCCCTGGTGCCTGGGGTTCTATCCATCTCTGCCACGGTCCCGCTGAGTAACTTGGGGTCTCAGTTTCCCTGTCTGTAATGTGGGTGCAGCGGCAGAGCCCGTCTTGCAGGGCTGAGCCAGGATCACCTGTCCACTGGCCGGGGGACACAGCTCCATCCTGTTCTGCTGCTGTGGCCTCAGAAGACAGGAATCCAGCAGCCGCTGCAGAGTGCAGCACCCCAGACCCCACCCCAGGAGCAGGCGGGGAGGGGCTCACGGGAGCTTCTGCCCTGTGTCACTGGACGGTCCCCAAAGTGACCATGAAGGATGAGCCCGCAGTAACAGTAGTGTGAAGTGCTTGCTAAGAGCTGGGTGCTGGGCTAAATTCTCAGCTCAGGACCTGGCTCACCTTCCCTTTTATCGGCTATGGGAGGACAGAGCCCTTGGCCCAGGGCACCAGGCGCACAAGTAGAAGAAAGGGACAGGAGGAGGGACCGGAGTGCAGGCGCGGGGCACGCAGGCCGTGCTGGCTCTGAACTGCAGCTGCAGCTGCAGTTGTTCAAATAAAAGGGCAAACCGGGCACGGCGGCACACGCCTGACCTCAGCACTCGGGCAGAGGCAGCACCCAAAACGGCTCACACGGGGAGTCACTGCCTGCAAATAAATAAAAAGCGCTGGGGCTGTAGCTCAGTGCAAAGGCCTAGGGTTCACTCCCAGTGCCACACATAAACAAGAAAAAAATGCACAGCAAAAATGGACAATTTTATGTCATTTATGCTTATCACAGGTTCGAAGGAAGGAAGGAAGAGAGGGAGGCCGTATTGTCCCCAAATACGACACCGTCCCGGGGCACCGCCTGGCCTAGGGCCCAGGGAGTCTAAAGGCAGAGGGAACCTGGCTCACCCCCGGCTGGGCACGGTGCCACCCTGAGGTCGTGAATGAGGCCTGGACCGGCTGCAGGGCCATGCTGCTGCCCACACCAAGGGGCCGGACTGGGTCCTCCCCATCCCCGTGCCGGCGCCTGCCTTTCTCTCTGGGCTTCCGGGAGGCAGCGGATGCCCAAGGAGCCAGCAGCAGACAGTGGGGGGATTGGGCCTGAGGGGCGCAGGCGGCCCAGGACAGCGGGACAGAAGAGGAAGCGGCAGTCCCGCCTCTCCCAGGGAAGCCGCGCCCACCCCAGGTGCAGACCTCTCGGCCCACGTAGGCGCCTCTGCGGCCCAGCGAGCGCAGTACCACTGGCCAGGGGTGGAGGCAAATCACCGTGGCAGAAGTGACCCGGCCCTTCCCAGTTTCTGGGCAGCTCCTGACACCCTGGGGCTGGGGGCTGAGGGCCAGCGGTGACCGGGACACTGGTGCGTCGGGGAGCAGGGGATGGCAGGGCGGCTCTCACTGCCTCAGGCCCACTCCGTACATCTTGTCTTTCCACTCCCTTCACAGCGATCCGTGAGGCACAGAAATGAGGACAGAGAGGCTCAGAGAGGCAAAGGGACTTGCCTGGCATCACACAACTCGAGAGGGTCCAGTTGGGATCAGAACCCATGTTAGCTTGTAAAACCTAGGACTCCAGGTGCCCGGGCGTAGAGCTGTGGGCTTCAAGTGACCAGAAGGGTCCAGTGCAGCGGCTTTAAGAAAAAGACGGGAGTCCCACCTTGAAGACCAGGGCCAGGGTACGGGAGGCTGCTAGGGACATACCCAGGGCCCGAGTCTTTCTGCCCCTTTGCCCTGCACCCTTGGGGGTGGTACCACCTGCAGACTGAGAACAAGAGAATAACAGAGGTGTTGGCTCCAGGCTAGAATCCAGAGAAAAAATGAAACCCTCCCTAGTCATGAGGGCAGAAGCTCTTTTCCAGACGTCCCACCCTAGAAGATTTCCCCGAGATCTTATTGGCCAGAATCGAGTCACATGCCCACTCCTAATCCAATCACAGGGAAAGAGGCTGGATTGCTCTCAGACCAATCAGAGCTTTCCCTGGGCTTTCAGACCAATCAGAGCTTTCCCTGGACCCTCAGACCAATCAGAGCTTTCCCTGGGCTCTCAGACCAATCAGAGCTTTCCCTGGACCCTCAGGCCAATCAGAGCTTTCCCTGGTCCCAGGGCAGACTCAGCTGGGGCTCACTGCTAGTGGAAGAGGTAGGAACCCCCATAAAATTGGGGGAGTTGCGCTAGGAAGAACCAGTAGCATCCACCCGCCAGTCTTTCCAGTAGAGCGAGTCTTCACTGCCAATGGTGCCTGCAGTGAGTTTCAGTGGTGAACTTTTAAATAGGTTTAAGATTATTCTTTTTAATAATTATTAGTTTTTAACATAGTCATTATGTGTTCTGGTACTAAGGACCAAACCCAGGGCCTTCATGCTGCACTCCATCCTTATCCTTTTTCACATTTTTATTTTGAGACAAAGACTCACTAAGTGACAAAGTTGCCCAGGCTGGGATCGAACTTGAAATCCTCCTGCCTCAGCCTTGCAGAGTGCTAGGATTACATAGACATGCGTTTCCATATCTGGTTTATTATAACCTTTTATGTGTGGCAAGTGATATGGTTTTCATTTATGATAGCTGAACAATTTCCTGTTGAAATTAAGCTTAGGCTAAAAAGGGTAAATTGTTGACCCAGGGGTGTAGCTCAGTGACAGAGCCCCAGCATGCACCTGGGGTCCAGCCCCAAAATAAAAGGAAAGAAGGGAGGGGCAGCTGGTTCAGGGTCCTGAAGCAAACCAGCCATGGTGGCACATACTTGTGTCCTGGCTGCCTAGGAAGCTGAGACAGGAAGGCCTTCCGGAGCCCAAAAGTTCTAGGCCAGCCTGGCAACCTAGCAAGACTCTGTCTCAAAAATAAATAAAAGAACTCAAAAAAATTAACTCTAAGGAAAAAAAATAGCCCAATCAATAAATAACCAAATTAATTGAATAAACACTCCTCAAAAGCAGTACAGAGGGCCAGTAAATATATATTTTTTAATATTCAACAGTTGTAGCCATTAGGGAAAGGCAAATAAAACTACACTGAGATTCCACCCCATGGCAGTCAGAACGGCTGTCATCGACAATAAGAAAATGCCAGTATTCCCAGCGCTTGGGGGGCCGAGGCAGGAGGATCTCAAGCTCAAGCCCTGTGCAGGAATTTGGCGAGACTGTCTCAAGATAAAAGTAAAACAGGCTGGCAACGCAGCGCAGTGTGGAGGCTCTGGTTTCAATCCCCAGTACCATACAAATGCAACAATCCTGCCCAGAGGTGACTCGACAAAGCCCAGTCATCCCCCCTCCAGAGGGCGATGGCCCAGGGCGCCACGGACAGCGACAAGCCCTGGCCGGACAGCACTCCTCTGAAACGTCACACCGAGGGTAAAGTTCAGCCAGAGATCAACAACTGATAGCCAATGGGACACACAGGGCAGCTCACTGCGATAAAAGGCAGGGGCAGGTGCTTTCTCTCCCGGGGTCCCTGCAAATGTGAAGTCTCGGGGACGTCAGTGAGACTGCAGGAAATGAAACCATGGGCAAGGCCAGGAGGCTGTGCTGGATTTAAGGAAATACTTCAGGAAACACAAGCTGGGCGTGGTGGCCACTGCAATCCCAGCTGTGCAGAAGGCTGAGGCAGGAAGATCACAAGTTCAAGCCCAGCCTGGGCAGCCTAACAAGATCTCAAAATAAAAATAAAAAAGGCTGAAAAAGAATAAAAATAAATAAAAAGGGCTGGGGTGTAGCCCCATGGTGAGTCACAGACCAGCATGTATACAGGCCCTGGGCACCATCTCCAGGACTGCATGAAAGGGGGAAAAAAAAAAGGAAAGGAGAGGAAAAAGGCAGACTTGTGAATCCAAGTGAATAGCCTTCAGGCCTTCTGTGAAGTCCCTTTTCAAAAACGGGGTACAGAACATGCAGGAGGCCTACATACAACTTGGCAATGTTTTCCACGTGTATGCACCCAGGTCCTCCCTGCTGAGGGAGGATGGAGCTACAGCCACAGCCCAGAGCTTTGCTCCCCCCCATTCAGGATCTACCCCACCCTCACCCAAACTCCACAGTCCCTGCAGAGGACTTGTCTGTCCTCAAATTTCACATAACTGCTGTTTCACACCTGGCTTCCCTCATTCTGCGCTGCTTTCCCGTTTGTATTGTTGCACACGATCCATACTTTTGATGGCTGAATAGTACTCCTTGGGGTTTAATGCCACGTCACGGTTACCCATTCCGGTGGCCCTTGGGTTACTTCCAGTCCTTGGTGATTATGACTAATGCTTCGGTGACCTTTGTACCCAGCCTCTGTGGAAACAGGTTTTGCTCCTCTTGGATCTGTGCGCAAGGTCATGAGACAGGTGTAGTTTAACTTAGAAGGACAGAGTCCCCCCAAGTGGCCATACCTGTTTGCACCCCACAGCTGGGTGAGGGCCTCCTGGGGCCGACACCCTCACCGGCAGTGCCATCTTCTCTAACCCTTGCCATCCTGATTGCATGTAGCACTTTCCTCCAGGGTTTCTCTAGGAATCATGAGATGATGTGTGGGGTGTGCTGGGGATGGAACTCAGGTCGTGTGCATGTAGGTGAGCACCTACCGCTGAACTGCATACCCAATCCTTTTTACTTTTTGAGGCATAATCTCACTTAGTTGCACCGGCTAGACTTGAATTTGAGGTCCTCCTGCCTCAGCCTCCGGTGCAGCTGGGATTACAGGAGTGTGCCAACACGCTGACTTGTGTGTGGGCTTCTCAAGGTGGAGGGCTTTGCTGTGGAGGCCTCACAGTTGACTCTGGGTAAGGCTCTGGGGGAGCTCAGGCCGCATGGACGGCCAGGCCTTCCCTCCTATCAAGGCCATGAGGCCAAAGGAGAGACATTCAGGAGGCTGGGGCTGGGCCAAGAATGCCCTCCTGAGCAGGATGGAGCAGCCACAGGTGGGCCAGAGCGGGCCTTGCAGTGGGAGGCCACTTAGTGGATAGCAGGGCCCTGGGGCCACCCGAGTCGAGCACTGAATGCCACTCCCCAGTGTGTGACTCTGGACTCAGCTTCCAGTTCTGGAAAGTGGGGTGAGGACAGAAGCTCTCAGTCCAGGGCACCCAGGGAGTGCAGGGGACACGGCAGGCACATGGGCACCTTCCACAGATGGCACAGCCACCAGACAGAGGCCGGGTGTGTCAGAAACCAGGGTGCCCTGACAGCGGAGTCCCGTGACCCCACATCGGCCTCTCCCTGCACCGCAGCCACTCCTGGGCAGGGGTGACGGTGCCTGAGTGATCCACGCCCCCAGCACACAGGTCACCGCATCCTGAGAGCTGCAAAAGGGCTCTGGGGCTCTGGACGTTGAGAAGCAGAGGGGACCGGCCAGGCCCCGCTGATGACCGGAACCATGATGCCACAGCCCTGGGGCCGGGGGGACATCCTGTGATGAGCACAAGCCGTCCTCAGTGTGATGTCACCACCCACCCGCAACCATCGGTGGGCACAGATGTGCACGCAGAGCTCTGGTGGTAACACCAATGCACAGGGAAGGGAGGGGCATTCAACATTCAGACCTCGTTAATGTGAGCGTTTAAATCAAACGCTAATTCTGTCATTAGGCTAATTCAGGCCCCAGAAGGTTCAGACTCCCTTTCTTCACTGCCTGGCATTTGCACCCACAGTGGAGGGAAAGAGACGGGAAGCCAAGCTCTGGAAGACCCAGGGACCCAGCCCTGTTAGAGCAGAGACCAGAAGGAAGGGAGGAGCGGAGCTGGTCAGTGTCTTGGGGAAGAAAACACCTAGGAGAGGAACTACAAAGGCCCTGGGGTAGGACACATTTGCAGTCAGACGATGCCTCCAGTCCTCCTCTCCTGTGGTGAGTGGCCAGGGCCACTGAATGCCACTGGGCTGCAGGACTGCAGGGCTGCGTCCTCCTGAGCCACCCGGGCCAGGAGGCTTGGCTCATGCATTCATACAGCACCGCCAGCACCTAAGCGCTGACCTCAGCTGGGCACCACCTGCAACCAGGCCAATAGCCCTGTCACATGGGCCACCACATCTTACAGCCGAGAGAGTCCCGGATTCGGCAGAACAGACCGGGCTGCAGGGCAGCTGGTGAGGACTGTGCCCAAGCCCAGAGCTCTGGCCTCCAACCCCTGCCCTGCCGGCCTGGACCTTTTCACCCTGTGTCTGGCTGCAGCCCGAGGGGAGGCAGGGACAGGGCTGTGCCCAGAGCCCTCCCAGCCACTTGGGGAAAATGTGTTTTTGTTCTCCTCTGGGCCCTGCTGGCCTGGGTGGGGGTCGCCTTCGATGCATACCCAGGGCCCTGATGGCCTGGGGACCACGGATGGGCCTTGCCCCAGGCTCCAGGGGCTGTGCCTGCAGAAGCCACCTCTGGCTGCTGGGGAAGCACCTGGTGCCCCTGCACCCTGAGCCGGGAAACCCTCTGCCTGCCGACCCACCCAGCCCATCCTGCCAACCGCAGCAACACAGGAACCACGAAGCTGACAGCGAGTTCTTTGTGAGTCTGTGCAATCCCTGTGCCCACAGCCTCCCGGGTACAGTGCACCTCCACCCGTCCTCCCTCGCCCCACCACGGCATTGCCTGGCCCAGGGGCTCTGCCTCCTCGGAACCCCTAGTGGGCCTATTTTCCGCATGAACGAACAAACAGACGGGGCACATGTATGAGCACCTCCCAGCACCAGGCGCTGCCTTGCAAAGGCCCACGGTTCCTTTACGCGACTTAGAACGGCTCTGAGCCCCGTGACGCTGACCTGCTCACTCCACGGAGGGGAGACTGAGGCCCTAGCTACCTGGAGGACCAAGCTCACCCGGACACACAGGTGCGGCATCTCCACCAGCCAGAAACCAGAAGCTACAGGTAGAGTTCAGCACCAAATTAGTAAAATATCCTGAGCCGTGTTTGTTCCCCCTCATGCACGTGCGTTCCAGCAACGGTTTATTTCCATCGGCGTCTGATTTGTGTGCTCAGCCTTCCTGTATGAGTGTGGTGCCAAGTGGCTTTGATCTTTGCTCCTTGGTGGGAGACTCACCAGCTCTGCTTCCTTATAAAACAGCCCTAACCCTGGGGCCGAGCGGACTGATGTCTCGTGGGGGGTAGCGCTGTCCTCTGTGGCCTCTGAGGTCCCACTGGTTAGTGAGAGGCCGGTAAGACTAGAGCTCTCCTCTCCCTGCTGGAGACCTGAGGCCCCTCCCACTGGAGGTGGAGCCTGAGTCCCCTCCCACTGGAGGCGGAGCCAGTGGCGCCTCTCGAGGACGTGGGCTTGATGCTTCTCCCACTAGGAGGTGGGGCATGAGGCCCCACCCCCTGGAAGTGATTGGGCTCCGTGAATGCTTTCACCAGTGATTGGCAGCCAGAGCAGTACTACTGGAGCTTCTGTTTTCCCTCTCAGGATTCTGCTGCCACAAGGGGCAGCTACACCCAGATTCTGTGGGCGGAGAGATAGCGGACAGAGGGAGAGGAGAGGCTTCTAGGGGACAGAGAGGGGCTTAATTCCGAGCCTGAGCCGTGGCTTTGTTTTGAAGCAGGGTCACTATGGGTGCAGTCAGGAGGAGCCCACACTGGAGCAGGGCAGGTGGAGACCCAGGGGCCCTTCAGACAGGCCAGACATGCCAAGGAAGGTGTCCCTGGGGACGGAGGCAGGGACTGAGGGGTGGCAGAGACCATGGTGACCATGGGCTGTGTCTGTGGCACTGTGCTGTAGCAGCCCTCTGCACTGGCCCACTGACCTCAGACTTCAACCCTCAGATTGTGCCCTCGGCCTGCCCTTCCCTCTCCTGCCCAGCCACCATCCCCATCCTCTGAATGGATGAATGAGGCCTGTGATCAGCCCCTGGCCCCTCTGCTCACTCTGCTCCTCACCTGCACTGGACTGGCCCTGCCTCAGGACCCTTGCACATGCTGTTCCACTTCCCACACGGCCTGCCTTTCTCCCTGGTCACATCCTGCCTCAGAGAGCTGCCCCTTCCACATCCTCCACAGAACAGCCCCACCACCCTCCCTCCCCCTGCCCTCTAAGCTCACACTCCACGCAATTCCATCTGGAAGAAAATCTCCCCATGGGGAGTTGGAATAAAACTGAGCTCTTCCCACAGGCTCTTGGGAGCTGTAACCCCCCACTGGGAGACAGCAGAGGAACTGGCACAGGTCCAGGGCAGGCAGGAAGGACAGCACCCCATGGAGGGTATGGCTGCCCTGCAGCGCTGGGCGGCCCTGTGTCCTGTCCCCAGTGTCATCTGTGTTCTGCATTCTTCCCCTTCTAGGAGCTTGAACCCAGGGCCTTTGCACCATCTGCATCCCTGGCCCTTGTTTTTTGAGACAGGGTCTCACCAAGCTGGACGCCAACTTGGGATCCTCCTGCCTCAGCCTCCCAGAACTCGGGAGGACAGCCCACCCCAACCCCTGCCCTGGCCTGTGTTTTGCTTTACAAACCGAGGGAGATGCAGCGCCACCTTGTGGAATCAGCATTACCTTTCCAGCCAGGCCAGATTTGTGGCAGACCCCAAGACCCGGCCCGGCCCAGCCTTCCGCTGTGACTGTGACACAGAGTGGGGCAGTGAGGACCCAGGAGGCCCTCACAGCCACCGGACCCACCCACGTCCTCACCCCCCCACAGCTCCCATGTGACATTCAGCCCACACCCCAGGCCCTGCTGTCCCGGATGACCTTGGCTGCCTGAGCCTGAGGTCCAGGTCAGGGTCCCATCTTGATGGGGGGGCAGCGATTTGCATTTGATCAGCGCGGGAGCCTGGGACCAGGCGGAGTGGGGGTCAGGCGCCGGCTCAGCTGTCACTTGAGAGGAGCAGAGGAGCAGAGGAAAGCAGAAAGAGACACCAGGGCGCCACGAGCGTGACCCTGGGCGTGTATCACCCATGGGGAGGCCACCACACACCTGTGCCCCAAGGCCACAGCCCAGAGGGGACACTGGCAGGCTAAGTGATGATGTTGCTGGAGTCTCTGTATGGAAGAGTATGTGTGCTATGCGTGCTTTCATCAGGGCTGCTCTGGGAGGCTGTGTGGAGTGCACACTGCACAATTCAGGGACCTGGAATTCCAGAGGAGCTTCCCAGATGGAGGTGCAGGACAGGTGATTCAGTGCCTTTGTTTCCCCGCTCAGCTGGTAAGCTCAGTCCCAGCAATGTGAACCAAGGACCTTAGCTTGAGGCTGGGTTCTGTGTCCATGGGTGAGGGGAACGTCAGTCAGGTGGTCACTGGACATTGCCCCAAACCCCTTCCCAAAGTTCTGGTTCAGCATGGGGACAGGGATGCTGCCCAGAGAGAAACTCAGGAGGAGCTCAGTCACACATACCAGGCAAGAGCCCCTGTCCTTACCCAGCAGGGTGATCCCAAGGACATGGACTGATAGCATACATGTCCTCAGATCCAGACCCAAGCCTGTGGCAGGCATAACTAATCGATCAAAATCTTCTTTTTCCTGGGCTCAGAGCTTTCTGCTGGGCTTGGAGCTCCAGGGTCTGGGCAGGAGCTGCTTCACCCTTGTGCTTGTCACTGGGCACCCATCTGTGTCCCCACACCTTTCCCTGTCCTCTAAGAGCTGGTGCGGCAGTCCCCATGGCCCTGAGAGGGGCCTCTGTCCCCTCCCATCACCCCAAGCTTCCTCTGCCATCACAAGTGCCCTCCTGCTCCAGGGCCTCTGCACAGCCACTGCCCTTTGGCCTGGGATTTAGTCAGGAATCTGTGGATGTTTATGGAATAAGTGATCCCCTGACCAAGATGGAGAACAAGATACGAGCACTGACATTTTTCACATGTAGGACCTGAGCTCCAGTGCACACAGCTGTGCAGAGGTGCTGGGACCCAAGCGCTGTCCCCGCCCCGACTCCAGGGCACAGGTTGGAAGACAGCGGATGGTAACAGCAGCAGCAATCTGCCCTTGGGCTGCACTGGCTCGGTGCCAGCGAGGCAGGACTGTCACGGTGATGGAGGAGGGCGCCGCTCGCCATGGCAACAGGGCTGCAGGGACAACAGAGCTCCGGCCCCTGCACGGCCCTCAGGGGGCCCCGTGGCCTCTGCAGTCTCCCGACCTGCAGAAGCGGGCAGGGTGGGGTGGCCAGCACCCCGGCTGGCCGAGGTTAGACGCTGCCACATCTCCCAGGGTCTCGCTGACTACATGATGGGGAAACTGAGGCAGGCAGCCAGCATGAGTGACCGGCGGCTTACGGGGTGGCGTTGGCAGACCCCGTGCTCCCTGTGTGGTTTGGTGCCCAGGACCACGGTCTCAGGACGTTCACAGAACAATGGCTCTTGGGGCCTCACACACTGCCTGGTTCCAGAACCTTCTCAGCACCCTGGGCCACCAGTCCCCGTCCCACCTCTGCCAGCCACCCGGGGCCCCCAGGCTGGGTTCTCCATCGCGTGGACTTGAGTTCCAGGCATGTTGCAGAGGTGGCGCCACCTGGCGACGGTCGTCTGTTGCAGCCGCAGTCGCGGTCCCTGTTTGCGGCTGTGTAGCGTTCCGCCGGGTGGACGACCCCACCACCGCCCCTGCCGAGGGTCCTGGTCCCTCCCACACTGCGTCCCCACTGTCACGGCACAGGGACGGTGGCCCCGCGGGGAGGGGACCCACAGGCACGGGGTCCCCAAGGACAGGAGGTGGACGTGGTCGACGGTCACACAGCGACACGGGAGTCTCGGTGCAGCAGAAGCAAACCCTTAAGAAAGGCCAAAGGGGTAAATTTCACAGTAGCATATCTACTTCAAGAAAAAAGTTAAAAATCCTTTATTCTCCACTTCCATGAACCGTTGTTTACAATCAACCCTCAGTCTACTGCGTGTTAGAAATTAAATCCACCTCCTGGGCCTAGGCATGCCGAGGAGGGGTTGTGACCCATTCTGGCCAGGAAACAGGAAGTCTGCTGGCGGCTTCTGGGAAAGAGAAATCTCATTATAAAAATGAGGAGGAAACAGGAAGAGAAACTCGTCCCCATTTGCCTCCTACCTTTGGACATTGTATGATTAAGTAATGGCAGGAACTGTGGCAGCCATCTTGCCAGCATGAGGAGAAAACCAAGGGACTCGGTACAGATACCACCTGCGGTATGACATTAAGGAACGGAGGCATCCCAGGCACCACCTCCTTCTCCACACCATCCTTGGAATTGATGAGTGGCCTTGTGGCAGAAGCCACTGTTAGCTCAATGTGTGCTCCTTGCAACCCCCGGATTCCCGATGGCTTCAGTGTGCTGCTGCTTCTGCAGACCTGGCTGTAAAGGGCTCAGGACAAGGCTCCACCTCCACCCCTGGTCCCGGCTCCGCCCACACAGCTGTGCGATGCGGGACCTAGCTGTCGCGAGCCGGCGACGCAGAGCACTGTCCAGCAGTGTCTCAAACCTGAAAGAGCAGCGGGGTGGAGATGGGGCAGAGAGAAAGGAAGGACGCCAAGACAAGAGTCTGATCAAGGCGGCGTTTATTGCCGGCAAGCACCGGCCTTTTAAAGCAAAAAACCACAAACTATTATGGGATGGGTTTACCATAGTAACTGAAAGGTCACACAGGAAAAGAGCAAGCAGGTTCACCAAAACAACCCACCGTGAGTAGTAGTAACCCGGACAACCACACATCTAAAGGTCAGAGACAAGAAACTGTAACTTTCAGGAATTCCACAAAGGAAACACTCTACCTGCTAAACTGGAGAAACAACACATATGGAGTTACTAGAGTTAACAATACTTACAACCAATACTCATGATCCCCACACCTAGCCTGGCCCAGCTGCAGGGTGCCAACCAGAGGGTGACGCGGGCTCCGTAGGCAGAGGGGGTTAATTGGCACCGTGCCCATAGGGGCTCTGCCCAGTGGAGACCGGCTGTGCCCTCAAGATCGGCCCTGGTGCTCTGCTCCCCTGAAACAGGCCAGCCTGCCCTACCTCAGGTTCCCCACCGCCATCCACACTGCACACCTCCCTGTCCTCCGACCCCCCACACAGGGTTCTTGGCCTGTTCAAAACGCAGGCCCCAGGCTGTTGGCTTAAAGGAGAAAGCCAGGGGGAGGCTGAGGCAGGAGGACTGCAAATTTGAGCCCAATTTGGGAAACTTAGCTACTTAGCAAGACCCAGTATCAAAAATTTTAAAAAGGTCTAGGGATGCAAGTCGACACGAAGGTCCTGAGTTCAATCCTCGGTATCTAAAAATCAAAGAAGAAAGAAAGGAGGACAAAGCCAAGGCTGACGCAGTGTGAGCAGAAGCAGGCAGGCAGCAGGCAGGGAGACCTCAGAAAGCCGCCGCCTGGGAACCGGGACCCAGATCCACCTCAGGAAAGAGCAGTGGCTGAGCTCCTTGGACCCGGGGTCAGCCCTACCCCGGGCACTCGGCCTGGCCCGGCTGTGTGTGTCGCAAGGGCTGGGCGGGGTCCCTGGGTCTCCACCCACAGCGCCGGAACTGGAGCGGGCGAGGGCGCCCAGCCTGGGGCTCCGGAGATTTAAGGGAGGCTTTCCCGCCTCTTTCTTTTCCTCCTTGCAGGGCAGGCAAGAGCCGGCTCCCAACCCCTGGCTAATTACGGTGCCCTTCGGCAAAAACGTTAATCTAAAACACATAAAATGATAATGACTTCCTGACATAATCAGAACAAACCAGATTTGCGGACTGGTGGCTGGGGGGGGGTGTCAGTCGTCTCCATCTTGGGAACAGGGCCGAGACCCCCAGGCAGCGGCTTCTGCCCCACAGAGAGCCCTCAAGGCTGCAGCCCCAGGTGGCTCCCTGGAGCTCAGGTTGTCCCCAGAGAGCTTGGGGATGGGGGGGCTGCCACCTAATGTGGCCCAGCCTCAAAGTCTACTCACCGAGGCCAACTCAGGTCCACTGGGAGGAAATCCAGACTCATCTCGCCAGTGCCTCAACCCAGCCTCCAAGAACCCAGCAGCCTTCCCTCTTCCTGTTCTGCTGCTTTGTTCTGTGCTTGACTAGTGGCCTCATGGTCACAAAATGGCTGCTTATGAGCCAGAACTCTAGACAAATGTATTAACATCTGATGGAAGAGAGCACTGTCAGGAACTTGTATCCCTTTGTCCTAATGTAAAATATAGTACGTGTACAAGGATGCACAAATCAGTCATCACGGCCCAGTGTGCCAACTCCCCTTGTGGGTGCAGAGAGGCCCTGTCCTCTGCCCTGTGCTGTGTCACTGCAAGGCCCCGCAGTCTGGCTGTGTGCGGTCCTGTGGGTCCGTGGGAGGGAGATCAAAGGCAGCTCCTTGGGAATTCCTGGAAATTCCAGTGTGTGAGTGGCCGGAGTTCGGGGCAGAGGCTGAGGCAGCTGGGTTTGGCCCTGAACAAACCAAAGCTGATGCCACCGTGGCCACCAGCATCCAACTCGCCCGTCCACAGGGACCTGTGTTTATTCTGGACAACAGGAATGTGCTTAGCGCGGAGGGTGCACGCAGAAAAGACTTCGGAGTTTAAAGAACACGCCAGCCAGCGCGCCGATACACACCTGGAATCCCAGCCGCCCAGAGGCTGAGGCGGGAGGATTCTAATGTTGAAGCCAGCCTGGGTAATTTAGCAAAACCCTGTCTCAGAGTTTTAAAAAGGGCTGGGAATGTGGCTTGGTGGGGAGTGCTCCTGGGTTCAATCCTCAGTGCCAAACAGACACACAGAAAAAAAGGAAGAGAAGAAGGCAGGAAGGACAGACGGACGAACGTATGTGAAGTGAACTGTGTCAGCACGGAAAGACGGGTCCCGAAGGGCCACACTTCACAAGGCATCTGGGTCACTTCTGCCTTGCTGGGCAGCTCGCCTGACCACAACTTCAGCGAGGGGCTTTACCTGGCCCACAGCTTGGGTGGGTTTAGACCCTGTGGCAGGAACAGCAAGGTGGAAGGGCTGGCGGAGGGAAAGCTGCTCGGCTCATGGCAGCCAGGAAGCAGGAACGAGCCAGGGACAAGAGCGCTCCCTTCCAAGCCAGGGGTGGTGACGCACGCCTGTAATCCCACCACTCCAGAGGCTGAGGCAGGAGGATCCCTGCAAGTTCAAGGCCAGCCGGGCTGCACAGTGTGTTCAAGGGTGGCCTACACTAGATAGTGCCTGTCTCAAAAAAAACACAGGGCACCACACCTGCCTCACAATAGCAAGGTCCTGAGTCCCATGCCCGATACAAAAAAAAAAGTATGAAGTATCGATCATTTATATTAAAACACAGGCAACCCAGAACATTAAAAAATAAGAAGAGGGCCAGGGATTTAAATCAGAGGTTTCCGCTGCCTGCCTTCCAAGTGCAAGGTCCTGAGTTCGATCCCCAGTACTGAAAAGAAGAAAGTGAAAGTGGGCTGCCATCCCCTGTGGGCCGGGGAGTCCCTGTGCACACTTGATGGTGTTTGTCTTCTTCTATGCATCTACGTGGACGCACGAGCGCAGCGGCACTGCTGTGCACACTCCATGAATCTGGGTTCTTTTCATCCGCTCTGACAATCCCCTCAGTGGGCTGTTGCTAACCAGGTAAGCAAAGATTGGCCCAGAGACAGGGACTGGCCAAAGCCCCACAGCTGTTCAGAGAGAGCCTGAAGCCTCAAACCCAGCCCTGTCTGTCCAACAGTTTTCTTGGAACCACGGCACTGTACTTATTCTGACCTTATTCTTGTTCAGGGACACAGAAGGGTCTTGGCTGTAGACTTCAGACTCCAGCACAGTGAGAAATAAACTCCAGTCAGTAAGCCTTGGCTCCTGAGCTTGGTACGTGGTTATGGGGTCACGGCAGCTCAAGGCTTAGGAGGGGAGACAGTGAGAAGGAGCCAGCCTCACAGACACTTGGCAAAGATATTCCTAGCACGGGCAGCACGTGCAAAGGCCCTGTGGCAGGGACAGGTCAGGGCATCGCAGAGGAGCAGGGGCTGAGGTCAGAGGCCTGGTAATCTAAGGTGAGGCTGGGGTGGTGATGCCAGCCCTGGGGAGTGGCTACAAATACAGATGAACACCTGAGGAAGGCCTGGCTGCACAGAGATCATAACACAGTGGCTTCAGGTTAAAGCCCTACCTATGCAAGGCAAGTGAAGGTGCAGCTGCACTTGGTGCCAGACTGCAGAGCGGGGCCTGAGCTGGTGCACATCAAGGCTCCGCTGCATCAGGTGCAGGCTGAGTCAGTCGGACGTGTTTTTGTCCACACTCCCTATTTTATTTACCACTTCTGTCCAGGCCTCTTTCTGTGCTGTGATTTCTCTCAGGCACAGCTAACTGAGGCTGAAATGGGTGAGAAGCAAACATCACCAGAGAACATCTCAGAAAGGGGCCGAGACCCAGAGACGAGAGAGCAGAAGGCTCCGAGATGTCAACGGGAAGCAGGCTGTGCCTACGGAAAACCAAGAGCCCTGCTTGAGTTGTGGTTCATGGGGTGGACGGTTCGCACCCCCAGCTCACGCTGGACCATACCCGGCAGTTGCTTGTCTGGAGAAGCCATGAAAACCGCACAGCTGCTCCACCACGTGCAGACCAAGCCCCCGCGATCAGGGACGAGGCTTTGGGGTTTTTCTTTTTCTTTTTCTTTTTTTGGTACTGGGGATTGAACTCAGATACTGCACTAGCAAGGCAGGCAGTGGAACCACTGAGCCAAATCCTCAGCCCTTGGGGTTTTTCTTTTTTGGGGGGTGCAAAAGAAACAAAAGCAAACGAACATGAAGAACTGAAGCAGTTACTGAAGGTGCCCGGGTCATGAAATGCGTCTGCACGGCGGGCGTCGTTCTCCCTGGCTGCCGGGGGCTGGAGCTGAGCAGCCCTTCACTGCCCGTGGAGATTCGATCCCGCTGCGGCTGAGGCTCGTCCGAGCTTCCAGAGGTGCTCCAGGAGGGTGCGCACAGGAGGGTCAGGCGCACTTTTGTTGCCAACCGCACCGCAGCTGCAGCACCGCGCAGGGACTGACCGCTCCTGTGTTGCTCTCTGCGTGGATGGCGCGGCCACCGTGACCGGACGGCTTTCTGGTCTCCCTGCTCGGGTCACGGAGGTCGCTTCTGAACGGGAGTCTACGCACTGCGTCGACCACACAGAAACGCAGGGTACTGAAAATGTCACCGAACTCAGCCGCACTGTGCAGGACGTGATTAAAGTCACCGCCCGCACCGGAGTCGGTCCCTACTCGCATCTGTCCAGGCAGCCCTGTGAGGAGACTTCACACGGCACACGCGTCTCCTCTCAGGGGCGAGAGGGTTCTCAGAGGTTGGCCACTGGCCAGAGTTCTGCAGAAGTTTCTTTTAGAAAAAGTCACCGCTGGCAGCACATTTCAGAGGCCCAGGGAGGGTCACAAGACTCACTCACATGGTGACTTTCATCCTGCTCAGTGAACTCATCCGTCACCGCAGGGAGAATGACAGCTGTGTTCAAGGCAGCAGATAAAGTGGCTGCATTCAAAACCAGACTGCAATTCTGGGGACAGTGAGAGAATGCTGTGGTTTCTGACGAGTCTCAAACATTAGCTGGGCTCTCGAGAGAGATGCGGCCAGGGCCTCTCCCAGCTGTGCAGCGCCCCCTACCTCAGCTTTCGAAAGAGTTTGAGCCTTGCTTCCCACCCCAAGCACCCTGAACTGGGAAGGAATGGACCCATGATCATCTGCGACTCAGCCAGGGGAGCTGACCTTGCCCACGCTAGATCGGCTGCTTTGAGACGGTGAAAGGCAGCGGCCTTCCGAGTATCTGACCACCTCCCACCCCCATGCTCGCTGGCACGGCTAGCTGCACCCTTCCCTGTCCAGTCTGTGAAGCAGGGTTTCAGCAGTGACAGCAGCCACGTGAGACTGCGGAGTGGACCGGGCACATGCAGCATGCTCAGGAGGCACTGTCTCTGTCACCCGGAATGGGTCCTCAGCTGCGGGAGATCAAGCTCAGGGCTCCCCAGGGTCTGCATTACGGTGCGTTGTGTGCCGACCTCACCTGTGTTACAGTGCAGTGATGACAGAAATAAACACACAATACATGGGAAGTGCTTAAGCCATCCTAAACCACCCACCCTTGGTCTGCGGGAAAACTGTCCTCCACAAAACCGCTCCCCAGCCCTCAAAGCGCAGACTCTGGGAAACCAAGACCCACCAGTAAGCCCTCCAAGGGCAGCAGCCAGTCCTGGTGCCAGGGAGCCCGGGCCTCTGGGGATGGCGGAGCCACCTGCTCTCTCATCCCCTCCCCCAGGCCTCCCTCCAGAAGGGGCCCTACAGGTGCCTCGCCAGCCTTTCCGTGCAGGGATCCCAGCCAATCCCCCACCTCACAGCCCACAGCCTCGCCCGCCCCGGGAGCCCAGCAGGCTGTAGAGCAGCTGCGGGAGGAAGGTGTCCGCCACACACCCAGGGTCGCTAGACGTTTGAAAAAGGTTGCTAAGAACATTCAGTCTTTCCTTGTGGAACTGTAAAAATAGTCCTGGAAAAAAGAAAAAAGCCGTGTCACCAAGAGCCTCCTGCAGGGGCCAGGCTGTGTGCACCTACTGTGTACCCAGCCAGCACCCACGCTGGGTGAGGAAACAGATGAGAGTCACCCTGTTGGCTGGAGTTCACTGGCTGTAAGCAGCGGGTGCAATGCCAAGGGGCACACGCCTGTCATCCCAGCACTGGGAGGCTGAGGCAGGAGGATCACAACTTCCAGGCTAGCTGGGCAACTTGGCATGAACCTGTCTCAAAACAAAATAAGTTTAAAAAGCTGGGAATGTAGCTCAATGCAAAGGCCCTGGGTTCAATCCCAGTACTGAAAATGAGATGTCGACCCCTGCACAGCTGGTGGGTTCCAGTTCCAGGGCAGGGCTAGGATTGGAACTCCAAGACCCCAAGCTTCTGAGGTGAGAACTGAGAGCCACCACTCACCAGGCAGTCCAGTGACTGCGTGACCCTAGGTCCTGGGATGCTGCGGTGTTCGGGGCGGGGCCTTTGCCCTCTCAGTGAGCAGGAAGTGGCCCCCCGGGGCCAGCCCAGCGCCCCCTGCCAGCAAGACAACCCAGAGCGCAGGGAATAGCATTTCCCCAGAGGGATCAGCATGTGCTAAAGTCCAGAGCTCCAGGAAGGCGGTCATGGTGTGACAGCATCCCCACAGGATGGGAGTCAAGTGCTGTGATGAACAGCCCGGACCACTCCCTCTGGGTGCATATGGCGCCCCCCTCACGCCCTCTTCCTCCTAACTCAGCCTCCCTCTCTACAGAATCCATGCGGTGGAGGTCAGCAGTTGGCAGCGGTCCCCTGGGGACAACCAGCCCCACACATCAGCCCCAGAGTGGCTGGTCCCCGGCCCGAGGCCCGTCCTCCCCTCAGAGCCATGCAGCACCCTGAGATCCCGGCCTCCCCTGCCCCATGCAGGGACCTGTGACGACCTGGGCCCCAGTGACCTGACAACCTCCTCCGCTCAAGGTCGCTTCCATCCTCCTGCTGTACCCAACAGTCACCGAAGGCAGGAAGTCGCCCATGTGAACACTCAGCCCACCTTTCATCCACTAGCCAAGGACCCTTTGTGGATGGGAACGAGACATGTGTCCCATTGGTATTAGCCCCTAGCCTGGCTGCCCATGAGAATCTGTGGTCAATTATTCATTCAACAAACCTTCATCGATCCCCATGGTTTATTGATCCCTGGTCATCAGACTTCAGGAGACAGAGACAGCGAGATCTGGCACCACCTGCCCCTGGGTCTGGAGAGGGGACAGTGCCTGCACAATGACAAGACCACACCTCATCCCATGTATTTGGGGTGCACCCCTCTGGGCCAGCCTCTCCTGGGCAGTGTTGCAGCACAGAAGCCAAGAAAGCCTGGCACCCCGGCCTCCCTTGCTTGGAGGACACAGGCAGCCACGCTGGGGGGTTGGATAGTGTCAGCCCAGAATGCAGAGCAAGACACCATCTCCGAAAGCCAAGCTGAACCAAATCAGGGCTCCGAGATGCAGAGGAGAGAGGCTCAGGGAGGTCAGGAGCCTGAGGAGGATGCAAGGCCAGGAAGCAGCAGCTCCACTTCCACATGTACTGCCTCAGTTTCCCCACCAGGGAGATCAAGCTGCATTTCCGGGAGCTACTGCTGTCTCCGTCCTGGCTCAGCCTGGAGACCTCAGCCTGGAGACCGCCCAGCCGCCAGGACACGAGATCAGCTCTGTCTCTCTGGGCCCGCCTCCCCCAGCCTCCTGGCCTGCCGGTCAGCACCTCCTCGCCGGTGAGGTCACCTCTTCAGAATCTGGGAGGAGGGATGAGGTCATCTTTTGGCCAAGCCAGCTCTGCCTGCTCCCTGCTTGACCCCACCTCTGGGTTTCCGGGAGGGCTGTGGCCGCTCCCGTGGGAGGCTTGGAGCTGCGTCCAAACCCCATTGTCCAACGGGGTGCGGTGGCGCATGCCTGTGATCCCCAGCCAGTCAAGAGGCTCAGACGGGGGCATTGCAAGTTCAAGACCATCCTGGACAGTCTAGCAAGACTTCGTCTCAAAATGAAAAATGAAAAAGGGCTGGGGATGTAGAACAATACAAAGACCCTGGGTTCAATCTCTAGTACTGCAAAAAATGGAAACAGTTGGGCATGGTGGTGTATGCTTGTGATCCCAGCACTAGGCAGGCTGAGGCAGGAGGACCATCCTGAACTGCATAATGAGACCCTGTCTCAAAAAACCCCCCTAAAACAAAACTTGTCAACTGGGTTCCACCATACATGCTTGTAATCCAAGATACTAGGAGGCTGAGGCAGGAGGATCCTAAATTTGAGCCCATCCTGGGTAGCGTAATACCTTAGTGAGACCCTATATCAAAACAGAAAAGGGAGCCGGGTGTGGTGGCGCACGCCTGTAATCCCAGCACTTGGGAGGCTGAGGCAGGAGGATTGCTGAGAGTTCCAGACCAGCCTGGGCTACATAGCGAGTTCCAGGTCAGTGTCAACTACATAATGAGACCCTGTCTCAAAAAAACTAAAAAAAAAATAAAGAGAGGCCGGGGATTTAGCTTAGCGGTTCGGTGGCCTGCCTTACAAACGCAAGGACCCGAGTTCAATCCCCAGTACCAAAAAAAAAGATAAAAATAAATAAAAATTAAAAAGGGGCTGGGTGTAGTTCAGCAGCAGAGCACTGCTTAGCTTGCATGAGGCCCTGGGTTCCATCCTCAAAATAAAAACAAGAACATGTCCTGTCCTAGGCCCCCCATGAGGTGACAGACTCCCCCATGGTTGCCTGTGCCCCTTATATCCAACCTCAGTCTCCTGTCAGCAGAATGGGGAGCAGAGCCCCCAGAGCTCTGCTCTCCCCCATGCCCAGGCCACTGCACAGACAGCATTACAGCCCCATTGCACAGATGGGGAAACAGGCTTCCCTCAGAGGGCGGCGGCTTCCTGTGCTCACCCAGGATCCTGCCCTGCCACCCTGTGTCCTCAATAAACTGGGGACAACGGGGCACTGGTGGCCACTGAGAAGAGATGCTTCTGACCTGCCCCAGGCAGTGCTGAGTGAGCCAGGCCCAGGGTTAGGATTTGGGGACACTGGCAGCTGAAGCCAGCTGCTTTCAGAGGATGCCTCCCCTGGAGCCCCATGACGGCCCACAGCATCCGGGACCTGAACCAGAGGCTTTGCTTCCTTAAGCTGGAGCCAACCGGCAGCGTCGTGGCCATGACAGGCCACTACCAGCAGTTCTCAAAGTGTGGCCCGAGGAGCTGGCACCCGAGCCCTCCAGTGACAGCGGCTTTCTTTCCATCCTTCACCTGAGCCGCAACCCCAGGGCGGGCACAGGAGCAGAGCCACGGGCCCAGCGCCTGGACAGGGAAAGAGACTCACACAGAGGCAGCCAGGCCTGGCTTCTCTGAAAGGGGTCGGGTGTTACCCTGAAGACTTTTCCGAAAGGGGAACTTACCCAAAAAAGTGTGGGTCAGAAGATCAGCAGGTCGGTGGTGGCTGCGAAGATGGCGACGAGGAGAATGGTCGTGGACGTCGGGCGGGGGCTGAGCAGGGGCGCCCTAGAATCTGGGTTTCTGGGAAGGTCCTTTTATCAGTTTGGGGTGGGCTATTGCTTATTTATGAGGAGGGAGCTACTTTTAACCTATCACAGGCCAGATTGCTTTTATGGGCCCAGTCCTGCAGACACAGGTTTCAACTTTCCTGGACCACTGTGGCCTTGGGGGGAGGGAAACCAGAGATAAGCGCATTACATCATGTTAGGAGCCAAGAAGTACCAGGAGAATGCAGCCTGTGAGGCGGCGTCACAGCATACTTTAACATGATCAATTCCCTAACATTCTCGCTGCGACTTCACTTTCAGGAGAGTTGTCCTCCATCAGGAGGCGGCACTTCCGGTCACGTGACGCAGGCTCCTGCTGTTGTTTTACACCAATCCCCCAGAGCATGCTGGGAAGTGTTACCAGCTGTCACCCTGAGAAGCAGAGCCCAGGTTGACTGCAGCTCGCTGGGGTTGTCCCTGGCCGAGGGCACACAGCTGCCTTCTGGTCTCGCTAAAGCAGCTGTCAGCCCCAAGCTCTTCCCACACGTGGCCAAGGTCTTAACACTTGGTGCTCAGCTTCGCCCTGGTGCAATTTCCTAGCACACAGTCCCTGGGGTGGGTTCATGTTACCCTATTCTAGGGACAGGGATCCGAGGTGGCCCAGGGGTCTCTGGGGATTCCCCAACAGGGACCATTTGGAGTGGGAGCCAGAAGTGGCTGGGAGTTTGGGACAATTCAGATGGAGCAGCCGGGCATGGTGGTGCATACTTATGACCCCAGCACTCTGGGAGGCTGAGGCAGGAAGGTTACAAGTTCAGACCCAGCCTGAACAATTTAGCAACTTAGAGACGATTACAAATTTTAAAAATAGAAGAAGGAGAAGAGATTGTAGCTGTGGGCAAAGGTCCCGTGTCACCAAAAACAAAAACAGCAAATAAAACCCTGGAGTGCTCAAAGCTCCCACTCTGGAAATCAAGGCTTCACCACACCAGGACTTAGTCTAAAGCAGCACAAGGCCCCAGCCTGGTCACCAGACCGCCCCTCTCACCATGCCCTCGGTGGCCACAGCGGCCCTCAGCCTCCCTGCCGCCGTGGGACAGTGAACAGGCCCAGACTCCGGGCCTCTGTCAGGCCTGCCGCACCCTGCAGTCCAAGGCCAGCCACACCCTGGGTCCCTTCCTTCCCTGGGACAGCCTGATGGGTCCCCAGCCCGGCTCCCCTTCTCCTCAGCCCCTCCTCCCCTTCCTCCCCGCATCTTCTCTGCCGCACCTGCCACACCTGTGACATGGCATAGTGTGTGCGCTGGTTTAGGGGTTCCACGTCTGTCGCCCCTTCGAGAACATAAACTCCATGCAGGCCCAGGCACAGCACCGCAGCCCGACAGCCAGCGAGCGACTGAGCGGGCAGCAGGCCCAGGACATCAGGCCAGGCCCCCCCGTTCCACCGGCCCTAACCTTGGCAGCGCTGGGCACCAGTGTCCTGGCCATGCTGCATCCGTTTTCAAAAGAAGCTGAACATACAGATTTTTATGTAAAATCTCCTGCTTTTTTTTTAAAACACAGGGAACTTATTCAAATTAACAACAAGAAGAAACAGCTCAGCGAGCCAAACCTTATGTAGATAGAATCAGCAAGGTTTGGCAAAATGGCCCCTTCCCTTCTAAAGGAAAGGCAGCAAACCCAAGCGGGGAGGCCCTAGGAGTGGACCTAGGCGCCGGCCAGCAGAGGTGGGGACCAGGATCTCCAGTCTTGGTCCGCGGTCTCGTGGGGGGGCTCCGAGGCTGCCCGCCGCCCCACGCCTGGTCCTCGCTGGCTGCTCCGCTGCCCCTGGCAATGCGCGTTTTGAGACAGGCACGCAATGTGTACGCTCCTCCGTCTGGCGCAGAACCGGGCTCTGCCAGATGGTCGCGGCCGCCTCCCCGGCAGAGCTGGGCCATCGGGGGAGCCCTGGCCATGCCAAGGGGTGCTCCTGGGAAGGCGGGTTCAGCCGCGGGCCTTGTGGATTTAGAGCCCCCACTACTGGGTCCCGTGAGCCAACCCAGGGGCAGCGTTCCTTGCCAATTGTTTTCAGACAGATGGCCTGGCCGGAGCCCCTCCCTACGCTGGGGGGCGGGACTCCGAGGGAGCCAGCCAGTGACCTTGACGGTCTAGGAGGGATTGGTTAGTCCAGGCGGTGACAATGGCAGGGGAGGAGGCTGTGCAGAGGGAATAGCAAAGAGCCTACCCTAGAGCTCCAAAGGCTGCTGGGACTGGGAACTGACTCCTTTGGGACTGGTTTAGAGAGGTGGAGGGTGAGTCTGGGGTCACGGCAGGTGCCTGCCCTCCAGAGTTTTCAGGTTTGTGAGAGGAGATGGACATAAATTCACAAATGATTAAAAGTAAATAAAAGGACCAGGAGACAGAATGGGCAGGAACCTTGTGAGGGGGAATGGTAAGTGCAAAGGCCCTGAGGTTGGTGTCAGGTGGGGCCTATAGAAGAGCCAAGATGATGGAGTCCATTTGCTGCATCACTAGACACCACACTCTAGGGGCCACAGTCCTCACCTGTGTTCCAGTGATGAAACCGGGGCCCCTCAGAGGGGCCAGGGACAGTTCTAAGGTGACACAGCTGATCTGCAAGAGTCTGGGGACAAGGCAGCTGGGCCAGGAGTGGTGTCTCTAAACCTGAGTTGTCCCAATCGGATTAAGCAACGCTGGAACTCCCTGAGACAGTGCTTAGTTAGGACCCTAGATGACAATCGAGAGGAGACCTGGCACCCCGGTATAAGCAGAAAGAATGTACTGAGTCCTAAAACCACAGAAACTTCAGAATGGCTGGGGCCGGGGCCTGGCAGGAAGAACCCCGGGGTCTCTCCCTCCTCCAACCCCACAGATGACAGAAGCACCTGGGAGCACTTAGCTCAAAGCCCTCCAGCTCAGCGAACCCACAGACTCTCTTTCCTGACACTTTCAGGAAAAGCAGCAGATTGACTCTCATTGGCCCATTTCAGGTCATATGGCCATGCCAGGACCAATCACTGCAGAGAAGGGGAGAGTGCAATCTGCTGATTGGCCACCCCTGGAACTTGGGGTGTGGAACCCCTTCTCTTCTCCTGGGCTGGAACTGAGTGGGAGGGACCTGGCTCCCTAAGGAAAAACCTAAGTACTGGTACCAAAAGGAGCAGCAGGAACAGCCCTGGGAGGAGTCTGGAGTCGGAATGGCTCCTCTCCCTGTGCCTCCCAGGGCAGGAGGAGCAGAGGGGGTGCAGAGGGGAAGGGGCCAGTACCTAGGCTGTAGAGGACAATGTCAGCCCGCCCCGTCAGGGCTTCTTAGATAGGCGGGGCGGGGCTTCCCTTGGGGCGTGGCCTGTCCTTGCAGGTGACACCTAGCAGGAGGTGGCCAATCCGTGAAGGCGAGGTCTCCAGGAGGGCGTGGCCCTCCTTGGCCTGGTTGCACTTGGCTTGCAGGTGTACCTGGCGCTGTACTGCTGTCTGACCGGGAGCAGACGGGGTGGGTCGCTGCTGTGACCTGCGCCTGCAGGCCACCATCCTCCTTCCCTGCCCGCACCTCCTCCAGTCTCCTCTCTGGGCCCCTCCTCTAGCCACCCAAGTGCAATTAAGCCAAACTTCTGATTTAAGTCATTTATAAAGGCTCTAGGAATGTCCTCTAATATGAGCTCATTTATATTTTAATCTGCTGTTAACGTGATTTAGAACGGAGCCTTGGTGGATGGGCATCATGAAAATTAAAAGTTTCCATCACTGCGTGTCTGGCTGCTGGCCCTGGCGACAAGGACGCAGCCAGCCGTGGCAGCCTCGCTGCTCCTCCAGGGCGGGAGCCCGGAGCGGCGTCCTTCAGTCAGGGTTGTCTGTGAGGGAGCCACCCGGCTGTACTTATGACGAAGGAACGGTGACCTCTGCGGGTCCTGGATTAACAAGCCCTCTGTGGGAGGAGGCAGGGCACAGGACCTCGCCCTCTGTGCCGGCGGGAAGAAAGGACGGCAGGAGGGATCTGCAGGCTGCAGTGGCTTTTCCTGCCTCCTTAGAAACCAGATGACAGAGCCCAGTGGTGCCTGTCCCTCCTGCCCAGCATGGTCCTGGGAGCCTGGGGACCTGGGTGCTGAGTGAGCGCAGCTGGGCCCAGTGAGCAGAGGGGCCGGCTCTGCATGCATCACCTGTCACAGGCTCTCCGGTCCCCACACACTCTGGCTCCGCGCCCGCTGACCGCATGCCGCCCATGAGCCGTGATGTGGGCAGATGGAGAGGCCGAGCCGCGGGCCCAAGGACAAAGGCCAGCAGCAGCTGGGCCCTGCACATATGGCATCAGACCATTTCAAGGTTGGGCACAGGCTGGCAGAGGGCCAGGCTCTGGTCTGCACCATCTCAGGACACCCAGCTTTCCTTGCTTTGTACCCCAGAGAGACCCCACCCCACCCAAACACATCAGCTGCTGGGAGTTTGGGGTTTTATTTGTCCAGATAATGGAGGCCACGGGGGCATACTGAGCCCTTACCGTACGCAGGAGCCTGCAAAGCGCCACCATGCACCAGCTCCCACACTAAGCCTGTGGGGAGAGGGCTGTCAGCGGCCCTGTGTGACAGATGGCACAGCAAGAGCAGAGAGGTCAGGACTTGCCCCACGGGCACACAGCCAGCACAGGGAACCGAGATCTCTGGCCCAGCTCCGGAACCCACAGTCTCTGTGCAGTGCTGTGTGGGGTAAAAGGATCCCGGTCCAGGGGAGCACTGGGCCAAGCTGGGCCGAGACCCAGCCGTGGGGACACCACACTGGCCCGTGTCTGCATTTCTCGGGAGCGGCCCCCTGAGTACCCAGCATGCACTGGCTCCTTGCCCCCCGCTGCAGGGCCCCCTGTCCGTCCAGTGGACGTGGAAGTTGGGGCTGAGCCAGGGCCAGTGTACCAATCATGTGTCATTTATGGAAACCCTAAAGCCCTCCGTGGGACCCCAAGCACCCACTCCAGACAGGGCCCTCATCCTCTGCCATCCAGCCCCTTTGGTAGCCTTTTGATCTCCAAGAGGGGAGGGCCCGAGCCTCCCGCACGGTCTGTCATGACCCCCACACACGTCAGCACCTTCCAGCAGAGCTGCTTCTGAACAGGTGACCCCGGCCACTTGATCTTGTGCTGGGTTCCCCACAGGGACCTTAGTGTCCCAAACCATCTCCCACCTGAACTCCAGCACGATGCTTCCATGGCACCTCCCTGCGCTTGGTGAAAACTGCGCCTCTGTGCGGTGGGGAGGCCTCCCCCAGCGGGGACATGGACAGGGCTCATGGGCTGGGACTGCCGTCTTTGCTCCCGCCCACGAGGGCTCTGGTTCTGTACCGATGGGCAGCTCCCGAACCTCTCCACGTCACTGTCCTTCCCAGTTCTGTGAGGCCCTCCCTGACACCGGCCAGAGGCTCCTTGCCAACAAGCAGAAAAGTAACTGGCTTTCGTACATTTACCTTGCATCTCGCAACCCTGCCACAAGCGCTTATTCATGTCAGAGATTTTGAGATTTGTTTTGTTTGTTTGTTTCTTTTGGTATTCTTTTTGTCAGTGCCGAGAGCTCTTTGGAATTTTCTACATACGCAATATAGAGTGACGAGGTGGCTTCAGTAACAGAAGTGTCCTCTCTCGCAGAAGTCTGAGATCTAGGCAGGCAGGGCCAGCTCCTTCTGGGGGACGTGTTCCCACCCTGCCCGGTTCCTGGGGCTCACGGGCTCTCGCTGGCACCCCGTGTCTCGGAGGCGTCCCGCTCCAGTCACTGCCTTCACGCATGCAGTGGGCTACTTGTGTCCCCTTTGTGGGCTCAGGCCTGGCCTCCTCAGTGTGACTCCTCCCACCGGATTACACTGCAGAGACCCCATTTCCAGCCAAAGTTGTGTCCTGAAGCAGTGGGGTCAGAACTTCAACACATGCTCGGAGCAGGGGTCCCCCAGCAGGACCTGGATGTCAGGATTGGGAAGTTTTTCTTGTTCAAGACTGAAGGCTTTAAGGACCAGGGCTACAGGCTCGCAAGGGTCCGGTGTGGCTCTTGGGTGAGGAGGCCTTAAAAGTGGCCTGAATCATGCTCATTGTCCGTCCACGGAGGGTTGGGGCAGCGGGCCCAGCCCCGTCCTCACCTCCTCCCCCACAGCTGCAGGGGAGACCAGCGCTTGTCACCACCTCGGTCAGGGTGGGCCGCGCACAGGAGAGGGGAGCAGAGGTGGACGGACAGACGCTGCAGAAACAGTTCAGAACTTTATTTCCCTCATGTGCTTGAGAGAATCCCAGGACCCTGTCCCCTCAGCACCTCCTCAGGTCGTGCTGCCTAGAGCCAGGAAACAGCCACTGTACGCTAATGGGGATAATGAGACCACCCGTGTGTCCATCATGGGAGGACAGACCGGGAAAGTAGCCCACCATGCCGTGGACAGGCAGGTGGCCAGGAGGATGTGTACGGGGATGGGGCTTTTACGTGGAGCCACAGCCTAGACCTTTTTTTAATTTACTTTTTGAGTCAGGGTCTCACTAAGTCACTAAGCTTTGACCAGTGGTGCACACCCGTAATTCCAGCTGACTGGGAGGCTGAGACAGGAGCACAAGTTCGAAGCCAGCCTGAGCAATTTATGATAATGATGACTGTGTGAAAGTTTCAAAAGGACTGGGGCTGTAACTCAGTGTGAAGGCCCTGTGTCCTAGTACCACAGCAAAAAATTAAAAATTTGCCCAGGCTGGGCTCAAACTTGTAATCCTCCTGCCTCAGCCTCCCAGAGTGCTGGGATCACAGATCTGTGCCACCATGCCTGGTGACATCTTTTTATATTTTTAAGGTGTAGTTGAAACGCCCTCCTCTCCACTGTGATGAAATATACCCTCTGCCCCACACCTCTGCTGATGCCCTGTCCATTTTGCTTGGGCCTCTGTGACTGGGCTTTGCTCTCGGTGTGAAGATCGGAAGCCATCACTGAGGAAAGCAATGCTCGGCCCAGCTATCCGTGGCCGGGTTGTCGCTCCTAAGCAGCACCGGGCCCCAGACACCAGTCAGCAGGGTCCATGGACAGAGGCAGCGAGCCAGCAGGATGGGAGAGGCCATCGTGGAAAACGGAAAGTGGATCTGGGCCCCGGCAGTGGGTGGGGCTCAAAGAAGTGACAAGTGACAAAGAATGTGGAGTTGGAACTTGGCTAGGTCTGGATGCAAATTCCTTCTCTGGCCTCTTTATGAGCCAGGAGTCCAGCTCTCCTAGAAAGCCCAGCTCAAACTGGCTTCAGCTCTAAAGAAAAGTCACTAGCTCTTGCAAGAACAAGCTGCATGGGGCAGCAGGCCTAGCCTCAGGCGTGGCTGGATCCAGAGGTGGAGCGATGTCCTCAGAATTCCCTTTCTGGGCTCAGCACAGCAGCTTGTGACTCTGCTGACTTCACTCTTGGGCAGGCCCGCCCATGGTGTACATGGAAAAGGACTCTGAGCAAGCCTCAGACTGGACCAATCAGGTCATCTGGTGGTGCCTAGCCCACTGCTGAGGCCAGGGGCTTGGACAATTCGATTGGCCGGGTGCCAGTCACATGTCCACCTCTGGACCAATGGGTGGGCCCTGACCCTAATGAGACCAGGAAGTCTGAGGTGAGGGAGGAAGCAGTCAGCACACCGACCTCCACCTTGCAGCTTCCCGCTGGGCCCTGTGGGGACAGTTGTGGTGCAGTGGTGTTGTGAGGAACAGGCCGCACGTGGAGGTCTCGCCTCGTGGAAGTTCTGGCAGACACAGATCACAGAGGATGTCCAGCCCTAGTGACCCTGTGACCAGGGCCTGACAGCCAGCCCCCAGGCAAGGGACAGCTGGAGGGGGACAGCAGGGCTGTGAACAGAGGCTGTCCCCAGAGCTTACTTGCTCATGTCTGGAGGGAAGAACAGGCCGAGGTGTGTCCCCACAGCGCTGGGCCACACTCACCTGGACCTGGCCCAGCTGACCAGCCACACTCTCCCTCCCTGATGTGACTGGCTGGGTAAAAGGGGTCCCCATGGAGCTCAGCCCCTGCCTGGCTCAGGGAATTTGCCACATTTGAAGGCGGCCCTTGCCTGGCTCCCGTCCCTCTGCCCCAGGCCACCTGTCCTGACCCCAAGGCCAGTTGCCCGCCAGTGCCAGTGGGGACCATACCCGGTGACGTCCATGCAGATCTACAGAGGATCCCGGTAATGGAAGCTGTCGAATGGCCACACCTCAGCCCTCTGGCGTCACCACAATGCCCCGGGCCCAGCCCTGTCCCCCTGCAGAACAGAGCTGGCCTTGTCCCTGCTGACCTTGACGGGCCTGAGTCTTTGAAAACAGCCCCGGCTTCCTCTGTGGATGACAAACGGGCCTTGCAGAAAAGGCTCGGGTGACCCCATGACAGGAAGCGACACCGCCTGTGGGAAACAGCGGTGACCTGAAAGGGAACAACAGGTGTCCCCGGGCCTGGCACCCATCCCAGGTGCCCGCCCACGTGTGTGGAAGCCGAGGCCTTGCTGAGCGCCAGCTACGCAGAGGGAAGCAGAGGCCGGGATGTTTACAGCTGCCGCTGCCCGTTACAGTGACAGCAGTTGCCTGTGCTGGGCTCACTGGGGTCTCTGGGCCTTGCCAAGGCCCCACGTGCTCTGGCTCATTTACTCTCGGGACCCAGAGAGGCAAAGCAGCTCCCTGAGGTCATACAGCCAGTGATCTGTGAAGCAGAGTCAAACCCAGAACTCCTGCTCTGGGCTGCCGCCCAGGGAGCTTGAGTCTGTACCACTGAAGCCAGTATAGCTGCTACCTGGGGCGCATGGGTCTGCACCACCAGGCCTCCTACTGGAGTCAGCAGCGCCTCCCAAACCCGAATCCCCTGTGTTTGTGGAATTTGGAGTTGAGTCCAGGTGAAGGGGGACAGCTTCGGTGGCCCTGGCCCTGCTGAGGGAAATTTGGGCCAGAGTCACACACAGGAACAGGCAGAAGCTAGAGCGCTGCAGCCATGAGCCCAGGGATGCCAGGGAGAGAGGCCACTGCAGGAGCTGAGGAGCGAGGCCTGGCACATCATTCTAGAACCTTCTAGAACCTTCCAAGAGAGCATGGCCGCTGACATCTCGCAGACCTTTGGCCTCCAGCACTGGGAGGACTGTGTTGAAGGCCAGTGAGCACTGACAATTGTTATGACAATGATGGGAAGGGAAGGCAGTCATCTTGGCCTGTACCTGGGGGACGTCCCCTTTCCCGCGCGCCGAGACAGGGTGGCCTCACCTTCTTGTTGGCTGTGAGACTCGGCAGGTGACTTCCACTCTCTGCCTGTGGTTCCTGTAGGGAAGGCAGCAGTTCTGCCTATGAGCCCAGTGCCCTCTGCCAAGTCGAGCCGGGTGTGACATCCCTGCTGTCCTCTCTTCCTGCCCCGTCATCACCCGGAGTGGGCTGGCGCTGATCGATGGGTTTTCCCATCATGGTGACAGGCACGTGGCTGGGAGGCCATCTTGATGTGGCCCGAGGAGCATCCGGTCCCCATATCTGCGGCCACAATTGCTGGCATCCTGTTGCTGTGGTCCCGGCGAGCTGCCTCCTGGTTCCCGAGCTGCCCCAGCCACTGCACCTCCCTTCCATGCCAGGGCATCACGGCGGTGTGCAGAGGGCAGCCCGCTGCGCCACCATGCACACAGCCCTGGGCGCACGCATGTGAAGACCACAGCGTCTGCGTGCTGTCTCAACCCACACGCATGGCAACACATGCGTGTGTCCCCACATGCACAGACACCTAGCACCGACAGAAAACCACACAACTCAGTTATGCGGATCAGGGAATTCACGCTGTCTTCCCCACTCAGGGTGTCCCTGCTGTGGGAGGTCCGGGTCCACCCCAGTCCTGCTCCCACCTGGGCTGGTCCGAGGCGTCCTGATCACACTCTTCCTGACGCCCTCCCACTGTGCCAGGTGCAGGCGTCAGATGTGGACCCCACTCACTGCAGGGCAGCCGGGACCCCAGTTCACCTGGAGCCCGCCAAGCCGGGGGATGACAGCAGCACAGAGTACATGGCCTGGTGGCCAACACCTGCTGTCCGGCCCTCTAGGTGGACAGGCGGCGCCATCTGCAGCTCCTCAGGGCGGTGGTGTGCGGGCCGTGTGCCCCTGGCGGGCTGCACCCCGGAGAGGGGTGACTGGGCTGGGGTGCAGCAAGGTGCAAAGCTGGCATTTGCCAGGTGCCCACAGTGGGCTGGGTCCTTCCCTTGGGGCCGAGTGCCGACCTGGGAGCAGATGCTGGATGCTGGCGGTGACTGCCCATGAGTGCTTACTGAGCCCTGCCGCGTATTGGGGGCTGCACCAGGCCCAGGACACGGGAACGAGGAGAAAGCCTTGTCACAGAGCAGGGACAGGGTGGGGCACGAAGACACCTGTGGTGGACCCAGGGGAGCTGGAGCCCTGTGGGTCAGCGACCACCCTGGGGAGGGGGCTCCACACCGAGGGCCCCCAGGCCGCGTCCTGCAACAGCCTCAGCCCCTGGGCTGCAGGACAGGGACAGCCTGGGGTCTGACTGAGGCCAGGCTTGGGGAGGGTGGGGTGGCAGTGGTGACCGTGAGGGACAGGAAGCAACGCCCCGTCTGCTCCCCTTCGCCCCTGGGGCTCTGGGCCTCAGCCCTGGCTGCCTCGGGCACAAGTCTGAGGCCAGAGGTCGCCTCTGCACTGTCCCCGCGTCCCCAGCCGACCCCACAGGCTGCAGGCGGGCGGGCACAGGAGCTGTCAGCCGATTCCTGGCAGGCTTAGTCACCCCACACAAGTGACATTTATTTATGCCCTCGCCAGGGAGCGCAGCGAGAATTAATTACTTAGGGCCGAGGAAGCGCTGTGAGCAGGAAAAGTGCAGGGAGGACCTGGCGGGCCCGGGGGAGCTGAGGAAGTGGAGGAAGGGGAAGAGGTCGCCTTGTGCCGGCAGCCGGAGGAGACAGCGTGGGTCACGAGGACGCTGCCGCGGAGCGTCCTCCCTGTGGGGACACCGGGCTCACACACAAGGAGACGGTGACTCTGTGTGCACACAGGTGTGTGCGCATCCCCTGTGCTCGGATTTGTGTCTGCGAGCACACGTGGTACCGATTCACGTGTGCGCACATGCGTGTTCATGCCGTTCATGTGTGCACTGTATACACGGGCACGTGTTCTGTGTGTATGTGTGCACGTGTGTGTCCCGCAGGGTGACCCTGGCCCCTGCCCCCATCCTCCGCTGCTCCCCAGGGTGAGCTGCAAGAAAACCCCACAGCACCAGGCGACGCAGTGACCAAGGGTTCCAGCTTCTCCGGGCCCCTTCCACCCCTCGGGCCCCAGCTCTGCCTCAGTTTACCCCAACGCAGCCCAGTGCCCAGAACCATTCAGTAGCAATCACTCCCTGCCTGCTCCGGGTCCCAAGGTCCTCTGAGGAGCTCCGTGAAATAAAACAGCAGAGAGAAACAAGCCCTGTCTGGCAGTGTCAGAACTGCCTCGTGCCTCAGTCTCCCTCTCTGTACCAAGGGAGTGGGGTGGGAGGGCAGCACCACAGAGCAGTGAGCTCCTCGGGCCCATTCCCCTGGGGCCGGGGCTCACCCAGGGTACAGCTCAGGGACTGTGCAGGGCAGTGACTCCTCAGGACTTAGGACTAAACACAGCATCTGTGAATCGAGCTCTTAAAAAAATCCTCCTGCCTCAGCTTCCTGAGCACTGGAATTACAGGTATGTGCCACCACATGTGGCTAAGAAAATTTTTAAAAATATAAATATTGGTGCAGGGTCTTACTAAGTTGGTGAATTGCCCAGGCTGGGCTTGAACTTGAGACCACCCTGTCTCAGCCTCCCAGAGTGCTGGGATGACAGGTGTGTGTCACTCACCAGCTCCATCAATCCTTTTCAGAACATGAATTGCATCCTGGAAAGGTGACTTGCCGAGCCCAAGACCACCCAGCTAGAACGTGGACACAGGGACAGATGGCGGGGGTCCCCCTCTGGCTGAGGCTGGCAGCTGACCAGGCACTGAGGCTCCCAGCATGGCCGCCCCCTGAAATTGTCCCCGCCTGCTGTGTGCCATGACCCAGAAGCGGCCCCAGCTGTAAATCAGGAGGCTGCCCATGGGCATAGAGGCCCCGCCACCAAGGCTGCCCGCAGCCGCTCGAGGACAGCTCGCAGGCCCCTGGAGGCCGTTGCCATGGTGATGCACCAGCCACCCTTGTCCTGGGCACTGCGTGGGCTGGGGCTGAGCGCCAGTCTGTTCCTCCTCGCCCTCCCCTGCCCGCCTCCTCCTCAGGGTCACGGTGGGGTCCTGGGAGCTCCCCGCTTCTCCCAGCTCACCCAGCTGAAAGTCAAATGCTCCACAGGAAAGGTTTCCTGGCCGAGGCACGCCAGGGCCATGCCCAGGACCGAGGGCTCTGGTATAGCCAACACGGGGCCTCACCCTGCCTGGGGGGCACACACCAGCCACCCCCATGGGCCCTACAGCTGCCCCAAGGGTGACAGCAGGAGCCACAGAGCAAGTGACAGCCAGTGGGCTCAGCGCTGCCCTGCAGAGCCTCACAGCCTGCTCGTGACCTCGAGGACAAACACCCCGCTGTCCCCTGGAGCCCCCGGAGCCGCGGCCATGCTCACGGGCACAGGTTCAGGACAGGAAGCCAGAGCACTCAAGGATGACTGCGCAGGATTTTCACTGCTGCTCACGGCCTGGCACAGGTCCTGGGGGAGGATGCTGACTCTGGCAGGGACCCAGGAGCACACAGGGCCCTGGGCACCTGGAGGAGGCTGGATTAGCCAGGCTGCCTTAAGGAGCAAGTAAGGAAAAAACCCTAATCCCAACAGCTTTTGCAATGAACATCTGCGGTTCACCGTGGTGAGCAGTCCTAAGGTGGGGGAGCTCCAGGCTGTCTGACTCAGCAGCTCACAGTGGCCTTTAAACACAGCTCTTTTCCTTTCTCTTTCCTGCCACTCTCAGGATTGGGATTCCCCTAGAGGTCCCAAGATGGCTGCAACAGATCCGGTCATCACATCCAGCAGGACCAGGAATGATCATGTCCTTTTTGATTCTCTTTTAAGAGGGGGTAAACACCCTCCTCATGCCTCACTGGCTGGAACTGGGTCACCTGAATAGCCAGGTAGCAGACTCTGGCTCACTAGCCAGACATGGTCCCAAACCTGGTTTTGTAAACAGATTTTTTGGAAGCTGGTTTTACCTCTCATCCCACAGGGAACACGACAGTCCCCAGAGAGGGGACAGCAAGCAGGGAGGAAGACCTGTCTCCAAGGACACACTGACACGGGTGCATACACCTTGTGCTTAGAGCACCCTCTCCTGGCCAAGGGAATGAGGGAGTAAATTCCCAAATCAGATCCCTTCCAGGATGGGCCAAGGCCAATGGCGTTTGGCCCTGGGCTGGTCTTGACCTCTTTCTACAGCCTCCCCAGCGTTGTCAGGCCCAGCCACCTGGGCTCCAGAGCATGCAGTGGCCTCAGGGCCTTTGCACTGCTTCCAGGGTTTCTACATGGGGACACTTCTCCGGCCGCAGGAAGGGGCCTCTTTGTTGAGATGCCTCTGTTCCCAAGCTGCCAGGGGCAGGGCAGGAGCTGTGGACCAGCGGTCTGGTGCTACCTGTGCTGGCTCCTGATTCCAGGGGCTCCTGAAGGGGTCTTAAAGCTCCCCACACCTTCACTGTTTAGTCTTCCACCTTGTTAGCAATGCCTGCTGGTACGGGATTCCCAGGCCGCTGGTGGTGGCGGGAGAGGTCCCAACAGGCACCTCCAGCACGGGCGGCAGATGACGGGGCCACACGAGCTGGACCTTCAAGGCCACGTGCTGGGGAGAGCAGCGGCCTCCGCCCGGCTGTCACTGTTACCATTCATTCCCATCTGACACAAAGAATGAGGCCCAGGGAGGACCAGAGCAAAAGTGCCTCAGGCTCCGCGCGGTGACTCTGGTCACAGTGGCCGGGGAATCCCCACCACACCCACCTCCGGGCAGAGCCGCGCCTGGCTTCACTGTGGCTTCTGCAGCTGTGTCTGTGTATAGCCGTAAGAGGTCACATGAGGCCAGGTCACTGCGGTGTCCCCAGCCTCGGGCCACAGCACAGAGCTGCCCTGAGCCTTGCAGGGCCAGCTCTGGGGTTGGCCAGGCCCCCAGCTCTCCCAGGTGACCTGGAGTGAGTTGCCCCCAAACTAAGACAGTGCGGCCAGTGTCACTTTCCAGCCTGGGGTGGGGGGGCGGGAGTCATGGCCAACACAGTTAGCAACTATTTAGGAAGCGGAGGCAGGAGGAGCACAGTTCAAGTCCAGCCTGGGCTACTTAGCAAGATACTATCTCAAAAGAAAACAGAAAATTTTAAGTGCACTCAATGGTAGAGCACACACACAGCCTGTGTGAGGCCCTCGGCTGCATCCCCGGTAAACACATGCACAGGTGAACACCCAGACACACACACATGCACACACATCACACAGACAACAAAAGGCCAATCTGGACTCTCTGGGGCTGTGAATAACCGCAGAGCGGAAGTAAATGGTGAAATCACGTCAGGCTTTGTCTGCCAAGTGTCGTGGGTGCTGGGAAGTAGAGAGGGGCCCCAGACTGAGGGCTTCCCCCAGCTCTGGAGGTGTCCTAGAGGCCAGCGCAGCAGATGCAAAGGCCCAGGGGCAGGAAGGTGTCTGACAGACAGCCAGAGCCAGAGCTTGAGGCAGAAAGACCAAAGCACACAGCCGGTTAATTTGGCACAAAGCCACGGTGGCTTCACAGCATGGGAGGCAGCACAGGTACTGCCCCTCTTGGCCAGTCTGGCCTCTGCCATCTTCCTTCCACAAAGCCATACCCAGCCCCAGAACTGGGTCCTGATTGGCCCAGTATGGCCACACCCCTCACAGAGACTGGCCCAGTCCTGATCATGTGACATGACCCAGCCAACCACTGGTGAGCTCCTTCTCCAAGGAGAGGGTCCCAGGACAAGTGCCCCTGCCCTTGGCCGCTTCTGATGAGGGTGCCAGGGGCTGAGGGTCTGACCTGTTGGCCTCTAGCCAACGTGAGCTGCTCCAGCCATGACTCTTGATCAGACCGGGCCCTATCAGCACCTCTTCCTAGAAGCCTGCCTGGTCATCCCTGGCCGCCCTGTGACCTCCACCTGTCCCCGCTGACCACTCCCACAGTGCCGCCGCGCCTGGGACTGCTCCCCACCTGCAACACACTCCATGAGGGCCCAGGTATCCCTGTCTGCTCCTTTCCAGATTTCACAGTGAATCCGCTGCCTGGTGAGTGCAGGACGAGGCCACGGGGCTAACACGCGGCCCTGAGCCGCCGGAGATGCGTCCCGGACCTTGCGAGTCCCACAGAGCCCTGGACAGACAGCCCTGTCTGCTCTGCTCCTCTCTGTCCCCTCCGTCCCGGGCTCACTCTCAGCCCTGATCCCACCCTCCTGCCTACGGGGTGGCATCAGGCCCAGGACAGGCACTCGGGGATGGAGGCCCGCAGTGACTGCCCCTCTGTGCCATCCACAGTGGCTCAGACCTTGGGGGTGGCCCAGCCGGTCCCTGCCACCGCCTCAGGAGTGGGGGTGCTTAGCAGGTGCAGCGATGATTCGGCACAATGCCCCTGGCACAGGGGACCCCATGATGCTCAAGCAGCTTCCTCCCCCAATGCTGGGGACTAAACCCAGGGCCTTCACTCTGCCCTACGTCCTCATCCCCTTTATATTGTGAGACAGGGTCTTGCAAAGTGAAGTTGCCCAGGTTGGACTTTAAGATCCTCCTGCCTCAGCCTCCCAGAGTGCTGGGATGACAGGCATAGCCCACCGCGCCCGGCTCACCCTGCCTCTTCATCTCTGCCCCAGCTGCCAGGTGGCTCCCTCCTCGCCTGGTGCTGGAGGAAGAGCAAGAACGCGGCCCCATCACGTAGGGAGCAGACACTGAGTGCCACCTCTCCCACACTTTGTCACGCACTGCTCTGTCACTCCGACGCTTCCCAGCGCCAGTCCCTCTTCCTCCCCACTGAACTTTCTATTTGGGGAAGAACACATTTCCCAGGCCTCCAGATGTGCGCAGGGAGTGGCTCCTCTCCAACACACTGGTGTCTGCCCGCCTGAGGGAGGAGGGACAGGAATTCCTGTGTGCAAGAATGAGGACTGCGACTCAGGCCAGTTCTGAGCGGTTTGTGTAAACTCACCCAGCAAACTGCTAGCGAGACCCTGAGGAACAGGCATTATTTATCTTCTTTCCATGTTACAGTCAGGTTACAGGGGCACAGAGAGGGAGGTCACGCAGCCTCACAAGCCAGTTCTGCAGATTTAACTAGGATTTGCACTGAGCTGCATCTATGACAAAACCCAAATAGCGCTGGTTTGCCCAAATAAGAGGTTTCTGTCTCCTTCTTAATGAGACATCTGGAGATGGCCTGTCCAAGGCTCAGTGGGCAGCCCCACTGTGACGTGAAAACTCAGGCTTTTTCGATGCATTTTTTCACAGTCACTTATGGACACAAAGTGACTACACCACCTCCAGCATTGCATCTGTGTTCCAGCCAGGAAGAGCGGGAAGAGCACAGCCCCACCCCCACCGCTGACACCCGCTAATGTTCTGTCCTGAGTAGAATTAGGGTTTTATTAGGAGAGACAGAGGGGAACATTGGATGTTAGAACCACAACCATGGATGTGTAGACCACACAGTAAACCTAAGATTTCACAGGAATTGTGCGGTAGACCAGAGGGTCTCATGTTCCACGAGGTGGGGCCAAGTCCCCTGACTGGGAAAACGGAGGAGCTGGGCCCCGGGGTGTGCAGGTGGGTAAGGCTGTGGGCCTGCGTAAGAAGTGGCGGATTGGCCAGGTGGTGGTGCTCACCTGTCATCCCGGCACTCTGGGAGGCTGAGGCAGGAGGATTAAAAGTTCAAATCCTGGCCGGGCTACTTTGCAAGACCCTACCTCAATATACAAAATAGAAAAGGGCTGGGGATGCTGGATGGGGTGGTGCGCACCTGTACTCAGGAGGCTGAGGCAAGAGGATCGTCATGAGTTCAAGGCCAGCCAGAGCTCCATAGTGAGTTCAAGGCCGGCCTGAACTATATAGGGAGACCCTGTTTTGCGGAGAGGGCTGGGGATGTGGCTCAGTGTGAAGGCCCTGGGCACAGTCCCCAGTACTGCAAATAACAATTTTTTAAAAAGAAAAATATGTGAGTTGACTTAAAAGGCATAAGCAAGGGCCAGGGATTTAGCTCAGTGGTTCCACCGCCTGCCTCACAAGTGCAAGGACCCGAGTTCGATCTCTGGAGTATAAATAAATAAATAAATAATAAAATGAAAAGCATAAGAACAGGACGGCCCCTGGTCATCGGAACCCCACAGAGGGCTCTTCAGCAAGCACACGGCCCCTCCACCCACCCTGTCCCTCCAGGTAGCAGCAGAGGGAGCGAAGGGGGCGCAGGGAAGGCGCGGGGTGAGACACCAGCCTCTCCTGCCTCCGCCAGACGCCAGGCCTGGGCAAAATGGGACACAGCCTGGGACAGAGAAGCCGTGGCCCCCAGGGTCTGGGAGCAGCAGGCCTGGCCGTGACAACTGGGTTGCAGTTTGCTGCGCATTCACTCATTCCCCTATTCCGGCCCTGCACCAGGCACTGCGCCGAGGGCTGGGCTGGGGGGACGCCAGGGCTGGGTGGCAGGGACAGCAAGGCCTGCTCGTGTCACTCATGAGTCATTTGACTGCCTGGGAAAGTGGAAACCTGGAGCTAGGACCCAGGAATCATGGCAGTGCCAAATCGTGAGGAGATCTGGCTTGGGGATTGGTACAAATGGACTCGCAGGCCCAGGGACCTGGCCTGTAACGCCCAGCCACCTCCTGACCGAGCGTGAGCTTCTCCACTGCCACCTGCCCTGCTGGGCCCTGGCCGCCTCACCTCCCTGAGGTGTCCGTCCCTGAGCTGAGGGCTGTGACGGCGCAGCGCCGCCTCGGAGTCCTCCCCTGAGTCCCAGCGGCTCCTGAAGCACCGCTCTTGACAAGATCAATAAAGCTCAGGCCGTGGGCACAGGGACAGGCAGTAGCGACCCGGCCCTCTGGGGACAGGCGGGGTCAGTGACGGTGGGGACAGCTGGCCGGGAGAAGCCAAAGCAGGACACGCAGGTGAGCATCTGCGTTCTGCCCCCCCCCCGAGATCCCGGCCCCTGGCGTGGACCGAGCAGAGCTTCCTGCCAGTGTCCCGGGCTGAGAGCCCGCTCTCTCACCAGGACCAGGCTCAGCTCTAGCCCGGAGGCAGCAAGAAGGTCAGGACAGAAACACTTTTGTTCAGGCAACGCCCACAGGACCAAGAACGAACCTTGCTGGGCAGGAACGGGGCGGCTTCAGTACTTTCCCCAAGGGGTCCAGCCACAGCCAGGTCCGCTGGAGCCTGAGTTCCACGCTGTCTTAGTCACCTTCCCGCCGCCGGTACCCAACACCAACACCGCACACTTACAGCAGAGGTTACTCAGGCTCAGGCGGCAGCGCACAGTCCACCGCAGGGAGGCCAGGCAGAGGGGCCTGGCGGAGCAGCACGGCTCACAGCGAGGGGAGCAGGAAGCGGAGAGGGCCCCGCCCAAGGCCCCGCCCACGACCGCCCCTCCGGACAGGGCCCGCCCACCGTGTCTGCCCCTTATCCCCAGGCCCCGCCCCGTGGCCTCCTCCTAGCCCAGCTTCTCCGAGCCTGCGGAGCCCAGTCCCCTGCTGGAGGTCCCGCTGCTGAGCTCGAGGCTCCTGGGGGACATCTTGGGGGGCGCTCTTGGGTGCAAAACATAGCTCACCACCGCGAGCTATGCACGCGGAGCTGGGCACACGCTCGGACCGGACACGGGCCCTGCCGACAGCAGGGTCAGGACGAGATCACCTAGATTCAGGTGGCCCTAGAGGCGGGGGCGACGGGCGTGGAGGAAGAGGACCCGCTGGAGACGGGCGCCTCCTGTCGACGGGCGTGGAGGAAGAGGACCCGCTGGAGACGGGCGCCTCCTGAGCTGCGGTGGTGGAGCCGCCAGCGCCCTCTCCGCACGGCACGACAGTGTGTGTGCAGATGAGGCCCCGCGTCACGCTCCTGGGCCTCCGGGTGAGCCTTTTGCTGCCTTCCGAGGCCTCTCCCCCACCTACCACCCTGCTTGGCACCTCCCCTCCTGGCTTTGCTCTCCCCTCCCCAAGGCTGCAGTGACACCTGCAGTGACACGTGGCCTCAGCACCGGCCTCTACGTCAGTTTCCTTGCTGGAAGCTGCCCTCCCCCCACTCCCTCCTGGGATGGCCGCATGACCTGGCAGGCCAATCCGGATATCTCATCACCCTGGGCTCTTGGGATTGGCTCCCAGTTGGGACACGTGACTCAGACTGAGCCAATAACTGTCAGGCTCGGGGTTTTTGCTGAAACATCCTATAAACAAGTCTTGCCTGAAGCTGGTCTCTGGGGGATACTCAGTTTCATGAATCAGCAAATGTGTTGGCCACTTCTCCTGCCCCTGGGACAAAATGCCTGACACACAGAACAAAATGGCTTATTTGGCTTACAGTTTTAGAGATTTCTGTCTTCCATTGGTCACCCGGGTGTCCCCCTCTCCTCCTCCTGCCACTGGCCTGACCCAGCCCATCTGCCCCACCTCTCTGCAATGCCCAGGGAGCCTTCAGCCCGTGGCACGGGTGTCTGGCCTAGGGACTAGTCCATGCGTGTGGGAAGAGGGACCATGCTGTGTGTCCACCCCCTGCAGGGGACACGATGGTCCCTGGGACTAGTGCTGCTGGGGACATCTGTGTGTGGCTTCTCTGCTGGGCCTGCAGTAGGTGACTCGGTTTCCTCTCCCAAGGAATTCTGGGACTGTGCACAGCAGCTGCCGCCCCTTCCCTCGCACCCGGTGCCTGTTCTGCAGGGGCCTCTCTGACCGGCAGGCTGTCCACAGTTAGTGTCCAAAAATACACGCTTGCGGGCTGAGGTGGCACACGCCTGTGATTCCAGCACTTCGGAGGCCGAGGCAGGAGGATCACAAGTTCATGGTCAGCCAGGCCCACATAGTGAGTTCAAGACCAGCCTAGGCTACATGGTGAGACTCTGTCTAGAAAAAAGTAAAATGAACAAACAAACAAAGGCACACCCCAGGAGGAGCTATCTGAAGAGGGACAAGACAATCCAGGTTCTCCCAGCCCAGAGCAGCCCCAGGAAGAAGCACTATTAATACGTTCAACCCTAATCAAATCTGGGTAATTTCACTAGAAACCTCTCAATAATTTCATCAGCATTAAAGAATTACAATAATGACAAATTAAACCAACAGGCATGAATTCAGTTGCTTGAGAGGAAAATGTAGCTTCATTCAGAAACGGATGTTACAGTTTATTAACCAATCTAAATTAATTTGATTTTGAGCCACTGTTAAATATACATTAGGATGTATCTCCTGCTGGGATAGCTGCCTGCTGGGGAAACAGCAAGGAGAGAAGATGGGGCAGCAAGGCTGACAGAAGCTAGGTGCCTGCCCAGGTATTGGTTCATTTCGAGGTTCCAGGCTGGGTGTTTGAGGGTGGAGGGAGACAAGGAAATGAAACCAGTAGGATTTGTAATCACAAACTCCATCCGAGCAGGCATAAGCCCGTAGCTTTAAATCTGGGTAACAGAGCAGGTAGAGTATATGCAGCTTCAGGAACAGCTGGATCCAGATGCTCAAGGCAGACAGGAATGGGCCCTTTCTCTGCTCCTCAGTCTGCCTTCTTTGGTATGGGCTCCTTCCTGCTGGAGACCAGACAACCACTAGAGCCATCTGCTTTCCTTCTGCTGGCTTGGCTGCCTCCTCCAAAGAGCCCTCTCCTCCCAGCACTGTTCCCAGCTCAGGCCCTGACTGCCCTTGTGCCAGAAAAGAGGGGAACATCAGGCCCTCTGAGCTGGGGCTATACGTATACAACAGGAGCTAGTGGCTGCCAGAAACTGCACCCAGGGGTGCCAGGGCCTGAGTCCTGGCCCCAAAGCTGCTTCTGCCTCTTTGTACACTTGTGCAGTGTACAACATACACGCTGTGCATGGCAGGACTGCAGCAAGAGGCAGGCCAGGAAGACTCCACTCACCATGCAGGGCTGTGTCTTCCTGCAGGCGCGACTCCAGGACACTGCGTGGGGTTTCCTCCCTGCACAGTCCCCACCCTGTGCCAACCCCAGTTGTCTCACTCACTTGCTGTGTGCCCTTGGCCCAGCCCCTGCCTCTCTCTGAGCCTGGAAACCAAGTGGAGAAGCAGAAGCCATCCCCATCAGGGGCTTCCAGCCCCACAGTCAGCCGGCTTGGGATGGACTGCAGGGAGTCTCACTAAGTTGCTAAACTGCCTGGTCTGGGCTCCAACATGCCATCTTCCTGCCTCAGCCTCCCAGAGGTAAAAGGGAAATGTTGGCACAGATGCCCCAAAGAGGACAGTGTGTGACCACTGAGTCGTCAGAGGCGGAGATGCAAGGACCAGTCCCCAAGCCAAGGACCGGAGGAGGATGGTGGCCACCCCTATACCCAGAGAGGCCAGGAATGGGGAGCTGCACCTGCGGTCGCAGGACCTCAGGAGAGGGTAACTCCTGCCGCTGGAAGCCACCTCACCTCCGGACCTGTGTCTCAGCAGCTCAAGGACCTGAGTCCACCAGGCACAGACCATTGTTTCCTCACTTTACAAATGGGAAACAGGCCCAGAGAGGGTGAGCAGCTCGTCTAAGGTTGCACAGTGCTCATTTTGTCTTCTCTCTGCCACGGTTCCCACGAATGTCAGCTCAGCCGGCACTGTGCCCAGCAGCCCAATCCCAGCCCATCGCCCCAGCTCGTTGGGGCTGCCTCATGGTCTGCTCTCAAGGGCACTCTGGTTTGCATGGGTGCCCTGGTCCTCACGCTGCTGGCTGGACATGCAAACTGCTGTGCAGACGGGTAGGAGCCCACACGCAGCCTGGGCGCCCCCCCACCCACTGCGGGTCACAGGACCACTGCGCCCTGGGGCTGTCAATCATCCGGCTCCCACTGAGGACGGCCAATGGGAGCCACTTGGCAGTTGGGGTGGAGCAGCCAGGAAGGGTCCTGCACCCAGCCTCCCAGAGTGCCAGGAGGACTGGCGTCAGCCATTGTACCCAGCAGCGCATCTGCAATGAACACTGCTCCATGCTGTGGAACAACAGGGTGAGGGGGCTTCCAGAGACAAGGGTGGCCCCACTGGTGTCATAGGGCCCCCTTGTAACTGAGGTCACAGCAGGTGCAAAGGCCCTGGGGCAAGAGGCAAGGAGGCTGGGAAGCTAAAGAGGCCAGACCTAGAGGCTGGTGTGGGGTACATGTGCCACATGGGAGCACCCAGCCTATCACCAAAGCCGCCAGCTCCATCCATAGCCACCAGAGACTTCGGGCGCTCAGGGCAGGGAAGCGGCCAAGACCTGGAACAGAGCCCCAGCTCCTCCCAGGTAGAAAAGATAACGGCAAAATCAGACATCCTGGGTGTCTGCTTGGTGTCGCCCGAGGGTGCTGCCACCCACGGTGGCTCTTGGAGGAAACAAAGGCGGGGACAGATGACGGGCACTTCCATGTGGGCACAGGGCCCGCACCACCCCACGAGGAGAGCACCCCGCCCAGGTTCCCTCGGCGTCTACCCGGGTGTGGGGCCTCGGGTGCAGCCAGGGCTGCCTGCTATTTCCTGTCCCGTCCCAGGCTGCACCAGGCCTACTGGAGCCCTGACCCTGGGCTGTGCTCCAGGCGCTGTGGCTGTGAGCAGGTGGCCCAGGTCCCTGCCCACTGGAGCGGACACCCAAGGGGACACACAGCGTGGATACGTCTGGCACAGATGAGTGTCAGGGCCGAGAGAAACAGAGCCGGCAGGGCACGGGCGCCCGAGGCACAGTTGGGAATGGGGTGGGGAGGCTTTGCTGAGCAGCCACACGGCTGAGAGAGGCTGGAGGACACTGGGCGTGGTGGTGCACGCCTGTGATCCCAGCACTCTGGAGGCTGAGGCGGGAGGATTGCCAGGAGTTCAAGGCCAGCCTGGGCTACATAGCCAGATCCTGTCTCAAGCGAACAACAATAAAACAGAGGCGGCAGTGAGTGGTGTCAGCAGTGGGGAGTCCTGCTGTGCTTGGGGACTCGGACATGGAGCAGGAGACAGAAGAGCAGCCCGGATGGCCCAGCCTCAGCCCAGGACAGAAGATGAATCCCCTCACTGAGCAGCGCCATGGGCAGGGCGGGGCTGTGAGTGCCCGGCACCCAAGGGCCCCGTCTGCCTGCTGCCTTCCCACCCTGAGTGACATCGCAGCTGGAAGGGGTGGGTGCTGAGGGCAGAGCACTCCGGGAGGCCCGGGGCTCCATCGTCTCGGCCTCCACAGGCCCTGCTCACGCGCGTGTACACGGCTGGGACACACGGTCCCTGGTGGCTCCCGCCATCCCTGCCTCTGCATCTCACACTCTGTCCTCTGCAGACTTCAGGGGACCAGGCCACACTGTTGCCCTGCCCGACGTTTGGCGGCTTCCCGTCCTCCAGTCCGCACGTGTCTGCAATAACCAAAGCGCCAGGCTCGGAGCGCTCTCCTATACACACACAGCTGCCTTCATCTTTTTTTGTTCAGGTTTTGAGACAGGGTCTCACTATGTAGTTGAGACTGACCTGGAGCTCACCATGTAGCCCAGACTGGTCTCGAACTCACAGCGATCCTCCTGCCTCAGCCTCCCAAGTGCTGGGATTAGAGGCATGCGCCACTGTGCCCGGCAACAGCCGCCTTCATCTTCACCAGACATGAGGAGGTGGGGAAACTGAGGCACGGCTGGCCTCGGCAGACCCAGGGTGATAACAATCCCAGTTCAAGCTGGCTGAAGCACAAAGAGTATTTGCTAACTCATGTCACTGAAAAGCCCAGTAGGGGAACAAGCTTCAGGAACAGCTTGATTCAGGAGCTCAACATGGCACCATCAGGACTTAGTGTCTTCATTTCTCCTAGGTTGGCTTTATTCTCAGGAAGATGGACTGGCAGCCCAGACCCACATCCCATCCGCTTGCCAGCACCAGCAAAGAGAGGCTCTGTCCTTCAGGTGGTTCCCACACTTCAGTGAGCTCTGCCTGGAACCCATGACTGCTCAGGGAGTACCAGGATCTGATTGGCCAGCCTTGGTCATGTGCCCCTGGGAGTGGGTGGGCGGGGCCGCCCAGCCCAGCCCGGCCCCACATGGCCACAGATACTCAGTGGGATTAGAAGAACCTTTGCCAACAATGGCAGGGAGGACAGACAGCACCCTCAGGACTCACAGCCCTGCAGACTATCTGCTACAGTTTAGGTTCCTTTCCTCATCTCCCTGCTGCCCGATTCACAGTTGAGCACGAAGCCCCTGGAGGAAAAGCCCTGGGCAGTCACTGCCCCAGAAGACTGGGGCGGGGGCAGATGTGTTTCCAGCACACAGTAGGTGCTTCACAGGTGTTTGACGAATCTGGGAGGATCCTGGGGGCCTGCGGGAACTTTCAGATCATTCACAGGAGCTCCATCGGGGAGGGGAGGGAGCACTCAGGAAAGAATGGTGGTGAAGTGAATGGACGGATGAAGTCTCCCTGGAGCCAGGCCCACTTCGCTGAGCTACATCCGGCTTCCTGTCTTTAATTTTTTTTTTTTGGTACTGGGGATTGAATTCGGGCCCTTGTGCTTGCGAGGCAGGTGCCGGAGCCACTGAGTTAAACCTCCAGCCCCCTGTCTTTAAATTTTGAGGCAGGGTTGCTGAGTTGCCCAGGCTGGGCTTGAACTTGGGATCCTCCTGCCTCAGCCTCCCAGAGAGGCCTCCCAGAGTGCAGGGACTACAAGCATGCGTCACTGTGCCTGACTGGCCCAAGGCCCTTGACAAAGAGCACGTCAGGGTTGCTTGGAGAGCGGAACCCACGGGGGAGGGACAGGCTGGCTGCGGCAGCTGGGGAGGAAGCCAGGTCGGCCAGAGCCCGCTGTGCCAGGGACGCCGCGCCCCAGGCCTCTCCGGCCCAACCTTGCCATTGCACAATAGGCCTCCACTGTGAGCGGGCACTGGGTTCTGGCTCGTCCCTCCCCCGCGGGTGGCAGCAGCGAGAAACACAGTCTGTTTTCTATCTGTCACGGCTGTGGGAGCTGCCCTGCCAGCCCTCCGCACTCTGCAGAGCCTCCGGGACGCTCCTTGGCCCGGTGGAGCAGGATTACCGCCGCCACCACCCTGGCTGAGCCAGGAAGAAGATGGTGCAGGAGCCCAAAGCCCTTGGCAGCCCCTGGTGGGAAGATGGGGCCACGGGGCCAGCCAAGGGAGGAACCACACCTGGCTTTGGGCCCCGGATGTGTGCCCTGGGGTCCCTCCCTCAGACACTCAGTTTCCTCGTCTCCAAGATGAGGGGACAGTGACACAGGAGAGGCCACGTGTGGTCGGAGCCCTTGTGCTCCCCAGTGCGAGGCTGTCACCATCTGTCCTCACAGGGCTGGGACCTCCTGGCTGGGGCTCAGGGAGCGGCAGGCTGGGTGTCCCCGTCCCAGACAGGTGGAGACACTGGGCCCTGTGCAAGAGCCGTAGGAAGCCGGCAGCAGGAAGGGAGGACAGGAAGCACAGGGTTTGGGCTGACGGCCACTGTGTAGACAGGTGACAGATGGGCCAGGGATGGGCCCCTCAGCACTGGGACAGTGGGCGTGGGGCTTCCTGGAGGAGGCGGCCAGATGGCCCCTGCCTCTGCTGGAAGCGTCGGGCAGGGCAGTGCTGTCCCCTCGCGGGGCCTTGGGACCTCCTCTTTTGCGGACTTGAAGAAAAGAACAGCCCAAGTCACCAGAATTTTAACAGACAGGGTGGCAAGTCTGGAAGAAAGCAGGACGCCGGAACCCAGCTTGTGTGGGCGAAGAGCCAAGGCCTAAGAGGTGCACCGGGCACTGGTGGAGCCCTCCTTCCTGCCCCGCGCCCCTGCCGTGAGCAGACCCGGTCGTGGCAGTTCGTTCACCTCAGGCGCATACAGCAGTACAGTCCCCTTGGTGGGGCTCCCCTGGCCCATGGGGACCCGCCCTGTCTCTACTGTTAGGGTTATTTACTCATCTCCTTTTGTTCTTTTGAACCCAGGGCCTTTGCACTGAGCTGTCGTCATTGCCCTTTCATAAAATCTTTTTATTTTGAGACAGGGTCCCACTAAGTCACTAACTTGCACAGGTGGGACTCCAACTTGTGATCCTCCTGCCTCAGCCTCCCAGAGTGCCGGGATTGCAGGTGATCCACAGCCCCGAGTTCTGCGCCTGCTTCCTGCTTCCTTTGGCACAGTCTGCCTGCACATGTCAAGGCAGGGCCCCTGTGACACGGCGGGTCCCAGTAGGGCCCGAGAATCTGCACCTGGACAAGTTCCCAGGGGCTGAGGCTGTGGCTGCCTCAGGACCACACTTTGGGAACCACAGCCCTAAAGAACATGGTGCTGGGTTGGCGTTGGCTTCAGCTTCACCAATGGACACCCACTCCTCGAGTTTCAAGATTTTTAAATCCCGCACCAGTGGCTGCCAAGCAGCGTGGCTTTGCTTCCTTGAGACAGGACGACCTGCCCACCCATCAGCGGTCAGAGAGAAACAAAGCTGTCTCCACATGGGGACTTGTGTGCCTGTGGTCACAGTAGCCTTATGATTGCCAAGAAGAGGGAACGGCTCAAATGTCTGTCCCCTGATGAGAAATGCATCACTCGCTGGAGTAGTATGCAGCCAGAAAAAGGAGCAGTCCTGAAAAATGTCACCAGATGATGAACTTTAAAACCTGGTGCTGGGCCAGGATGTAGCTCAGTGGCTCTGTGCCTGCCTGACAAGGATGTAGCTCAGTGAAGGAAGCCAGCTATGAAAGGCCAGCTCTACTATGACTGCAGGCTGAGGCAGGCAGGAGCCAGACACCCACAGGGAGTGGCCTGGAGTCACTCACCAGGCTGCCCAGATGGCCAGGGTAGGAGGTGACAGTGACCACTGGGTAAAAAGCAAGGCCACTGCTTCTGGGATGCCCCCAGGTAAGAGCCTCCAGGAGGCTTCCCAGAACTTTCTAGAATGTTCTCGGGAATGGGCCTGCAGAACTTTCTAGAAGGGCTTACGTCCTCCATCACAGCCATCCAGCTCCTTGGGCCCCCAGGACCCTCTTTCCTCCTCAGGCCCTCCTTCCTGCATCCTGGCCTTGCTGGGTGCCGTGGTGCTAACCGGCCCTCTCTGGGCCGTCTCCCCTCTGGCCAAGGGCCCTGTGAAAATGGTTTCTTCTTTCTAACCCCTCTGCTGTCTGAGAGCTGCTTCCAAAGCACCCTCACACAGGACAGGGAGGATGTCTCAGTCTCAGCGCCAGGTCCCCTGCACGCCGGGTGGGACCAGACCGCAAGGTCTCAGGATCCCCAGTCGCTGGCTCCCCAGGTGGGGACCACACGGCCCCTTCCAGGCAACAGTCCCAAGGGGCAGGGTCCCCGCCTGCGCTGGGCCCTTTGCTTAGGGCGCCCCAGGCCGAGCCAGGCCCGGTTCTCTGCAGAGGGGATGCTGGCCACTGCCATGCTGCGGGAGGCTCTGCCTGTCCCTGTCCCCCGCGTGCTGCCACCCACCGGGAAGGCCTGTCCAGGGCTGACGCAACCGCAAGCCGGGCCGCTTGGTGGCGAGAACGCCTGTGTCCCCGCGCAGACACCTTGTGGGGACCCCGAGTCAGAGACCAGCTTCTGCGGCCTCGTCCAGCCCAGGGACCCAGGCAGACACACCAGGCCACCGTGGGGACCCTCAGCCGTGCTCCCCAAGTCCAAGCCTGAAGGGGAGGACAGCAGACAGTGCCGGGGTGATGCGGCGTGAGCTGCCCTGAGTGAGAAGCGGGCAGGGGACGGAGCAGGCAGGGTCAGGATCCAGGTCCTGGGGGGCCCCGCTGCCCCGGCCCCACTTGCGGCTTTGCTGCCAACGTGTCAGGGGCAGGACTGCTTGTCTTCCGGCACAGCAGGAGCCCGCACAGGCCTGTGACTGCTTGGGCCCGTGAGTGAAAGTGGTGTCAGCTCCAACTCTCTGGGAGGTTGAGGCGGGAGGATCACGAGTGCAAGCCCAGCCCGAGCAACCGAGAGGGAGCCTCTCTCAAAATAAAAAACAAGAGCGCTGGGGTATAGTTCAGTGGCCTAGCAAGCTGGAAACCTCCATCCCCTACACAGCAAAACACAAAGCAAAACCAAGGTGCACAGTCTGCCCACACCAGCGATGCCCCAGACAGGGGGACAGAAAAAGCCAGCACAGAGTGGGCTAGCGCCGGTGGAGGTCCGGGCAGTGGCCACTGCGGCTCTCCTGTCCTCTTGCTGTTGACCAGGCTGAGCACAGCTTATCCCAAGGCCACCCAGCCGCGTGGTCCCAGCCCTGGTCACCGGATGCTGACAAACGGTCCACCGCCACTCACTGCCCTGCCCATCGCACAGCCCCGAGCAGTGCGGGCTGGGGATAAATCACAGGTGGGAGGCACGGGGGGCGGCCCATGGACGCCCCAGGACGCTGGGGCTGCCCAGGTCTCAGGTCTTCACTCCGCCCTGCACTGCCCCTTTACATCCAGCAGCTCCTTCCCCTCCTCAGAAGAGCTGCCCCTCACCCCTTCCGTCTCCACGTCCACTTGGCTGCCAGGCTCCCGTCTAGATGCGGAGATCCTTAACGGTGGCGGTTCACAGACAGCGGCTTCTCACTGGGCTGTCTCTGCCTTCCAGGGCAATCACAGGGATGGAGGAGGTGCTCTGTAAAATGTGCTGAAAGGAGCCAGGGATTTAGCTCAGCAGTTCGGTGGCCTGCCTTGCAAGCACAAGGACCCGAGTTCAATCCCTGATACCAAAAAAAACAAAAAACAAAACCAAACAAAAAAAACGTGCTGAAAGAATGAATTGGCAGGCTGGATTCTTGTCTTGATTCTCTCCCTTAAAGTGGTCTCTTCACTGCTCAGGGTCCTGATTGTCTTGCCTACAGAAGGGGGTTGTGGACAGCACTCACCATTACCTGATTGCATCAGTCAGCTGTTGCCACCCATGTGCTGGGTAACAAATGATAATCACAAATCACAGGGATGGAGGAGGTGCTCTGTAAAATGTGCTGAAAGGAGCCAGGGATTTAGCTCAGCAGTTCGGTGGCCTGCCTTGCAAGCACAAGGACCCGAGTTCAATCCCTGATACCAAAAAAAACAAAAAACAAAACCAAACAAAAAAAACGTGCTGAAAGAATGAATTGGCAGGCTGGATTCTTGTCTTGATTCTCTCCCTTAAAGTGGTCTCTTCACTGCTCAGGGTCCTGATTGTCTTGCCTACAGAAGGGGGTTGTGGACAGCACTCACCATTACCTGATTGCATCAGTCAGCTGTTGCCACCCATGTGCTGGGTAACAAATGACCCCCACATTCTGTGGCTTAGAATAAAAATCTTTCATGATCATGTCCGGCTGTGCCTATGGCCCAGGCCATGCTGGGTGGTTGGCTCTGCTCCACCCTCTCCTCATCCTTGAGGGAGCCCAGGGGAATGGGGAGCATTCATCCATACCCCACAGGCACAGAGCAGTCCTGGATCTCCTGGGGGCCATGGCCAGGCTCTGCCCAGCATCACTCACAGTAATCCCAGCTATTTGGGAGGCTGAGGCAGGAGGATCACAGAAATGGTGGTAGGGTGAGGGATTGAAGGCTCCAGTCAAGGGTCTGGATCTCCCAGAGCAAACTTCGCATGCCTGTGTCCACTCCGAACACCACCACTACTGCCATCAGAACCACTGTCCCCACACAGCACTTAGTGGGCACCATGTGTGGTGGCAGAAACACGTTGGCACTCCCCAGGGCTGCTGCCTTTCACCCTCCTGAGGCCCCACAGAGCCAGGTCTGTCCCCTCCCTTGGTCTGAACGAGCCCCAGGACCAGCAGCAACTGTCAGGGACAGGTCACGCCACCCTGCCCCTCGGCCCTCTGGGGTCTGAGCTGAGCCACCTGCTGTGGGATGGGGGAGTGGGCGTGGGCCCAGGAGGCAGAAGAACCACCCGGCCCCACCCACTGGCCAAAAAGATGTGGCTGCCTTGGCCTCAGAGTGCGGGGCAACTTGTCACCCAGCACCGTCCGGCAGTGGTGATGGGCACACACTCCTGCACAGGCCTGTGTCCAAGCCCCTGTGGTCTCCATGTCCCATGGTGCACGTGTACACACAAGTGTGCTCACACACACACACACACACACAGGACCCACAGCCAGGGAGGAGAGGGGAGGAAGTGGGGGGCCTGGGGAGGCTCTCAGCAGAAGCTGGGACACGCAGCCTGCAGAGAGGTGGACGGGCCAGTGTGGCCACGAGATCTCGGGCCCGGCCACGGCTGCTGGGGGCTGCCAGGTGTCCCCACTTCAGAACAGGTGGTTCTGGGCGACACTTCTGTCACCAACCCAGCTCCCGGGGATGCGCCGTGGCTCTGTCCCAGCCACCCATGCCAGCGCCCACCCGACGGGAGCAGGGCCATCGCAGGCCAGCGGGGGGCTGCACAGGGCCACCTGGCCACTGCCCGCCACCACCGGGACAGGTGCACGCAGACACAGCATGTCCCCACTGCGCAAACATCTCGTCTTCCCGCCAACATTTGTTTGTGAGAAATGCTGTGACTTTGGCCTGACATTTTGGAGGCAGCAGGAGGTTACAATGGCGCCTCAGCCTTGGAGGGGCCCTGTCCGATGCACGGAGGAGCGGTTTGGCCTGGTGCCTGCAGGTGAGGGGACGGACATGGCCTGGCACTGCCCACTTGCTGAGGACACCACACTTGGTGACAAAGCTGAGCAGAGGCAGACGCCCCGCCTGCAGGGCTGGAAGAAGAGGCCTCCGAGGTTCCCTGAGTGGGATTGGGGCCCGGCCCATGGGGCCGGGGGAGGCTTTTCGTCCCCGAGCAGGGCAGCATCTGTGTGACCGGACATGGGTCAGGGATGGGCCGGCGGCCACCATCACCCACTCCACGATGTCAGGAGACCTGTGCAACATGCACCACAGGTCCAGCTCTGGGTCAGAAGCCCTGTAGCCGGGTACAGACAGGGCCACACCCAAGGGCCCAGGGACCCTGCTTCCTCCCCGCAGCAGCCCCTCTGCCACTTCCAGGTGCCTCCGGATCTCCCAGACACTCTCATCTCCACGTGCCAGGGAGGGACGGATGTCTTGGAGCAGGGACTCAGCCAGGCCTACACAGCCCTACCTGTCACCACCCTGGGCAGCCAGGGGCCCACACAGTGCCACAGATCCTCAAAATACACCATGCTGGCTGTGATGGCACTGACCTGTGAGCCAGCACTCTGGGAGGCTGAGGCAGGAGGATCTCAAGTTTGATCCCAGCTTGGGCCATTTAATGACTTAATGAGACCCTGTCTCAAAATTTAAAAAGGGCTGGGGTTGTTGCTCAACATGAAGGCCTCGGGTTCAATCCCAGTATCATAAATTTTTAAAAAGAAGGGGCGGGGACAGAACCCACCACTGCTTTGGTGCTTGTGATGAGCCAAGGGCAGCGCTGTAACTGCTCCGTGCGGGGTTTAGCAACCCCTGCAGGGCTCCCAGGAGGTGCAGTGTATCAGTAAGCAGCCAGAACTATGCCATATAACAAACAGTCCCCAGGTCCCAGCAGTTTAAGATAAGGAAAAGTTCTCTCTGGCTCTGAGGTGAGGCCAGAGAGGTTAAGCACCTTGCTCAAGGTCACACAGTTATAAGTCTGGGTTTCAAACCTAGTTCTAGCTTACTGCTAGCCAGGAGCCTCTACCATCGTGTTAACAAACCTCCACCAGAGCCATTTACCCAGCCAGGGGGTGAGACAGACAGCAACCCAGGATGCTGCAGGCCGGCACACGGGGTTACATGGCTCGAATGCTGCTCGCGCTCTGCCCTGGACGTGTTCCGCTTGGAATTCAGAGACAATCAGTAAAACTCAGGAGATCTTATGTTTTCTTAAAACCATCTTCTCCCATGTATAAATCTTTAAACAGGAAGACCAGGCGACAGCAGTCTGTAGCTCCGCAGTCTATAGCTCCACCATGTGGCTGTGGGTGCCAAGGCCACACCAGGTCCAGACCGCTGAGCCACCCTGCCCTCAGCAATGACGCGCAGCCTTACTGTCATCACCTTAGTGTGCTTTCCTGACAGTCTGATGGGTAACGGGGCCCACGGGGTCCCCTTAAAAGTGGTAAGCCTGGCACAGCAAGGGACACCAACAACAGCGTGAAGAGACAAACCGGTGTGGGAAAACATTTTTACCAGCTTTTCCTCAGACAAAGAACATAGAATATATAAAGAACTTAAACAAAAGTCAGCCCCCCGCAATATAAAGATGGAATCCAAAAATGGGCATCTGAAATGAGCAGACATTTCTCAGACAGAGATGTAGAAACAGCAAATGAACATATGAAAAAATGTTCAACATCACTGGTCACTCAAGAGATGCAGATGAAAACAGCACTGAGATTCCCCCTCACCCCAGAAAGAATGGCTGCTGTCAAGAAATCAAGAACACATGCTGGCAGGGGTGTGGAGAGAACCCTTCTCCACTGTTGGTGGGAGTGCAGACTGGTGCAACCACTGTGGAAATCAGGGTGGAGATTCCTCAAACTAGTAAGATGAGAGGTCCCATCTGACCCAGCCATCCCTCTGCTGGGTATCTTTCCAAGAGAATTAAAAGTATCATACCACAGTGATATATGTGCACCCATGTTTATAGCGGCACAGTTTGTAATGGCTAAAACTTGGAAACAGCCCAAGTGCCCATCAACTGGAGACTGGATAAAGAAGATGTGGGTGTTTTTTTTTTTTTTAATACAATGGAATACTACTCAGCCTTAAAGAATAAGAAACTAGAGATTTTTATAGCTAAATGGATGGTACATTGAGGCCATATTCAAGTAAAATAAATAGGACTTAAATGTGCAAATACTGAATAGTTTCTCTGATATGAAAAACTTTTTTTTATCCTCAAGAGGATCAAAATGTGTAATAGAAAGTGGTGAGGAGAGGAGGGGGTGAAAAAAAGGGGAGGAGGGGGTGAAGGGAGGGCAGGGACAAGGGGAATAAATGAGAACCAAGATCTGTCGTGTAAAGGTACGAGATCCCAGTGATGAATGGAACTGTACTGTGTCCCTAAAGTGTAGCAATAAACTCAATAAAAGAAAAAATAAGAGTGCTGAGCTAAGCATGATGGTGCACACCTGTAACCCAAGCACTCAGAAGGCTGAGGTGGAGGATCACCACGAGTTCAAGCCCAGCCTGAGCTACAGAGCAAGACCTTGTTTCAAAAAAACAAAGACAGAAACAAACAAAACAAGATCTGAGCCGTGAAAGTGCCACTTTGGGAGGCAAAGAATGTGTCCTCACACAGCCCAGCTCTCCGGCCCAGCTTCTGGACCAGGCGTGCCTTCTTCCCCCCATGCCTTCAAACAGAGAAAACAAGCCCGTCTACACCGCCTGCAGGATTCTGCAAGCGCCTGAATCCGCATCCCCTAAGCCACGCAGGCCGGTCACGCAAAGGGCCGAATTTGGGACACAAGCAGGAGTGGTTTGGAGGGAAGCCCGGACGGAGTGGGGCGCATCGGCACCTGCTGGCAGCGCCTGGTATTGCAGCACAGCTCCTTGGAACCAGGCGAACCCCAAGTAAAAGAGGTCTCGGTCGGTTCCCAGAGGACTTCGGTCGAGTCTGAAATCACCGACTCACCCCAGGCCAACGTGCACCAAGTGTCCTTTACGATCCTCGAGGACACGGACACAGGACGCAGAGGGGCACACGGGACGCCCGGAGCCCACGGTGACAGCATTGGGAAGCCCCTTCCCAGTCGTGAGCCCTGGCCCTGGGATGCCTGGTCCTGTGCCTCCCTCCCCAGAGTCCTGGCCTCTGCCCACCCTGGGGCTCTGTTTTCAGTCGTGTTTGTGGTCTCCGGGCTTCTCCGCCCACTGCCACCTCTGGAAAAGTGTCGTGGCCGTGCAGCGGGAAGATGGAGGCAGAGGCAGGTCGGGGAGCAGCCTGCACCCCCGGGGCCTGTGACAGCCGAGGGGCCCCACGCTGGGGTCCCATACACCGGCCAGGGCGGCAGGGAGAAAGCCCAGTGCCGGTGCTGCCAGTGGCCACCGCGGGTTCAGCTCTGGACTCTGACCCTGATCGGCCATTACCGCTTCCCCCTGGGCCTCGTTTCCTCCTCTGAAAAGTGAGCCCGACAGCCTGTCCCCATCAGGGTAAAACTCCTGGCCCACGAGGCTGGCAGGCATCTGCCTCAGGAGGGGAGGGCCGGACGCGGGGCCCCAGGCCACCCCAGGGCGCTGGGAGTGGGCGGTGCCTCCTGGTCACAGTTTCCACGAGGTCCGTGTCCACCCGAGGCCCGGGGCCTGCGATACAGGTGCTGCAGCTCGGCCTTCAAGATGATCTCAGGCGTCCTGTCGGTCCTGGGGTTCGGCAACACCGACTGCACCCACTTCCGGCCGAGTCCTGTCCTGAGAATTCTACAAACCCCGGCCCTCACTATGCTTGTGTGTGTGTGTGTGCGCGCGTGTGCGTATGTAAATGGCTAGCTTCCAAAATGTAAATAGATCTTTGCAGCCCTGGTTCATAGGTTTTCATTTTTTATTTTAATACATCCAGAACCTCAAAAAGTAGCCGCTGTTCAGCCCCGCGTGACCAGAGGGGGAAGCGGCAAGGTCTTCACGGCTGCAGCCCATGAGGCGGGACCCACAGCGCCCCCTGGTGGCCGTGCCCCGCACCCGCGCCCCGCTCGCTCCGTTTAACCCTGGATCCTGAGCCTGGGGCAGGGGATCCTGGGGCCGCAGGAGAGCGCAGGCCAAGGGCGCGCCTCAGCCTCTCCCACATGCCGGCCTGGGGTGCAGAGGAGGAGGCACGTGGAGCGCTGTGCGCGCTAAGCAGGGACCGGGAGGGGTAGCCACTGCCCGGGCCTTGGCAGTCCCGTCCCTGCCCGGTCCATCGATGGCCCTGCTACATGGTCCTGGCCTGAGTGCCAGCCGGACCACCATCGCTGCCACTGTGGCTAACGAGGTCCCAGCACCCCTTCCCTCTCTGGTCCAGCAGCCTGAGGCTGGACGGGGTCGCCAGGGCCGAATCCCAGGGTCCACGCAGCCTATGGGTGTTAGATTAGGGGTCCCCCATGCTCCTCCGACCCGCAGAGAGCTAGGGCTCACATTCCTTTGAAGACTATTAAGGAGAAAGTGCCCAGACATACACATAAATACCGTTCCTAGGGCTGGGTGTGGTGGCACTGTGATACCAGTGCTCAGGAGGCTGAGGCAGGAGACTCCCTTCAAGTTGGAGACCAGCCTGAACTACATAGTGAGACTGTCTCAAAAATAACAAATAAACAAACTACCATTCCTAGAGTGACAGCGCCTGAGCCAAGCTGCTACCTCAGGGAATAACCGCTAAGTCGGAGGGGGGACCAGGCAGCCAGCCCCCAGCAACCTGCGTGCAAAGCCCCATCAGACATCGACGGGCTGACACCTGGTGACCGGACCAGGGACTCCTGCAGGGCCTGGCCACTACTTCTCTGCAGCTGCGACACCATCTGATCAAACGGATCCGGTGGGGACCCTGCCCTGCAGCGGGGACACGGGTGGCGGCCGAGAGAGCTCCCAGCGTCCCTCAAGCTGCCCGGGTCCCCGTCGGACTCAGGGACCCGGCCGTGGGTCTGCACAACGCACACCCCATGGGGCGCCGGGAAACAGGGGCCGCTGCCCGAGGTGTGAGGAAGCCACTCCGGGCAGCCCGTGCAGGGAGCTGGGGCTGCGGGGTCCCTGCATGGAGCGCACACCTCACACAGGCGCTCAGCCCAGCTGCTCACCTCTGAGTGCCGCTGGGACCCCAAGTCCCTGAGTCCGAACCCGGGGGCGGGGGAGGTGAGGCTTCTGAGGAAGAGGCCAAGGCCGAGGAGGCCAGGAGGGCGGGCTCTGACCCAACCACTCAGCTCCTTGTAGCGGACACCAGAGCTCCACACTGTCTCCCCATGCGGAAGACCTAGGACGCGCAGGCCCGGGGGTGGGGAGGGCAAACTGGTTGCGGCTTATGTCTCCCAGGCCGTGGGGTTTTATTGTAGCAGCACAAAGCCAAAGATGACACCCAGCCAAAGGATGACAGCACGCTGGGGATGTGGCCAGCACCTGCAGTCCTAGCTGCACAGAAGGCTGAGGCAGGAGGATCACTTGAGCCCTGGCGTTCAAGGCCAGCTTGGGCAATACCGCGAGAGCTGTCTCATGTAATCTAAGACCTCAATAATTACAAGAAATAATAAAAATGTTCACTGCACCTTTCATGGCTACTTAGGTTGCTGAGGAAACAATTTCACAATTACTAAAATGCACTAAACATCTAATATAAAACCTTCAGGTAAATCCCAGGGGCAGAAAGACACAGTTGAAGAGGGGAAGCGGAACATGGGCCATGGGAGCACATGGTGTGTAGTTTCTCACAACTGGTCTTTTTCAGCATATTCAGCAGGGTGAAATGGGGGCTGTTTGCCTTTGCAACTATGAGCTTCAGATGAAAAAAAAATTTTTTTAAACAATACTGGGGATTGAACCCATGGCACCAAGACACATCCCCAGCCCCTTTTCATTTTCTGAGACAAGGCCTTGTCCAGTTACTGAATTGCAGAGGATGCACGCAAACTTGCAACCCTCCTGCCTCAGCCTCCCGGAGTGCCGGTAGCACTGCTAAATGGCCCAGTCTGTTCTATTTCTCCCATCTTCCAGGGAGAGAAAAGGGCAACGCATCCACCCGGACCTGTGCCGATCTGAGGAGGGTGCCAGGGTCCGAGGGACCAGCACGGAGGCCACCGCGGGGATCCCACAGAGCGGGCAGACTCGGCTTCCACGAGGAGGACAGCAAACAGGCGCTGGGTTCTGTAAAAGGTTTATTGCTTCCGTAGTGAATTCGCCCTAAGATGATACAATTTATTCCTCCTCCGATAGAAAAAGGCCGCAGGCTGGTCGGGCGGGGTGGGCCGAGGGTCCCTGCCCAGGAGGCACCGTGGCCACCAAGCCACGCCCAGGCCTCCCGCTGGGCTACAAGATCCTAAATTCCATCCCCAATACCAGAAAGAGGCAGAGGTGGGGGAAGGAGCAAGAGAGAAACACAGAGAAAGTACCAAAGCTGTGCTCAGTGTACACTATTTTCACACTGAATGAAATAATTAGAAAACAAAACAATTATTCTTTAAGAAATGCCCCATTTCTTGATTAGGAATAAGAGTTAGGCCAAGTGAAAGACAATTAAATATCCTTGTTTCCATTTAAGAATCCTGTTTTCCTCAACATGATATGGACTTCTGTAAGTGTAAGAATAGCACTGAATTTTGCTCCCAAGCTCTACCACAGTAGTGTGGCTT
>NW_022900924.1:19641602-19656940 GCF_012274545.1 Fukomys damarensis
GTCCTTAGGACCCTGTGGAAAGAGGAGTGAGGTCACCGGGCCAGTCAGGGAACCCCTCGGAGACTCGTGGACGCATCCCGAAGAGCCTGACTCCATGAGCAGGACACAGCCTGAGCCCAGGGCTGGGGGTCCACTGTCTACAACAGGAAAGGACCTCAGTGTCCATGGGGGTGACCTGTTCATTCTGCTGTTGTCTGGCTTCGGTTTGGTGCTTTGAGACAGGGTCTCGCCATGAAATTCAGGCTGGCCTTGAACTCACTAGGGAGCCCAGGCTGGCCCTGAACTCACAGAGGTCCTCCTGCCTCAGCCTCCCGTGTGCTAGGACTATAGACGTGCACCATCGCACCTGGCAGTGATGCTTTCTTAGACCACAGTCACAGGGCAGTAGAGAGTCACGCCCAATGTCCCCAACAGAAATGGAGAAAGGTACTGTGCATGGGATGGTGACCGGCCGCAGCCACCTCCTGTCACCGGGCAGGTGGCAGATTTGGAGGAAACTACGGGGGTTGGGGGGACACAGGAGAGCAGACAGACAGGTGGTAAAGACAGATGTTGTTCACCTGGTTTCATACTTGCCTTAAATTTCTTGCCTTAAAACAATGAAAAATAAAGACAGCAGCCGCAAGAGCCAGGGCAGCTCCTGGTCCCGCCTCCTCCTCACCCTGTGCTGGCCCTGGAAACCCCAAACTCGGGGAAGAGGCAGGAAATCACAGGGGACAGACCAAGGGCTTCCTGTGCTGTCACTGCCTGCCCCAGAGTGCCCACAGAGGCAGTCAGAGGCCCTCCTGATGAAGTTTCACTCAGCAGGAAAAAGTCTCCCCCCCTCGACATGTGAAAAAGCCCACAGGAGCCAGAACTGAAGCCATTTCTTCCTCTCCCCTCCCACTTTCGTTGAACTGACAGAAGAGGAGTTGGAGTAAGAGTAACAGTGGAGAAGATCCAGGACTATTTCCCCGAAGGGCGGCCTGTGCAGCTGTCCAGGCTGTTCACTGCACAAGGACAGCCAACAGACACACTGTCTGCCAGGCCCTCTGCCCTACAGCAAGCCTCACCTGGTAGTGGGTGCTGTTTTTTCGTATTCATAAAGAAACACCCTTCTGAGCCAGCAGAGGCCCTGTTCCCCCTTTCTCCCAGGAAAAGTCACCCCTGGGTCACCCCCACAAGCAGGTATAGGCAAAGAACGGGGCTTCCCTCAGGTTAGAGGCCACCTGCAGGGTCAGCACCCACGTGCCCCCAAGCTAAAGCTGTCTGCTGAGGTCCCTATGCCCCTCAAATCCTCAGGAGTAGGGCTAGGAGTGTCCCCTGGCTGGGGTCAAATGCTTCCCTGGTCACCTGGACCGGTCAAGAGGGGCTCCCAGCTCTGTCCTGATTTGGGGGTGGGGTGACTTCCGGTGACGTTGGGGAGGGGCAGCCACAGGCGCCTGCCAACCTCAGCCCGTTCTGGACTCCACTCAAGGCCTGACCGGAGCCCGGGAGGCGTGGCCAAAGAACAAGAGGGACGGCGAGGACCGGGCAGCAGGGGCAGCCCTCACCCTTGGGCAGGGCAGAGCAAGAGCAGCTAACCTTTTCCTCCCTGCTCAGCCCGCAGCAGGGCTCTGGCCGGGCGACTAGGACGCGGCTGCCTGTCCCTCTTCCTTTACCTGAGACGCAGTTTAACTGGACATCCGGTCCGTTTGGGTTTGCGCTCAGTCAGAAACCAAGCCCCGGGCCCCATCCTGGACACAGCCCCACTCTGGGCTCGGTCAGTCCTCCCAGATTGAAGCCAGTCTCTCAGACAGGCGACCCTGGACCTTTTGTACCAGAATCCCTAAGGGTCCATCAAAAAGCAGACTCCCACCCAGGAAGGCTGAGGCAGGAGGGTCCAAGTTTAAAGCCAGCCTGGGCAACTCTGTGAGACCCTGCCTCAACATAAAAGGTGAAAAGGGCCAGCACAGAGCACAGGGAGCAGGCCCTGGATTCCGTCCCTCGCACTGTGCTCCATTGGTTGATGCCCCGCCGAGCTTCAGGCAGCTTCCTGCGGGTCCCCCGCACCGGGAGGCTGACCTTGGCCCTGCTTTCTAATCTGACTCACAAGCAGAGGGAGCCCGAAGTGCTGAGCAGCCCAAGCAGCCAGACACAGCCGCTCTCTGGGAACCGATGACAGCGTTCTCCACACGGCCATGGGGACAGGTGGTGGCCAGGCCACGGGAGGACAGGGCGTTACCTGGTACCCACCTACAGCCGGGCCTCCTGCAGCACAGCACCCTTGGGAGCGGAAGTCATCAGGGATTCAGAGTAGGCCTGCATGGCCTCCTTAGCGTTTGAGCCCTTTTTACTACCACTCCAAAATAAATAGCACTTCTCCTAGAAGACAACCAAGCCTGTTTAGAGCACACGGCCACCGGCTCTCCCATTTCCGGAGGCAGGGAGGAGGCAGCGAGGTGTGGTCTCAGGGTCCACAGACCCTGGGACTGGGCAGCCAGGACAGGAGAAAGGACCCTGGGGCCATGAGCCCAGCTTGGGGCTCCGTCCCCTGGGCTACGGGGGAAGCGTGCAGGGACAGCGGCGGCCAGCATGGGGATTTTAATCAACTGGACAGGATTTTTTCCCTTCAAATACTTTTGAGTTTTGTTTCCTAAAAAAGAACTTCAGATAAAAATTTCTTTGAAAAGGAATTAAAATATGGTGCATTTACCAGGCAAACAAACAGAATAGGACAAATGCCAGTCACCGGGCCTGAATGACACAGCAGGAAGAGGGCCTCGCCACGTGGCAGAAGGGAAACAGTGCTGGGAATCCCCAGGTCAGAATCTGGGGTGATGCCTGGCCATTGGTCTTTGTTTTCTGAGACAGGGTCTCAACAGATCACTAAATTGCCCAGGCTGGGCCTGAACTTGTGATCCTTCTGTCTCAGCCTCCCTGAGTGCTGGGATTACAGGTGTGTACCACCACACCTAGCTTCTGGCCTGTCCTGAACTGCCTGCCGGATCCAGTCAAGACTCTCTGGGTGCTGGTGCAGGTGTCCCACATGTGTAATTCTAGCTCCTCAGGAGGCTGAGGCAGGAGGGGGGCAAGTCTGAGGCCAGTCTGGGCAACATAGCAAGATCCTGTCTCAGAACTTAAAAGGCCGGAGGCAGAGCTGAGTGTACAGCACCCTGTGAGGCTGGAGGCGGCCCAGTCGGGCCCACAGCTCCCAGCCCAGCAGCAGAAGGGTTCAGATCCAGCAAGACAGTACTCGGTGCTACCAGCAGCGAGGTGGCCAGAGCCCCACCTGCCTGCAGCAAGCATGCACGCAACAAGCCTGCACAGCGGGAGGGCGGGAGCAGAGTGCCTTGCTGAATCAAGAGAGCAGCAGAGGGTGTCCCTGGAGGTGGGGGGGACGGCCTGGCCCAGGAGGCCTGCGAAGTGGCTCCTCACACACCTTCCCAGCCTGTGCCCTGGAGCAGCGTCCCTGCCTCCTCTGCCCGAGCCCTGTGCCCACACCCTCCTGTCACCCCGCGATCTCAGGAATCTGAAAGCTTGGCCATGCACAATCTCCTGACCTCACTGCCTGTTTCTGTACCATGGACAAATGGCCCCCAAAAGGGTAGAGGTGTACTCAGCCCTCTTGTTCCTGCTTCTAAAGCCAGAAGCCCAGGGTGGGTATTCTTCATCTGTGCTCCCTCCTAGTATGGCTTCCACCATTCTGAGACACACCTCAGCCCCCACTCCAGAGTTCCACACAGTGATCCAGTGACTTCTCCCTTTAGAGCCTCCCACAGCTTCTGGCCACTGGAAATCAGTTCCACGCTGCTGGAATACTGCATGGCCTCCCCTCCCCAGGCACCCTGACCCTGCCTGATTCTCATGATCCCTGCTCCAGGGCCTTTGCATGGGCAGGCATTCATGCAAAACTTCTGGATTTCAAAGACCTGATTTGAAAGAAAAACTTGCAAAAATAGTATATATTTTATACCGATTACATGTTGCAATGAGAGTATTTTGGATATATCTGCATTAAATAAAGTAGCCATTAAAATTAATTTTACCCTTTTCTCCCCCCTCCTTTTTTTGGTACCGGGGATGGAACTCAGGTCCTTGTGCTTGCGAAGCAGACGCTGGAACCACTGAGCTAAATCCCCGGCTCGCCCCTTTCTTTTGACTTAATGTGGCTATCAGAAAATTTAAGGTCCTACGCGGGGCTCGTGCATAGTTCTGACTCTAATTCATCAAGTTTCCTGTCAGCTTTATTTTGGGTAGAAGCATCTTTTCTGCTTACATCCCTGGGTTTCATAGCCACCTGCGCACTTTGTCTGGGCAGGGTCATCCCCTGTCCGCAGGCCCTGCACCCACGGTGCCACCTGATAGCCCCTGGCACCAGGTGTTGCCACCCAAGCCTGCACACCTCGAGAAGCATCCCAGGCCTTCCGGGACAGGTAGCAGTGGAAATGCAGATGCGACAGGTGAGAGGCTGCAAGAAGGAAGGCTGTGCCCGATTTCACCTGATCCCGACGGCCCCATCCCCAGCGGCCGGGGCCAGGCCACCTACCTTGCTGCGGACCTGATAGACGACTAGGATGATCAGCAGCACACTGCCCAGCGCCAGGAGCACGTACTGTACGTAGTGGAGGATGTTGGGAAGCAGCACCAGCTGAGTGTAGAACGTGCTGAGTGGCTCACCCTCCATGGCCCCGCTCTAGGGAGGCAGAATGACAAAGAACTGGGACCCAGACGCAGGTGCCACGCCCGTCTGTCCTGTGGATCCTTCTCCCCATCCCGGGCTCCCCGTACGAAGCGCTAGGCGTTCTACAAGGCACTGTAAGAGCCTACAATTCCCAGAGTCCCTTGCAGTGGTGCATGGCCACGTGATCAAGCTCTGGCCAATGGGCGGTAGCTCCGGTCATCTAGCCTGCCCCACGTGACCGACATGTTTTTCCCAACCAATGAAGGGAAGCAGAGCCCGAAGACTTCAGGGGAGGAGGCCACAGAACGGAAAGTGCGTAGGGCCCTGCCTGACTGAGTGGACCAGGGTCTCGTCTCCCCTGTCTGTCCCAGCCATTAGCAAGCCCTGGTTTGAATCTAGGTAGACTCTAAATAACATAGTGAAATAAAGCAATATAAAAAATTGCCGGGGATTTCGTTCGGTGGTTCCTGTGCCTGCCTCGGAAGCACAAGGGCTCAAGTTCAATCCCCGGTACCAAAAAAAAGAAAAATACCAAAAAAAAAAAAAAAAACACACACACACACACACACACACACACACACACACACACAGAAGGCCTAGTGACAGGCATGGCAGCACACGCCTGTAATCCCAGCACTCTGGGAAGTTGGGGCAGAAGGATCGCAAGTTCAAGTCCCACCTGGACAAGTTGGCGAGATCCTGTCTCAAAAAAAAAAAAAAAACGAACAGAAGGAAAAAAAAAAAAAAAGCAACAAAAACCTCCAAAAATTCTTAAAAAAAAAAAAAAAAAAAGCGAAGCTAGAAGGAAAATAGAAAAGCAAGAAGAGGTTCACAGCAAAGTGGACTCAATGACCAGCTACCAGGGACTCTGAAGACATGGTCACGGCACTGACGAAGCCATCACTGCGGCCCCTGTTGCATGCCCGGGCTCCTGGGCCCCGACACCGCACCTCGGTTCTCTCACCTGCCCAAACCACAGCAGCGGCAGGACCACCGGCTCGATGTTCCCAGTTTGCCTACAAGTAAGCAAGACACCGCGGTGAGTTAGGCCCTGCTGTCTCGGCATAGGAGCAAGTGCTTGGGGTCCACAGGGCGCTGTGTCTGCGGCCTCGAGGCTGTACAGGTGGGGCTGGGGGCCATGAGGCGGGTGAGCAAGGTGTGGAACATTTCCTTTGTTTGGCTTTGGTTTTTTTTTTTGGTACCGGGAATAGAACTCGGGTCCTTTTATTTATTTTTTGAGACAAGGTCTCCCTTTGTAGCCCAAGCTGGCCTTGAACTTGTGGCAAGCCACAAGGTCCCGAGTTCAATCCCCGGTACCAAAACAACAACAAAAAAACCAGTTTCACCAGTGATGCTCATAGCCCTGGGTTACTCTAGGAGGCCCAGAGTGGGATGGAGGCCCCAGGTCCTCGCTCCAGCTCCTTTAGCTCCTACTCAACACACAGACTGAATAAACACAATTCCCTTGTGTAAACTGTGTGACCAGGCGAGTCACCTGGCCATTTTGTGTCCCTGTTTTGTCTTCTACAAAACAATGCTGGTAGAGCAGCAGCCTAGTGGGGTTAGGCAAGGACTAAGTGAGGACTGTGGACCTCAGCTTGGAGACTGACAGTCGGGAGCACAGCCCCCAGGCTGCCCACGACCTGATCCCCAGCCTGTGAAAATCAAAAGTAGGCATGACTATGGCTCAGTGGCTGTCACTGCTGAGGCAGGACTGTGTGATCCACAGTCCCTCTCCTACCACAGCCAAAGGAAACAAGGACACATGTCCACCCCAACACATAAAGGGTCACAGCAGCACAAGTCACCAGGGGCAAAAAGTGGCAGTGATGTAATATCCGTTCATAGAAGGTGTGGTCAGTCTCTGTGGTGGAGTATTACACAGCCATGAAAAATACCTACACCTGCTATAGCTCAGATAGTTGAAGACAGGATGCACAGTGAATGACACCAGACAGAAAAGGCCTGGTGGTCTGCCATTCACCTGTGTGACATGTCCAGAATGACCACATCCATGGTGACAGAGGGTGGACTGGGGCCTCCGGAGACTTAGGGGACGGAAGAGGATGGTTTAGGGGCCCAGGGTTTTGTTTAAGGGTGATGAAAATGTTCTGGAGTTGGCTGTAGTTAGGGCTGCACAACTCTGAGGACAGACTACAAATCACTGGAATGTACATTTGAAAAGGATGATTTGTATGGTCTGTGAATTATCCCTCCACAAAACTGGTTTTTGTTTGTTCTGAGATAGAGACTCACTATGTAGCCCAAGCCGGCCTCAAACTCACAGTGATCCTCCTGCCTCAGCCTCCCAGTGCTGGGCTCACAGGAGTACACCACCGTGCTTCACTTAACCCTGTTATTTTATTTTATAGTTTGTTTTTATTATTTTTATTATTTGTTTTTTTTTTTTTTTTGAGACAGGGTCTCTATACGTAGTTCAGACTGGCCTTGAACTCACTATGTAGCCCAGACTGGCCTCAAACTCACAGCAATCCTCCTGCCTCAGCCTCCCGAGTGCTGAGATTACAAGCGTGCACCACTGCACCAAGCTTTAACTCTGTTTTTTTAAAAACTGAAAAAACAGAGAAAGAGAGAGAGAGAGAGAGAGAGAGAGAAAATCAGGTGCTTGAAAGATTTCTCTGTAAACAGTCGCACTTAAGAACACTGGTTGAATTTTCATTTTTAAATGCTTACTGTGGCCAGGCCGTAATTTTCCCACACTGCAGAGTGGGAGACAGCCCAGGTCGAAGAGCCCACCTGGGGCCGGGGGACGGGAAGTAAAGGAGGGGCAGTGTGTGGAAGGGATGCAGGGTACAAGGCAGGGCTCGCCCGGAGCTGAGCTGGCCCCGGGAGGCGGCCGGGACCAGGCCCCACTCACCCGATGCCCTTGATGGCTTTCATGTAGAGGCTGAGCTGCAGCTTCACGGAGCAGTTCATGGGGATCCCAGTGACCTGCGTGGCAGAGGACAGTGAGCAGCGCCAGGCGGGCGCCGGCTCCACACCCGGAGGCTGGCCGCACTGTGCCTCCCACCACCGTGGGTGCTGCAGTGCACCCCGACATCCGCACTGACGCCCAGGCCCCCAGGACACGGTCCCCAAACGTCCTGGCCTCTCCTCCTGTCCCCTCCACGAGGCAGGATGACTGGTCTCAGGCGGCCCCTCCCAGCCCCTCGTCTGCCCACTTTCCAGGTTGGCTCAGACAGGAAGCTACAACCTGGGAACTCGGTCCCCAGAGCCTTTGCAATAAACCTACCCGGAACCTCGGTCTCCCACAAGCCACCGTAGGCTCGGCGCCACTGCCAATGTTTGGTGGTTGTTTTTGTGTATGGCAACCCTGGGGCCGACACTAAGTTACATCCCACCCCTTCCTTTTTTTGTGGTTTACTTTGAGACTGAGCCTGGCTAAGTCACTAAGTTACCCCGGCTGGGCTCAAACTTGTGATTCTCCTGCCTCAGCCTCCCAGAGTGGCATATGCCACTTTCAGAGAGCTCATTTATATGGTGCCTGTCTTTTTTTTTTTTTCTTTAGGATTTTGTCACTTCCTCTTCGTTGTAGTAAAAGAAAGTTTTCTTTGTGCAGAAATATTTTAAGTGAGACACTTTTCAAGTAAGCAACAGGAGTGGTGCACGGATGTCACCAAGATGGAGAGGGGCCCAGGATGGAGGCCGGGGGTGCTGGCTGGTGCTTCCCTCATCATCTGTAAAATGGGGTTCACTGTACCCCATTCATGGGATTTCTGCCAGGGCAAAAGAAGGTGCCTGGGACGGCCAGGCTTGGGGCTGCACACACCAGGGCAGAAGGCCCAGGCTGATGTGCTCATTAGCTCAGCTCAGCTGTTACCCAGCGGGGGCACCTGTGACAATATCGTGCTGCACACTATAACACATGCAACTTTTATGGTTCCATTTAAAGAACATTTTTTTTAAAGGAGGCAGATGGAGAGCTGGGTGTGCCGGGCCACACCAGTCATCCCAGCACTCTGGGAGGCTGAGGCTGGGTAATTCCAAGATTGAGCACAATTTAGCAACTGGGCAATTTAGCAAAAGAGACCCTGTCTTAGAATAAAAATAAAAACTGCAACAGGGGCTCAGTGTGAGCCCTGGGCCCAACCCCTACACTATGTGGGCCAAGAAAACCTAAGAGGAGAATGTGAGAGTCCCAGGGAGCACAGCCGCACCCCAGAGAATGTGGGGTCACTGAGTCCCGAGGGACACCCCACAGCCAGCAGGGGTGTGGCTGGGCTGAGCCATAGCGGGTCCGCCCCCTCCCCGCTGGGAGACAGGGCTTTCCAAGGGATGAATTCCTCCAGGCCTGACTCACAGTGTCATCTGGGCCTGAGGCTGCCGGCAAATTAGCAGGAGGCCACCAAACTGATAACGCCTAATTAATTTACTGCCTGATGGCTCTTCTATAGACACCTATAAAAGGTCTGTGATAAAGCCCTGGACTATGGAGTCGGGGTAAAGTGGTGACCTTGCTCCATCTTCCGGCCAGCCGGCCGCTCTCTCCCTGAGGCCGGTGGAGGGGCCCAGGGCTCACCGGGTGGATGTCCAGGAAGAGGGCGTGGTCCTCCGCGTTGGGGTGCAGGCCAAGCACCCTCTCTGCCAGGACCGGGTCGGCATTGTAGAAGTGTGGCTGGGAGAGGAAGAGGGGCGCACCTGGGACGCAGAGGGGCAGAGGTGTGTCAGGCACGGGGGCCTGCAGTGCACGTCGCGGCCCTGTGCAGCCCGAGCAGCGCTGGGGGGCCAGACAGGGACATGGCACAGGGTTCCATGACAAGATACACACACAGCTAGGTGCACGCCTGTAATCCCAGCACATGGGAGGCTGAGGCAGGAGGATGGTGGGGAGTTCAAAGCCAGCCTGGGTGACACAGTGAGTTCAAGCAGCCTGGACTACATGGCGGGACCCTGTCTCAAAAAACCAAAACTGATTTGAGCACCAATGAACAGGAAGAGCCCCTGGCTCGTTTCATAAAGGGCCTGGGCACAGGAGCACAGGACTCTGGCAGGAGAGGGAATAGGGAGAGAGGCCAAGGGACAGCACTGCAGGCGGAGGGGACAGCAGAGGCTGTGCAGGGCACTGGGCTGTGCATCGAGGGGTGGGGAGCTGGTAAGCGGGGCAGTGCAGCGGGGACCTTGCCACCCCTGCGTCAGGAGATGGGGCTGACGACGGCAGGACGGCCAGCTAGCTTGCCCTGGCACAAGGGACAGCTGGGTCCGACAGACTCGTCCACCACAAGCCTCTGCAGGGTGGCACCAGGCCACAGGAGTGAGGTGTGGGTGACGGACAGCAAGCACAGTGGCCGCCTGTCAAGCAGCTGGAGACCAGTGGCGGTGGGGGATTGTGCCGGGCCCCGGGCCTGCGAGGCTTCCACAGTGACCCCTCTCCCAGCAAGAAACAGACTGCTGGGCACCTGAAGGTCCTGAGCCTTCCCAAACCACAGGTGTTGGGAAGATGGAGAGGGTGGAAGCTGGCGCCTGTGATCCTAGTACTCTGGGAGGCTGAGGCAGGAGGATCGAAAGTGTGAGCCCAGCCTGGGCAACTTAGTAATTTCAGCAAGATGCTGTCTCCGAATTTAAAAAGTGCTGGGGATGCAACTAAGTCAGAGGCCCTGGGTTCAATCCCCAGTGCTGCCAAAAAAGACAGTGGGAGCAGATGCCTTCTAGGTGGAGGGGGGCACATCAAGCACTATGAGGACAAAGTCCTATGGTCTAGAAAACCCTGTCTCCCACGCTCGTCTCATCCCCGCCTGTGTCTTGGCCGACACCTGCGAGCCCCACCCGGGCCATCAGAATAATTGATTTATAGCTCCCCGGCACACCTAAGCAGACTCAATCACACCTGGCAAGTCAGGACTTGAGGAGCCGGAGCCTGGCCTGGGGGCACAGGCCAGGCAGTCTCCAAGGCCTTGCAGGGAAGTGCGTGCAGATTTTAAATCTGGAGATAAAATGCCCTACACATGCATGTCCGGGACACCAAGGAGCATGTGCAGGAATGTTCCAGAAGCACTCGGAAGGGTCAGGATCTTCGGGAACGAAGGAGGGGTGAGGAAATTGGAGCATGTGGCCACCAGACATGTGGCTACCTCTGCAGAGGCCAGTGCCAGCAGGCAGCGCCCAGGTCACCGTGAGGAGTCGAGGGCACAGAAGGCGTCAGGCACCACCACTGAACATGGGGCCACGTGGCCTTGCCAAGTGACAGGGCTTGTCCTTTGCCCTGCTCTGTGCATCTGGGTCTAGCCAGGCAGGTGGCACATGCCTGTCATTCAGCTCTCTGGGAGGCTGAGGCAGGAGGGTCATAAGTTCAAGCCCAGACCAGGCAATTCAGCAAGTTAGTGAGACTCTCTCTCAAGTAAACAAACCAACAAAAAAGGGGCTGTTCCTGGGTTCAATCCCCAGTACCTCAAAGAAAAAGGAAAAGCCTCATTCAATAAACATGTTTAGGACCGGGGATTTAGCTCAGTGGTTCTGCCGCCTGCCTCACAAACTCAAGGACCTGAGTTCGATCCCTGGTACCAAAAAAATAAAAATAAGTATGTTTAAAGATATCCAAACTCTTGAACTTTTCAGATTCTTCGTGGTGGATGTGCTAAGAGAAGGCAGTGTGCACCCTCTGTAGAGGGGATGTCGCTCTCCCCTCCTGGCCGCTGTACCCCACTTACACCCTCCTTTGGGCTCTGCTTTGAGGGATGCCGGCCCCACCCCTGAAGGCTGAGCACGTGACACAGCCTGGCCAATTAGCATAGCCCAGCTTGCCCTACACACATGGATTGGTTCAGAGCTGGGCATGGGATGCAGAGCAACCACTCAGAGTGAACCCTGGGAATTAGGCTGGATGCAGAGGAGCCTGGGACCTCCACCCTGACTGCCCCCATCTATCCGGCATCTGTGCCAGCCGGGAAACCAAGCTGGAGCGTGCATGGCAAGAGGTAGCTTCCAGGCAACACTCACAATCTGGTCCACGCTGCGCAGGGGTCTGCCTGGAGTTTTAGTTCCTCTACCAAGCAGTGTCCTTTGGGCCTGGCACCTGCCACTTGTCACAGAAGTGGTGACACCCCTCCCTGCGGGTGACCCCTCGGGCTCCGTGCTCAGAGCAGAAATCCCTGCAGACAGCAGTGAAGACAGAGGGAGACAGAGAGGATGACGTCCTGGCCCACAAGGCAGGCACCCAAACCTTCGCCTGTGGAGTCCTGTGCAGCCCGTGGCTGGGGACACTGTCCTGGCTCCCGAGCACCCTTCCGAACCCAGCTGCGTGGCCCCAGGCCTGATTTCTAAGGAGACACACGCGTGCACGCACTCAAGTCTGTGGGGCCACGGCGGCCACATGGAGCCCAGTCCGCAGAGCACAGCCTCCCAGAGCAAGGAAAAGCCCCACAGCAATGAGCAGTGGAAAACAAAACAGGAAGTGATGGGCCGGGTGTGCTGGTGCATGAGTGTCATCCCAGCACTCTGGGGAGGCTGAGGCGGGAGGATCACAAGTTTAAGTCCCGCCTGGGCAATTTAGGAACTTAGTGAGATGCTGTCTCAAAATTAAAACCTAAAGGGCCAGGGATTTAGCTCAGTGGTTCTGCTGCCTGCCTCACAAACGCAAGGACCCGAGTTCAATCCCTGGTGCAAAAAAATAAAATAAAATAAAAAATAAAAAGGGTTGGAGAAGGGCTGGGGATTTAGCTTAGTGGCACCGCATCTGCCTGGCAAGTGCAAGGTTCCCCAGTACCAAAAAAAGTGGGTTGGAGATATAGCTCAGTGCAAAGGCCCTGTGTTCAGTCCCCACTACCAAAATAGAAAAGACATTTTTGAAAAGATGAAGTAATAGAGGGCAATTGGCAGGGGAAGCTGGGAGTGGTCGCAGGATGGAGTGCTGGGCAGAGACCCAACAGAGGGTGAGGTGGGGACCCGTGAGGATACGGCCTGTCCCTGCCACCTCCAGCATGGGGTCCCTGAGCACGAGGGGCTGCAGGCGTCCGAAATGCGGCCAGGGTGATGAAGGGGCTTTTGGATGTGACGTCACTGCCCAGCCACGGGAGGCAGAGGGTCTCGGGCCAGGGCAGGGCCTCCTACCGCACCTCACCCGGCTGCCACTGGCCAAGTCCAGGCCCAGGGACCTGCCTGCCCGCTGGCTGGATAGTCTCGGGTCCTCAAAGTCAAGCTGGGGGCTCGGCAGGGGACGCGGCTGGCACTGAAGGCAGGGGAGGCCGCACAGCCCCGCTCCTCCCCGACCGCGGCTGAACCTTAGCCTGCGAGCATGGCAGAATTCCAGACCCAGATAACACACAGCGCACATCTCCGGAGCAGCCGGCTTCCCGGGCGTTATCTCCGCGGTGCCCTCCTTATCTGCGGCCTGATGGGATGATAGAGGGTGCAGAGGCCGGAGAGGCGACGAGCCCGCCCGCGACACATACCGAACCTGCAGGTGCTCAAGTTCTGGACGCCCGACTCCAGACACGGGCAGAAGCCCTCGTTGGGCGGGTAGATGGAGCCGTTGGCGAACAGGGTGCTGGGGGCCACGAAGCGGTAGGTGGGGATGCCCTGGAACACGCTCTGCTCCCGGTAGACAAGCCGCATGGACCTGGGGGAGGCAGGCGGTGAGGGACCCAGATGTGCCCGCTCAGCCCTCCTGGTCCGCAGCTGTGTCCCTTCTCGCTATGCCCTGAACGACAGAGAGCCTCTATACCACGTGCACACTGGGTCTATGCTACAAGTCACCTAGGGAGGAGTCACAGTACGCAGGAGCACGCGTGCTGGCTATAGGAAAATGTGCCTCCGCTTAGAAGCAACTCACACATCTGGGGATTTTAGTACCCATGGGGGTTCTCGAACCCAAGACGCCAAGGGGCAGCTACGAGTGGCTCCCTTTGGGACGCATTGTCCTCCCCTGCCCTTGCCCTGCCCTCCCTTCCCTGTCTCACTGACCCCCCCCAACCCCCTGGCCTTAGCACAAAACCTGCTCCTTGATGCCCCAGGACCTCTGTATGTGCTGCAGCCTGACCAGGACGAGGAATGCTGCTCCCTGAGGCCTCACAAAGCAGATTCAGTTCTCCACCCTTCCTCTCCGCCACCCCATCCACCTTCCATCCCTGTGCCTGCTGTCCTGCCTCAAAATGGAAACCTGGACTGTGTGGGCCTCTCTGTCCAGCCCTTAACCCTTAACCCGGGGTGAGTCTGGGTGCAGGTGTGTGGCCAGTGTCCAAAACACCCCAGGCCTCTCAGAAATCAGAAAACTCTCCAGTGATGTTTGAAATAATATGTGGGTCAGTCATCACAGCTGGAAAGTTGAAAGCTAGAGACACAGCTAGTGCACACCTCCAGTCCTAGCTACTTGGGGAGGCTGAGGCAGGAGGATCATCTGAGCGTAGCTTAGGCCACTTAGCTAGAACCCATCTCAAACAACACTTGCACCTGTGCCTTGCATTACAGCCTCGCTTAGACAGTGCCATTGTGTTCGTGTTAAATGCCCCAGTTTTAATGACCGATTGTGTAAGAAAGTATCTGTTTTTAGAAAACACCCACGGAAGTGTTTAGGCGTAAAAGGCTTGTTGTCTCCAAGCGAGCAGCTCTGGTGGGCAGGAAGAAGGTACCCGGAGGGAGGCGTGGGCAGAAGAGAAGCCAGGCGAGGCGCTGGCACTGTGGTTGGCTGAGTGTGGAAAGGGCCCTGTTCGAGGGACAACGAGGCCTGGTGGGAGGTCATAGGTCATGGGCGTGGCCTTGCCCCACAGCTCTTTTCGGTCTCCCGCTGCCGCCGGTGAGTGCAGAAATAAAATAACATCGTGGTTTTTTTTAAAGAGCGCATGGTCTCTGACATCCCAGGCCTTGCTGGCGTCCCCTGAGAGCACATGAGTGACCGCGACGAGGGGACCTTGTCCGTCTCCGTGCCTGGCACAGAGCAGGGCTCCCCGGACTCAGGGAGGCGGAGAGTCAAGGGTCAAGGTTCACGCAGGGAGTCCCCGTCAAGGACGCTGCGGTGCACAGGGACTGCAGGGCACTTCCTGCCCGCCCCGCGGCAGCCCCGCACCTGGCATTCTCTGCGCTTTGCAGGTCAGCACTTGGGCAAGGCTCTCCACGGGGCAGCCAAGCGGAGCCCAGGGTGGCACCGGGGCTGGGACCCTCAAGACCGGCCGCCAGATGCTGGCGCAGCCCCCAGGAAGCAGATTCTGCCGGGGCGGGGAGCTGAGTCAGCGCAGTCACCTGCAGGCCTCAGGGCTGTAGAACTCCAGCAAGGACTCTGGGGTCATGAAAGGAGGCCACATCTGCCCGGAAGTCCCGTTGATCATGTTGCACTGGTCCGAGTGCCAGAAGTTGAGCTGAAGAAGGAATCACAGGGGATGAGTCGCCCTGGGGCGGGACCCCCGAGCGTGTGACTGTGGCCCAGACCGTAGGAGGTCACCCCCATCTTGCCCCAAAGGAGTCAAGAGACTCCTCCTCAGAACAGATGAGGCAGGAACTGGTGTGGGGTCAACTATTTGAAATCACGATGGCAGCAGCTGCCAGGAAACCTCAGAACAGAAAGGGCAGGGCTGGTGTACGGGGAGTGAGGCTTGTGCCTTTCTTTTTCGTATTTTTTAGACAGTCTCACTATGTAGCCCAGGCTGGTGTCAAACTTGTGGCAATCCTTCTGCCTCAGCCTCCTGTTTGCTAGGATTACAGACATGTGCCACCACGCACAGATTCCAAAACTCTTTTTTTTTTTTTTTTT
>NW_022900924.1:19657257-19662293 GCF_012274545.1 Fukomys damarensis
TTTTGAGACAGGGTCTCACTATGTAGTTGAGACTGACCTGGAACTCACTGTGTAGCCCAGGCTGGTCTCACAGCGATCCTCCTGCCTCAGCCTCCCGAGTGCTGGTATTACAGGCATGCACCACCACGCCCGGCTCCAAAGCTCACTTTCTACCTGAAGTGCTCGGAAAGCCCTTGAAAGGTCTGTGGCATCCTGAACTGTTACTGTGGGCTGCAGGGGTCTCGCCCTGGCTGGAGGAAGAACAGCGCCACAGTCGTGACCCCACTCTTTGAAAAGGCCACAGGGCAACACAGGCAAGTCACACGCGCTCCCAGCGGCCCACCGCCTCGCTGGGGTCGTCCAGGGTGCGCAGGGGTGAGAGCCACAGGGACAGTCTGGACCAGGGCCCAGGCTTCCTCCGTAGCCGGGGAGGGGGCCGGTGCACAAAGGGACCGGACCTGTCCCCATTGTTTACTCATAATGGGAACGGCTTCCTGCGCCCTTCGCCCTGGTGAAGTATTCAGAACCAGTTCCCGAAAGCGAAGACTCCAAGGAGGAAACTGCTGGGTCCCAGGGGCACTAGGCGCCCAGTGAGCGGCTGAGTTTGGCAGCGGCGCCTGGATACCCTCGGGGCCTGAGCCAGGCTCCTCCACCCTGCACCCCCTCACCTTGCTGAGCCCGTTCCACTTGTCCACCATGTGGATCCGCCTGGGGTTCTTCACTCCCGTAAACACCGTGAAGAGCCCGGAGTCTGAGTCGTTTAGCTGGAGATGGTGGGAGATGGTGTCTGAGGGCCACAGCTCCATCCCGGCACTGTCCGTCCCCGGCCACCAGGAGACCAGGGCCACCATCTCACTGTCGGCCTCTCCCTTCCCAGCTCAAAAGGGGTGGCTGTCCCCACAGCACAGCATGGGCTGGCATGGCGGTGTGCGCCTGTCACCCCAGCTCTCTGGGAGGCTGAGGCAGGAGGATCCCTGGAACACTATGAGGGCCGAGCACATGCACCAGTCTCCCACTATTGCATGGCTAACATCCATGACCACAAGCACAGACACAGCATGGCAGACTGCTGTGACCACCCACGGCACTAGGCCACACTCCCAGCCTCCCCTGCGGCTGGTGTGGCGCATTGAACCCTGTATCCAGGGAGCCGAGGTCAGAGGTCAGAGGTCTCAGCTGAGCCTGGGTCAGTCCAGTTCTGTGGGCCAATGACCTCCTTTTCTTCTGTCGTGCAGATTGAACCAGAGCCTCGCGTGTGTGGTGGGGGCAAATGCTCTGCCAACTCCTGAGTTCCCTCTCCAGCCCCTTCTGCTTCAGTTTCAGTCAGCCTCTTACTCCATGGCTAAATTGCTCAGGCCGGCCTCAAACTTGCCACCCTCCTGCCTCAGCCTTTGGAGGAGCTGAGATGACAGGCCTGCTCCACCACACTCAGCTTCTAATAATTCCTGTTGTGCTCGCGGCCATGAGCTGGGTCCCCACCCTTACTGACCGACCCCCCAGTCCCCAGCCACTCACCCCCAGGAACAGCCCGAACTTGCCCTGGACGGGGAACATCTCGGGGAAGTACTTGCTGATGAGGTGCACCAGCGGGTCCTCGTAGCCCCACATGATCTGGCCCACCGTGCGGTTCATGAAGGCTCGCTGGCCCAGGGTGCTGAAGGCCAAGGTCATGATCAGCTTCAGGCTCATGGGCCGGTACTCCATCATGGCCGAGGCGGCCTGCCGGCAAGGACGGTGTCAGGCGGGCATGGCGGCCCTACCCTCCACCCACTGCCCACCCTCGGTCTCTAGCAAATTAAGTGAACCGAGGTGGGCAGGAGGCACAGGCCTGGCCCGTCAGCACCCACCTCCCCTGGCCGGGCTGGGCATAGGCCAAAGCACCACCAGGAGACATTCTGCAGGGGCCTAGTCCTGTGGGTCCCCAGCCACCACAGGGGTGGGCCTGCCAGAGAGAGTCCCCCCCACGAGTGCGTGTGCACCCTGGATCAAGCCACACCTGAAGCTCAGAAATCCCCAGACTTTCCCTTTTTCAGAGCCCACAAGTTCTCCATTTGCTGGAGGTGATTTGGGGTTCACTGATATGAGAGAGGTTTGGGTTCCACTTCCATATCCTCTCCTTCCTGCCTAAATGCTGAGGGCCCCAACACCCACTCCATCCACTACTGGGTGCCTAAGAGAAGAGGATTTATTCAATCACTTTTGCTTTCCTCCAAAGACACTGTCTTGACAGTTGGTTGATTTTTTTCAAGTCTCTTCCCATCAAAAAGCCACTGCCGGGGCTGGGGATTTAGCTCAATGGTTCTGCCACCTGCTTCTGGAGTGCAAGGACTCAAGTTCCATCCCCGGTACCAAAAACAAACAAACAACAATAACAACAACAACAAAAGCCACTGCCCCCATTTCTAGAGCCGGAGCTGTATGCTCAGGCCCCACAGGACCTCACAGGGTCACCTTTACTTTCTGATACTCTCTGAAGGCATTGAGCGTGGGGTGGAGGAGGCAGCGGGGTTTCTTGTTTTGTCTTCAGTACCAAGGGTTGAGCCCAGGGCCTTTGCACCGAGCTACACCCCCAACCTTTGTTCTGTTTTATCCTAGCTAGGTTCTGGCTAAATTGCCCAGGCTGGGCTCCACCTTATGATCCTCCTGCCTCAGCCTCCCAGAGTGCTGGAATGTCAGGGCTGCCTCACCATGCCCAGCTTAAACACATAATTTTAAGAAGTCAAAAAGAGGACATAGCTAGGTGTGGCAGTGGACACCTATAATCTCAGCATTCGGGAGGCTGAGGCAGGAGAACTGCTGTGAGTTTGAGGCCAGCTTGGGCGACATCTCAAAAAAAAAGGACATGAAATAAAATTCTAAGTCCCCTAACCCTGCAGACTGGACATTTGTCCAACAATAATTTCCGCAGGGTCTGTACCAGCTACACTGCGTGTTTTTGCACAAACTAAGAATAGTTTTGTTTTGTTTGTTCCGTTTACATTTTCAATGGCTTTGGAAAACACAAGCAGAAGACTCTTTCTGGAAACGCGACCCCCTGTGACATTCACCCTTCAGCGTCCCTACAGCCGTGTGTTTGAGACCCACGGCTGCGACTCCCTGGTGGCCCCTGATGGGCTGGGGATACGGGAGCGGCCAGGCAGAGGTGGGCCTCAGTCTGGGGACGTGGACGAGTCGGAGCGTCCCCAGCCTCAAGTGTCCCCGCGCACCTGCCTGCTCCGGCAAGGGCACCACCCCCCAAGGCCACAGCCCCACAGGGGCCCTCCTGGAGACCCCGGAGCCGTCCGGGAAGGGGGCGGGGCGCCTCACCATGACCAGGATGTTGGGCAGCATGATGTAGTCGCTCTCCGAGCCACGGGACCTCTCGGGCTGGAACCGGAAGGTGCAGTGCTCCCGGAAGGACACCGTGTCGTTGTTGTGGAAGGAGATGTTCCTTTTCTCCCTGAACTGCCTGGGGAAGATGTGGGCGCCGGTCAGCGGCCAAGGAGACCAGCCCAGCCCTCGCCGACACCGGCGGTCCCCACGGTGTCCCCGCCTCACCTGTACACGTAGGGCCCACGCTCGCGCACCTGGGGCACACCGCCCTGCAGGATCTCGTCAGGGTTGGCCACGTCGAAGAAGTAGACGGACATGTAGAAGGGCACGGGGATGTCCTTCCACATGCCGAAGGCCAGGCTGCTCGGGTCGATGCGCACGTTCTGCGGGTGGGCGGGGCGGGGGTCAGGGCGGCACCAGGCTGGGCCGCGGGCACCGAACAGCCCGGGCAAGATCCGGGTTGTTTTGTTGGTGTTTGGTACCGGGGATCGAACTCGGGACCTTGCGCTTATGAGGCAGGCAGCGGCACCACTGAGCTTTAAATCCCCGGCCCTGGAGGTAGGGTTTGGGAGGCTCTGAGTTACTTTTCTCAAAAATAGCGGACAGCCAGAGTTAAAGGAGAGCAGGTTTATTTAACCCACAATGTCCGTGGCCGGCACCAGGCAGAGGAGAAACAACATGGCGCTCACAGAGTAGCAAAAGCAACAGGGGCTTTTGACAGCGTCTTTCTGCCTCTTTTCTCTTATTCAGACAACAGAGATTAGGTGCCCATCCAATCGCTGGACTGGTTTAGTACTCACACACCTTTAGTCCCGGCATCACACCCTAGATTCAGCCGCCCCTGAAAAAGGCTCACGGAGGACCGCACGAGGCTGTGGGGGGACATCTACACACAGACATAACAGAGGCTTTGATTCTCGTGGAAAAACTCAAGCCAAAACCAAAATAAACACCAATGTCAGGCAGGAGGTCCAGGCATGTGGGAGTGGGGCACCCCGTGGCGACCCCAGTCGGTGCAAAGCCCCGGTCAGCTCAAAAGGCTTCAAAGGCTTCGGCAGTTCTCAGTTTTGTGAGAACATACTTTTCTATGGAGAGTCGGAAATGCCCTCCCCACAACCAGCCCATCAGAAAGCCGGTGTCCCAAGGCCAGGCGGCCAGGACAGGTCACGGTCACTTCCTGCTGTCACCGAACACAGCCTCCAGGGCAGGCTCGGTCACCCACCGTCCCCAACAGCCAGGACCCACGGGCTCCTTCCAGAGGAGGACAGGGTCTGGCCGTGGCGCCCATCGGGGTGAGCCGTGCGGGGGCAGGTGGGAGGCCCAGCTCTGCCACGGCGAAAGCGCAGCCGCCCCACTCCCTGGTGCCATGGAGACTGGGCCGGACAGGCCCGTGGCCGCACTGTGAGGCCCCGGGTGCCGCCCCACCTGGCCAGCGCCTTGGCATCCACCGCCGTCTCCATGCAACAGACCAGGAAACTGAGGCACGACGGAGGCTGTGGAGGTGGGGGAGGAGGCGCGTGAGCCAGGCTGCAGCTGACCTGTCTGCCCCAGACGGCTCCCCACACCCGCCAACCGCAGCTCCACCCCCCCAGCTCACCAGGCCTGGAGCCCACGCACTGCAGGCCCCTCTGCCTGGGACTCAGGTGTCCGTCCTGTCCCCACCGCCTCGCCGGGAAGCCTCCCTGGCTCCCCTGCCTAAGGGACCAGCCCCTCCCAGCAAGGCCGCCCTGCAGAACATGGTCCTC
>NW_022900924.1:19662361-19670054 GCF_012274545.1 Fukomys damarensis
CCCACGGGCTCCTTCCAGAGGAGGACAGGGTCTGGCCGTGGCGCCCATCGGGGTGAGCCGTGCGGGGGCAGGTGGGAGGCCCAGCTCTGCCACGGCGAAAGCGCAGCCGCCCCACTCCCTGGTGCCATGGAGACTGGGCCGGACAGGCCCGTGGCCGCACTGTGAGGCCCCGGGTGCCGCCCCACCTGGCCAGCGCCTTGGCATCCACCGCCGTCTCCATGCAACAGACCAGGAAACTGAGGCACGACGGAGGCTGTGGAGGTGGGGGAGGAGGCGCGTGAGCCAGGCTGCAGCTGACCTGTCTGCCCCAGACGGCTCCCCACACCCGCCAACCGCAGCTCCACCCCCCCAGCTCACCAGGCCTGGAGCCCACGCACTGCAGGCCCCTCTGCCTGGGACTCAGGTGTCCGTCCTGTCCCCACCGCCTCGCCGGGAAGCCTCCCTGGCTCCCCTGCCTAAGGGACCAGCCCCTCCCAGCAAGGCCGCCCTGCAGAACATGGTCCTCAGACTCAAGCCTGGCCCGGGATGGCCTCGGGGCTGGGCCAGCACCAGAGAGCGGACCCAGGCTCGGGCACTGCTACCCCGGGGCCTGGCACAGCACTAGGCAGGGTGTGGATGAGGGGGTGGGTGGATGCCCATGGCCCAGGCCACTCTACCCTGGATGGAGGAAAGACACAGCTCCAAGGACACCAAAGCTGTGTAGGGGACAGCTGACAGGCGAGAAGCGTGTCTCACTAAGACCACAAACAAGCGATAACCCCAGCTGCTCCAGAGGCTGAGACAGGGAGATGCCAAGTTCAAGCCCGCCTTGGACAACTGAGCAAGACCATGTCTCGACATGAAAAGGGCTGAGGCTCATTGGGAGACACTTGCCTTGTCGGCCCAGCATCCAATGCCCAGAGCTGCAAAAGCACAAAAACTAAAAGCCCAGCACCCTGAAGAACCTAGGAAGAGGGCAGATCACAGGCTCTATGCTGTCCTCCCCGAGAGGCGACCGCCCCACCCCACCGGGCCTGGCACAGGAGGCCGGGTCCCATGACGACGCCGTCCCCGCCCCCCGCCTGCCCACCCTGGCTCTGACACAGGGGTGGGGGGCAGGGGAACAGGGCCGAGGCTCTTCCTTGAGTGGGCAGGCAGGGGGTCTGGTAGGCCCCGGGTACACGGAGGTGACCTGCAAGCACCAGGAGGAGGTGACCGCCCCATCCCCGACTAGTGGGCAGACTTTGCCCGTCCTTGGCCAGCAGGGTCAGCACCAGTCCCGGCCGACCGGGGACACCAGGACTGGGCGGCCAATTAGATAACAGCACTGCGGGGCATCACGGCCTTCCCCACTGCGGCTGGCTCTGCCACCCCAGCCCCCGCCAAGGGCCAAGGTCACAGCCAGGGACGCGAGGTGGGGCGGGGAGGCGGTGCCGGCTTCCCGCTGGGGCCATGTCTAGTGGACAGGAGGGTGCCAGCGGAGGGGATGCTGGGCGGGGTTCTAGAAGGGAAAGGAAACGGGGACCAATCTGGGGAGCTGCTAGGAGAAGGAGCCCTCCGCCCAAGCGTCCACCGGGACAAGGGTGTTTTTGGAACAGTGACAGAACAAGGGGGCGCCCACACCCCGACGTCACCCAGTGGAAGGCCAGGTCCCTCCAGGCAGTGCCCGACGCTGCACACAACAGCCTCTGCAGCCGGCAGGCAGAGGGGCCGTCCTGAGTGTGGGTGAGGGACGCACGTGCTCACACTCGTCCCACCGCGAGCTTGGAAAGGGTGAGCGTCAGCCAGGCACAGCGATGCTTAAGGGGGATCCCAGCACTCTGGGAGGCTGAGGCAGGAGGGTCACGAGTTTGAGCCCAGCCTGGGCAACTTAGTAGTTTAGTGAGACCCTATCTCAGGGTGAAAAATAAAAGGGCTGGGGAAACAGCTCAGGGTGAGGACCTCAGGTTCGATCCCTGCTACTGCAAAGCTAAATAAATAGTTTTGTTTTGTTTTGTTTGGTATCAGAGATCGAACTCAGGACCTTGCACTTGTGAGGCAGGCACAGTGGCACTGAGCTAAATCCCCGGCCCTAAATAAATAGTTTTTAAAGTACTGGAAACTGCAGCAGTAGGTGAGTGAAAGCTGCAAACAGCATTACAAGTGTCACTGTATCGCTTAAGAAAAGCCAGGATGTGCTGGGCTGTCACCACCCTGACCTCTCGGAAGTGGGCTCAACCTGCTGGTTTCCTCACCGCTATGGGACACAGTGGCCGGCACTGAGGGGACCCCGCCCTCCCCGGCTGCTCCCAGAAGTGGCCCCGAGCTCCTCCTCCTCGGCTCCCTGTGACCCTCACTTCTGTCCGCTGCTGCACCTGCGAAGCCCCTCGGTCACGCGAGGCCACAGATCCACAGGTCCCCTGGGTGGGGCGTGGGCATCCCGGGGCGCAGCCTGCCAGCCCCTCAGACACGGGGGACCCCAGCAGCAGACCAGTGTGATGTGGCCGCTCAGCACCCCTCTTCAGAGGGCAGAGGAGGCCCCTCCCAGGATGCCGCCCACCTTCTAATCTGTTGTTTCAGCCCCAGGAGAAACAGGACAGACCACAGGGAGGCGGCGCTGTGTCCAGGGGACACTTTGTTCCCAGCAAGCCCCTTCGTCCAGCACCGCTGTCTCCCTGACCTCTGACACAGTTTGCCAGGTCCCCAGGGCTGGGAACATGAAGCCGAGCCTCACTCCAAGAAGGCTGGGGGGCCTCGCAGGTCTGGGGCCCTGGCAGGCTGGCAGCATGGGACAGAGCAGCTTCAAACCAGGTGAGTTCCTGGGACACGAACAGACGAAACCCTTCAGAATAAGCTCCTAAAAACCACTGAAGCTAGGAGTGGTGGGCACACCTGTGATCCCAGCACTCAGGAAGCTGAAGCAGGAGGGTTGCCACAGGTTTGAGGTCAGCCGGGCTACATAGTGAGACCCTCTCTCAAACAAACCAAACCACTTAAAATTTCCAATGTAGCATTCGCCAGGAAGAAACCCTTCGGACTGAGACTTCCGTTCTCTTCAAGTGGACGCTGGACTCGGCCACGGGCCAGGGAGCTCACGTGGTGCCCCACGTGGTGCCTGGGCCGCCCAGTGAACAAGCAGCACCAGATCTCGGTACCGGGGCTGAGGCCGGGGAACGCACTCCTTCCTCCCTCGCCGGCCCTCTTTCACTCTTTCCCAGCTCGTGAGCTTGTGGTTCATGCGTTGGAGAAAGTCCTGTGACCAGGGTGCAGCCACGATCATGCCAGGCCACACAGTAAATAGGCAAGGACACACGGCCGCCAGCCTCACTGCCCACCGGGGCCATCGCTGCCCCTCCTCCCACAAGAAGCCCAGCGCGGTTGGGTATCAGACAGGAGGCCCTGCATTTCTAAAGGCTTGAGATCGGTCAGGCCTGCAACCCCATCCCAACAGGAAGTCTGTTGGTGACGGCTGAGGAAAGTTCCTCTTCCAATTAAAGATCTCCACAGAGCCCTCCTATTGCTATGTCCCTCTCTTCTGGTCTTGAATGATGTCGTGTGAGGGTGTGATGTGTGGTGCTGTGGCAGCCACCACGGGACCATGAGGACGAGGCCAACACAGTCACAGATGCTGACCCAGTGCCCTACAAATCCAGAAACACCTCCCACTCTTACTAAGCACGACAGTAAACATCTGTGGGTTTCTTGGTTTTGATATTGTTTGTTTTGTTTACAGCACTGGGGATTCCACTAAGATCACACTGAGCTACATCCCCAGCGCTTGGTATTTTTATTTTGAAACAGGGTTTCCCTAAGTCAGTACATTTCCCAGGCTGGGCTTGAACGTGTGTGGTCCTCCTGCCTCAGCCTCCCAGCACGCCGGGATTACAGGTGTGCACCACCGCGCCCAGCCTTACATGTTTAAATGGTTACAAAAAGTGAAAGAAAAACAGCATTTCCCGCTTTGTGAAAAGAACATGAAGTTCTCATTTCAGGCTCCGTAACTAAAGGACCCGCAGACACAATGGACATCTCCTGAGGCCTCACAGCTCGGGAAGGGCTGTGCCCACCGTGTCACCAGCCACCCATGGGTGGACTTCACCCCAGCGGGGGAAGCAGGGAGACCCCTGACTGGGTCCCCTGAGCGCCCCAAGGACAATGGCTGCACTGCTGTCCCAGCCTGCTGCTGGCTGAGGAGAGGACCGGGGAGAGTGGCCAGGTCAGCAGCCGGCACCTCCTCCTCCAGGGCTCTGCGTCTGGCACTGTGGTCACCTCGTCCACGGGCCGGCCGTGCAGTCCAGCTGCCAGGAGGGGCCACGACCAGGGTTCCTTCACAATACACCCGGCTGCAGCGTGAGCTATGTACCAGCCCCTTCCTTTATTTTGAGGCAAGGTCTCGTTAAGTCCTTAAATTGCCCAGCTGGGCTTGAACTTGAGATCCTTCTGCCTCAGTCTCCCCAGTGCTGGGATGACAGGCAGCGTGTGCCCAGCTGGTTTACTTCATCTTAACTGTGGTAAAATCCGCAGCATAAAGGTCCCCCACATGAGCTGGTTTTTAGTGTACAGTGTCATGGCACTGAGGGCTCTGGCAAAGCTCTGCGGCTGGCACGTCCGCCCCCGTTGACACGTGGTCCCCAGTGCCCATGCTGGTGCCCGTACTCCCACGGCTACTCCTGTGACAGAGGATGTCCCCGCCCAGCTGCCCGTTCTTCTCACCGGTCACTGCCCGTAAGCGCCTCAACTGCATGGCCGCTCATGGCTGCAGTGAACCCCAGATGGGATGGGGCGCAGGCAGCTGGCTTCCTCTCCCTGGCGTTGCCACCTGCGTCTGCCCAGCCCCAGCCTCAGCCCACACCTGGCAAGCTGCTTCCCACCGAAGGGCCGTGCCCAGCTCCTGCTTGGCTGTCACCTCTGCCCGCCGTCTGTCCCCTCACGCAGGGCTGCTCCCCCGTGCCTGCCCCAAACACCACAACTTGGGCTCAGTGAGCCAGGGCAGCAGGGGCCCGAGGACGAGGACCCAGGCACCCGGCCACCTCCAGCTACCTCGTCCAGAGTCCCTGCCTGTTTGTCCCACTGTGACCTGGGGACTCTGGGTATCCCTGTCCCATCCAGGTGTGGCCCAGAGATGGCTGGGGACAACGCAGAGTGGCAGCATCACCGAGGCCTGCGGTGACGCCACCCACCCGTCTGTGTGCCAGCCCTGCCCAGGTGCAGACACCTGCAGCCTCACAGCTGACCGGCTGGGCCTGGCAAAGCACCAGGGGGTGGGGTGGGGGCTGGGCTCCCTCAGCCCCGTGGCTACCTGGGAGCACAGGACACACGGCAGGAGCCATCAGGGGTCACGCGTCCAGCCCCATGTTGTGCAGGGCTGGGGGCCACAAGGAACCTGAGAGCCTGGCAACTTAGTGAGACACTGTCTCAAAATAAAACATAGAAAAGGGACAGGGCACGCCTGTAATCTCAGGACTCAGGAGGCTGAGGCAGGAGTGCCTCAACTTCAAGGCCAGCCTGAGCCATACAGAGAGAGCATGTCTCAAAAAAAAAATTCCAACAAACAACAAACAAATGTGAAAACAAAAGACAAAAAGGGCCGGGGATTTGGCTCAAAGGTGAAATCAAGAGGGGGGAAACGGACCCCAAGACCTCACAGGGGCACAGCCCCAGGGCTGCAGGGTACAAGATGCAGGACTCCTGTCATGGGCAGGGGCGGGGAGGATATGGACCCTGCTGTCCCTTCGGGGACACAAACATGTTTTCCACAGGAAAGGACAGGCACTGTGAACTGCAGTCACCTTTGTGCTGTTGGCAAAGCTCGCCCCTCGGTCCCCCCAGCCCCCCAAGCCCAGGGAGCAGCCCAAGTGCAGCCAAGAGGCGGAATCCAGGCAAATCCAGTCTGCACAGAGGTCCAGGGGCCCTGGAGTTGAGTGTACCCCGACTTATGTGGGCCTGGGGCTCACTGCCTGGTCCAGTGTCCCCCGATCTCACAGGCGCAGGGAACTTGGGCCTGATGCTGTTGGACAGCCTATTAGGGAAAACGAGACAGGGCCCTCTGGACTGGGGACCCCGGGCCCATGACACACACAGGAGCCAGTGAGATGGGGTGGTAGCCAAAGCCAGGGACCCCAACCCCCCAGTCAGACTGGGGCTGGGAGTGAATCTCCCATGGCCACTGGGATACCCTGCCCTGCAGCCAATGCCTGTCAAGGGGACTCTCGATTGACCGCCTCCCAAGGGAAGAAGCCCGCGCCCTCCCCCACCTGTGACTGTGACGCATAGCCTGTGTGCACCACAGGCTGAGAGAAAAGAGGAAGAGATTCCAATTCACAGCCAGCCTCAGGCACAGGGGCCGCACACTCCAGAAGCAGCAGGGGTGCCTGGCACTAAAGGAATAAATGAAACGGGACAAGCAGATGGTGGGAGAAGCACCCAGAAGCCCAGGCATGGTGGCGCACACCTGTAGTCCCAGTCCTCTGGAGGCTGAGGCAGGAGGATCTCTATGAGTTTAAGGCCAAACTGGGTTACACAGCAACAGGCTAGTAGGATCCACATCACTTGACTAGTCCCCCTACACGAAGGGGAGCTGAGGGCACACAGGCCCAGCACGTGCACAGAGGGACCCTACAGGAGCACTCCTGCCCAGGAAGTCCTGCAGCCCCTGTCGACCCAGGACCTGTCCAGGCCCAGACACTTGGGCACCCGCCAGGTCACACAGCTGCAGGAAGCAGACCCGGCCAGGACGGCACCTGGGCTGGGGCCAAGCGTTGGCAACAACTCACACCTTTGCAGGCAACACAAGGTCAGTGCAGGTGAGAGGGCTGAGGGAGGCGAGGAGAGGGACGGGGCAGGTGCCCATCCAGCTCTAGGGTCCCACAGCCACAGTGGCAGAGCTCGGACGCCTGCTGCGATGCGGCCAAACCTCAGGACATCTGAGAGAAGCCAGGTCACAAGGGACACAGGTGGCTGTGTGTGACCGTCCCAATCGCACAGAATTGTTCACTTCAGACAACTGTACATGTGCAACTCTCACCTTAATGAACCAGGAAATTAAAAATCAACACGATGGAGAAAGCCTCACTGTCGTCCTAGAAAAGAGTCTGTGCCCTGGGCAAAGCCGAAGATGTCTGGGCGGTGACCAGCTCCTTGGTCTGACTTCTAGGGAAGAGTTCAAAACTCAGAGCTGGACATGGAGTTGGGAGGCTGAGGCAGGAGGATAACACACATTTGATCCCAACGTGGGCAACTGAGTGACTTAGTGAGCACTGAGGATGGAGCTCAGTGAAGAGGGCCAGGTCCCACCCTCAGGGAAAAGTGCACAGTGTGATTCCACTCCAATCAATTCAAGTGGAGCAGCTGGTGCCAGGCCAGGGCTGATGTCATAGGACAGGAGCCCGGCGGGCACAGCTGCCTCTACCATAGGGGCTTCCAGGCCGCAAGCTCCCCCTGGAGCAGCCTGCATGTACACTGTGTGTGACTCAGGCACTTTTCTACACTTGTGTAATATTTCACAACCCGAAGGAATCCCGTCTCCAGGTGAAAGTGTGAAGCCACAGGCAGCACAGGTGGTGGATGCTGGGGCTGACACCGCAGCAGATCCCCAGCTGCTGGCTGTCGCCAAGGAGGAACGGAGCAGGGTGCCCGACCCCGGAGGCCGGGTGGGCCTGGGATCAGAGCTCGCAGTCCCCAGCTGGCCCGGCCACTGCCCACCGGCACAGCAGCAGGGAGACAGGTGGGTCCCCTG
>NW_022900924.1:19670151-19678149 GCF_012274545.1 Fukomys damarensis
GTGAGGGGACAGCACGGCAGGGCCCATGGCAGCAGCCGGCAGTGTGGCGATGGGCGCCAGCTCGGTGCTCACAGGGCCTGCGAGGCCCGCTTCCTCCAGGAGCTGGTGCCCTCCGAGGAGAGGCGAAGGGTGGACCGAGTGATCCGACAACCAGAGTTCGTGGAGCTCTAAGGGCTGCTGATCCACCGCTCCCTTCTGGGCGGGCGTAACACCAAAAAAAATACCCTGAGGCAGTAATAGCGAGACAGCGAGAGATGAAGTGGGGACCAGTGGGCCTGTTACTGGAGGGCTCATCACCATCCTTGCTGCCTGTCACCCTTCCTCCTCTGTCCTCTAGGGAACCACTCCAATCCTATCCCGTCCGTTGGACTGGAGAAGATCAACTTCTCTCCAGTTCCTCCATATAGGCACGGGACCCAAGCCTGACCAATCAGAGTCACAGAGATTGGTCCAGGCGTGAGCATGTAACCCAAGCCCAGCCAATCACAGCTGGACATTTTATACACACCTTTTCCCAGCCATTGGATGGCTGCTATTTTCCTTTTAATTGAGCAGGTGCAGCTGATTGTGTAAGTGACACCTCTACAGCCCGCAGAGTAAAATCCCCATCTGAAAGGACCTTGGGGGCCAGGGATTTAGCTCAGTGGTTCCGCGGCCTGCCTCACAAGCACAAGGTTCCGAGTTTGATCTCTGCTACCAAAAAAAAAAAGGGGGACCTCGAAGAGGAAATCTAAATGCTTCCACTTGAACTAATAAACGCTGAGCCAGAGGCAGTGGCATATGCCTGTCCTGTCATCTCAGTGCTCTGGGAGGCTGAGGCAGGAGGACCCCAAGTTCGAGTCCAGGCTGGGAAATGTAAGGACTTAGAAAGACCCTGTCTCAAAATTTAAATAAGAAAAGGGCTGAGGAGGTAGCTCAGTGCGAAAGCCCTGGGTACTGCAGAAATAACTAAGACAGGCTTCAAGGGAGCAGGGAGGACTCCTGCCCCCCCCAACACCTGCCTGACAGCCCCCTTCCCCGCCCCATGTTCTGCCACCACCCACAGCCAGCCCTGGGGACATCTTGGAAAGCCTTGTCCCTTCTTCCTGGCCTTCTACCTTCATGTTGGGGTCCGAAGGAGGCCAGTGCGAAGCCGCCAACGCACAGACCAGGAGATAGCGGAACGGAGATGACCCTGCACACACTGGGGCAAGGGTCTCTCCGCCCTTACACAGCCCAGGAGGAGGCAGCGTCAAGGCTGGCCTCGCTCCTCAGGGTCTCCCGGGGCCTTCTCCCAGCCTCAACTCTGGGGCCACCCCGGCCAGGTCTCTGCCCAGACAAGACACGTGAGGCCCCCTTCTTGTGAAGCCTCAAGTAGGTGAACAGCATTTCAGAGACAGCAGGGCTGCCAGGGAGGGGCTGCAGCACAGCTGGAGCCGTGAGGTGGCCAGGAGGAGTCCCCTTGGAGAGATTACAGGGAGGGCCAGGGTGTGGCTCTGTGGTGAGCGCTTGCCTAGCAGCTCAGGGCCTGTGCTCCAGGCCCAGCAACCGCAAAATAAAAATAAATTATTATCTGAGCCAAAACCTAAAAAGAAGCAAGCCCAAGAACACAGGCGGTGGGAAGGCAATCGCATATGTGCAAGGGCCCTGTAGCAGGACACAGGGGGAGGCTGAGGAGCGAAGGTTCGAGGCTAGAAAGGTATGAGGAACCACTGGTGGAGGTGGGTGGGCCAGGGTGATAACCTGGCAGTGTCCCCAGGCACAGGATGGGTCCATGCAGGCCCGAAACAGCTCTAACAGGCTCCCTTTGGCTGCACTGAGAGAGCCGGGTGAGAGTGGGGGCCGAGCAGGCCCGAAGCCACAGGCCTGGGGACAGCATCTGGCCCAATGTGAGTTCTGATGGTAATCATCAAACTTCCCAGAGGCCTGAGTGTGGGAGGCGGAGAGATCAGCAGAAGTAGAGTCTGAGGCCTTGGCCTGGCAGCCGTAGGACAAGGCCCGGGACAGGGATGGAGACTAGCGGGGGCAAGTTGGGTGGGGACAGTTGGCTACGGCAAGTGTGAGCTGCTCACTTGGGGTGAGCTGCAGGCTGGACTTCAAGGGAAAGCTCCGGGCCCCAGGACACCAAAGGGGAGGGGGCCGGCTGGGTGACAGGTGACAGGTGTGACCACCCAGGACGCCTGCAGTGAGACCTCGGGGAGTGAGGAGCCCCCACGAGGGACCAAGTGGCCCACCAGTGACAGGAGAAAAACCAAGAGGACGGAAACTTCCTTGGCTCAAGAGCTGGGCCTGGGACACACACCATGATCCCAGCACTCAGAAGGCTGAGGCAGAAGGACTGCGGTGAGTTCAAGGCCAGCCTGGGCTACACATCGAGCCTCTGCCTCAAAAGACAAAAAGGTAAATAAATAAAATGGCCCAAGAGCACTTCTAGAAGCTTTTGGGGAAGGTGGAAGGAACTCATTCCAATGCCAGGAAGCGAACAAGGGTCACACAGCCCATCCCTCTGTGCCCAGCAGGAAGAGACAGTGGGTGCAGGAGAGGGAAGGAAACCAGGCTCGCGAGGCCTGGGTCAGGACAGCGCGGGCCAAGTGGAATATGGAAGTTGGCCCCAGGCCATGGCAGGCAGCCCCGGCCCAGAGGTTGTTTGGATCCGGCCTGGCCACTGGGGTCAGGGGAGGCTGAGGCTACATGGCCGGCCGTGGAGTGGAAACGACTCTGTGAGGAGCCGGGCAGAGCTGAGCCCTCTGCTGCCACGGCCGTCTCTCCCCTGCACCCAAGCACACCAGCGAGCCCCTGGACACCGCACATCGCCGGGGCCAGAGCCGGCACCACCCGTGCCACCCTGGGGACCCAGGTGCACCCAGCAGAGGACAGGCCTGGCCTCCGCAAGCCACTCCGGCCTCATGGGCTCCCGTCCCAGGCCGGCTCCGGTGATCCCAGGGGACTGATCGCCCAGCTTCTCAGCAGCAGAGTTACCACGCAGAGCCGCAGCCAGTGCCACCCATTCTAGGAAGCCCGGAGGCCATAGCACTTCCTGGAACCCAAAGACCCAGGCAGGGAGACCACAGCACATGCCAGGTGGCCTCAGAGGGACAGGCGGCATGGGACCCGCCTCACCCCAGGGACACGCACATCAACATGCAAGTCAGCATGCGAGGACACGTGTCAACACATGTGCACGTGTCTCCCCAAGTCCTGCCTGTATCGACACATGTGGCACCCAAGGGCTGCACACACGTGCTTGTCTGTGCAAACACACAGTCGCACACCACTGAGAGGGTTTGTGTGCAGGCCCTTGTGTGTGTCATCAGCATGTGCACACACGTACACGCACACGGAAAGCAAATCCACCAGGAGCAAAGAGGGAAATAAGAAGAAACCACTCAGGGAAACTAAATATAGCCACAGTCTGCAGCTGCCGCTGGGAGGAACAGGAAGTTGCCCGCACAAAAGAGGGATGGGGTACAAGCGGGGTGTACCTGCACCCAGTGCCCTGGCCACTGGTGCCACAGGAAGCAGCCTGAGGCCCAGACACAGTGACAAGGGGACAGAGGTGACCCTGAGGGACAGGCAGGCCTCCAGCCCCACGGCCATGGGGCCCCCAAGTGGGGAAAGGTCACCTCCCCGCTGCCAAAGTGGGCCCCAGACAGCACACCCCCTGGGGCCAGTACAGGAGAGAGGCCCAACACCACCACAGCCCACTGCCCCCGGCCACACAGGAGCCGAGTGGGAGTCAAGGAGGGCAGAGGACACAGGCGGGGTGGCGGAAGCCAGCTCTGGGGTTGTGCTCCCTGCATGGGAATCCGGGCTCTGCACTTAAAGCCTTGTGGCCAGGCAAACTGCCTTCTGTCTCTGTGCCTCTGTGCCCTCGGAGGCAGCAGTAGCCATTGAGGACCAAATGAGATGCGTAAACCCATGTGAAGCAGAGGAACCAGCGCCCGAACCGTTACCTGCCATCAGCCCCCGGGGACTGACGGGCAAAGGGCACAGGGCGCGGGTGGCCAGGCTCCCGAGGGCCCCCAGCGGACCCGCCCAGGCAGGAGTGCAAAACGGAATGGGAGTCTCCGGAGGGCGGAGGGAAAGAGACCAGCTGCCCCGCGAGGGGGCACCCGAGTGACCAGCGGAGCCCGTCGGGGAGAGCATTCCCCCGCGCACACACGTCACAGCGGCGGGACAGCGGGGCCCACCTTGCAGGCACTGGCAGCGGACCGACATGGCACGGCCGAGTGAGCAGGGACAGCAATGGGCCCAGCAGCCAGCGCAGGCTCGGAACTCCCAGCCCCAGCCCTGAGTCGGGGCCCCTGACCAACCCCAGCCCAGGGGAAGGGAAGAGTCTCAGCCTCCACTGTGTGCAGCCAGCACTCGTGTGGCCAATTTGCTTTACATCTTTAGGGAGAGCTGTGCAACTGCTTCTTAATTAAACATGTAACACAGCAATGCAGTGTCTGCTTTAAAAATAAAGAGCATCAGAGTTGGGCATGGTGGCGCACGCCTGTAATCCCAGCACTCGGGAGGCTGAGGCAGGAGGATCACTGTGAGCTTGAGACCAGCCTGGGCTACATAGTGAGTTCCAGGTCAGCCTCAACTACATAGTGAGATGCCCACCCCCCCTAAATAAGAGCATCAGGCTGAGGATGTAGCTCAGCGGCACCACACCTGCCTTGCAAGTGCAAGGTCCTGAGTTCAATAGCATCACTGCCAGGTGTGATGATTCAGACCTGTAATCCCAGCACTCAGGAGACTGAGGCAGGAGGATCACCAAAAGTTTGAGGCCAGCCTAAACTGCATAGCAAGACTGTCTCAAAAAAAAAAAAAAAAAAAAAAAAAAAAAAAAAAAAAAAAAGAAAGAAAGAAAGAAGAAAAGAAAAATGGCTGGGTATGTTAACATATGCCTGTAACCCCAGCACCTGGGAATCTGAGGCAGGAAGATCGATGTGAATTTGAGGCCAATCCAGGCCATACAGTGGGTTCAAGGCCAGTCTGAATCAGACTGAGACCAAGTCTCAAAAAACCTTAAAAAAGAGAGAAATAAACAAAATAAAAAATAAGAGCATGATGGATAATGCATTATCTTTAATAGTTTCCTTTGTCACACCTCTGATCTCTTTTCTCTGTAACCATTTTCATTGGTCTGGTGCACATCCTTCCATACTTTTCTAAACTTTTACATATACTACTATGAGCCTGTTGAACTACTGTTTGGTAGTTTTGTTTATTTTTTCAATTACCAATATGTTTCTGCAATCTAGCCACACATCTCTAGCTCCTTCTTGCTAACTTTTGCCTAGAAATCACTGGAGGAAGAGCTCCCCGCTGACTTCCTCCTCCTCGCGGAAAGGTAGATAAGGGTAGCTAGCACTTGCATTCCTGCCTGCCAAGGTTTTCACAGTGGCCTTTAGCTACTGCCCTTTGCCACAGCCTGGATTCCTCATTGTTAGGAAGGAGGAATGCCATCACCTCAGCTGGTTTTGCAAAGCTGTTGTTGGATCAGCTGAGAAGCACTTCCACACCCTTGTAATCCCCTTTGTACACCTAATCCCACTGGGAGGCAAACCAGGCCAGCCCCATCTGAGAGCCAGAGAGGCCTGGCTTGGAGACTAAGTCACTGCCCTGTGGCCCTCAGCTGGCAGATGAGAGCCTGGCTGCACCCCAAGCTCAGAAACTCTCTGACGCAGGTTTCAGAACGAATCACGTCCTGCTCCCTTCATGGGAACCTGAGAAATGCAAATCAAAGCCATGGGAGGGAAGGCGGGGGAGAGAGGGGAAGTGAGTTGGGCATCGGTGCCAGGGAAAGTATCAGAGGGCTCTGGGCACAGGAGTGCTGTGCGGGAGCCCTGCGGGTCTTAGGAGGTGCAGCCAGCCTACTCCGGGGGGCTCCAGAGGCACTGCTGTTGTGACAGTCGAGGGAGAAAAGGGAAGCAAGTGCTCGACTGTGCCAAGGAGACCTCAAGGCACGAAGCGGACACTAACAGACTGCCACACTCACACCAAACTGCCCAAGCAATGGCACCAACCGAGAGCCAACTGCCAGACACCCAGGCACACAGGGCTGCAGAAATACACACAGCATACGGTGGATGGATGTCTAACTGGGTGCAGAGTGCGTGCCTGGCATGCACTGGGCTCTGGAGTGATCCCCAGCACTATGCAGAAATAAAGCTGTGTATCCAGAATGAAAACAAAGTTGTTCTGTATCAAACCATCTAAGCAATAAATGTTCTATTTTAAGAATGGCAGATCGCTGATCAATAAAAAATAAGAAAGCTGTGTGAGTGTGTTGTGGGCATGGTGGGGCACACCTGTAATCCCAGCACTCTGGGAGGCTGAGGCAGGAGGACTTCATATTCAAGCCCAGCCTGGACAACTTAGCAACTTAGTGAGACTCACCTTGAAAAAAATCTATACATATATGTTTGTACTACATCTAGTAAATAAATATTAACGTATATGTATTAGTGATCTACCCACCATCTATACCAAGGGCAAGATGGTAAGACATTTGAAGAAGGGAACAAAATACAGGGGACTTTCTCTTTTTTCCTCCATTTTAATTTTTTACAAGCAGATATTCACAGCTTTTATAGTGAACTTCTTCAGCCAAAAGAAGCATATGAAATAAAAATCAAAGCACAAGGCCTCCATTCAGCAGCCCCCGGTGCCAGCAGCCAAGGCAAACGCCAGCGGCCATCGCGTCCCACCCACTTCGCCCCCAGTGCTGCTTTCTCCAGGCAGGGAAGGCACCTGGCCCAGGCCCGGGCTAAGAGGTGGCTGTCCTGGGCGGGCGTGACCTCCCATTTTCCTGCTTTCACACTGCCACGCACACAGCCCAAACCAAAACCCCTTTTGCTTATCTGTGCCAAGGGTGTCACTCAGCTTCAGACCCGAGCTCTGGGCAGCCCCAGACGGTGTCACCTTTAGGGGTCCCGGGTCAGGGGAAACTGGGTGCCGGTGCCCGTGTGCGGCAGCCTTCGCATACCCAGAGATGACATGGGGACCAATAGCAGCGGGGAAGAGGACAGCCCGTGACGAGTCCTGGAGGGGCGGGCCGGGTGCTGCTTCTCAGTTCCGGAGAGGAAGCCCAGGCTCTGCACGCGGTCACATGCCACATGCCACACCACCGCCACAGGCCCTGCGGGAAGAGGCGCCGGGCACCAGGGCTGGGTACACACTGTGTACACATGGGAGGTCAGCGAGGTCCTGGAGCGAGATAAAGCTAAACCGCTACTCGAGTATCCGAACGCCAATCCCAGAGCAGCACAGCAGGGAGGCCCTCAAGACAGACACAGGACTGGAACAGCAGCTCTCCCATGAGCGGGGGAGACCCCGACTGTGGCAGCCAGGAGGGGCAGCTGGGCCCCTCATTCATTCCTTTAGGTTGCCAGGCACAGGCCCCAAGGCTCAGCCCCCGTTCTGAAGAAACAAGCAGCTGAAGAGGAAAAGATGTCAACTCACGGAAACAGCCGCATCTGCACCCCAACTCCACCTCTAGCTGGACCTGGCCTAAGCCGAGCCTCAGTTTCCCTCCTGCATCAGCGCCTCCCAGTGTGAGCTCTACAGTGCCTCAGCCTTCACAGACACCAGGCCACCAGCCCAGGAACCCAGGCCATGAGGACAGAGTCTGGTGGCCCAGAGGCCACCTCGTCAGGAGGCCCCAGTGTGTCTGCTAATTAAAGGGGTGTGGGTGAAAAAGGTTGGCATCACAGGGAGCGAGGCCCTGTGCCCTCTGGGGCCCTGGCTGTGCCTGCCCCTGCCTGTCCCGCAGAAAAGCGGCTTATCCTTCCTGCCCATGCGCAGGAGGCAGAGTGGGGGTACACCGCAGGCAGCTGCCTGGGTCCACCCCCGCAGAGATCCTGACTGCCAGGGTCCCTGATGAGCCCCTGCTCTGGGGAGGCACCCACGGGACCGCCAGAAGCACCCCTGCACCCCTGGCCCGACGGGCACACGGGACACAAGCAGAACAGAGCCCTAATCCTACCAGGTACTGCCCCGGGGTGCAGGGGACCCGCGCGGTCTTCA
>NW_022900924.1:19679037-19692974 GCF_012274545.1 Fukomys damarensis
CTCCACCTCCCACCTCCCCTCCCCTCCCCACCTGGTGCCCACGCCCTGCACGCTGGCCTCGCCCGGCTGCAGCGATCCACTGGCTCAGCCGCGCGTCTTATCTGAGAGGCCACCGGGCCTCCGCCTTATCGCCTGGCGCCACCCGGCACGCTGTGCTCTAACCCCGGGCCTTTGCACTGAGCTGCACCCCAGTTTTTCTTAAAGACAGGATCTCCCTGGTTTTCTCGCCACCCAGCCTGGGATCGAACCTGCAGTCCAGCGCGGAGGCCCGGCCAGACCCTGACTCCCGCGGTGGCTGGGCCCAGGGCGTCTGCAGGGCAGCTTCCAGGGAATTTGACCTCTGGTTTCCCACTAGTCAGGGCCTCCCTGAGACTGCAGTCTTGGTGGATCATAAGTTGGTTCCCAGGGCTGTGGTAAGGACAGTACCTCGGGGGCGGGTCTGGAACCCCTGCCACTGCTATTATCCAGGGCCCCTCTCCTCCTCTGCACCAGCATCTACTTTCTCTCTATTCCATCTTTCTCTTGCCCCGGGGCTTTTGCACTTGCTGTACTCACTTCTAAAATACTCTCACCCTAGGTCCTGCTGTGGCTTACTCCTCTCCCAGGTCTCAGAAAAATGTTCAGTGTTTGATCTGCTGTGAACGGGAGCCCCAGCCCACCGGATGGCAGTCATCAGTCTGTCTGCGGCTTCCTGGAGGGAGACACTGGTCTCCTCTCTCCAGCTCCTGGAACAATGCCCTACACATAACCAGGCGGGTCCTCGGTGAAGGCTTGAAGTCACTGTTCAGGCCTCAGGCAGCAACTCGTGAATTAATGTGCATTTCTTGAATCCCTTGCACAAGGGCCCGCTGTGGTCCTAGTGACATTGGCAGGTCGTGGAAAGGGGGGGCCGCTTTGCTGAGACCTAGGCCGGCCTGGCACCACCCTCCCCTGGGCGCAGCTTTCCCTGACCATCTCACCCAAGCCACTTGGTCCCCAAGGTCCAGATGTGCGTGGTGTTGACCTAAGAGAGCCCAAGGCCAGGCCCAGGGCCACGGTGCCAATGCCATGAGGGTGGCTGACAAGAGCAAGGGCAGAGATGAAAGCGGGTTGGACGCACGCAGCCGGCCTCTCGACCTTGCTTCTGGTGGTGGGGACAGCAGCAGAGGAAGGGCGGTAAGGGTGCCGTCACCCAGAGGAGTCTTGAGAGGTGGCCACGGGACAAGGGACAGAGTGACCACACTGGCTGTCGAGGGTCCTGTGAAAACCAGCTGGGAGGATGGCTGCTCAGGAGCCTGAGGCAGGAGGATGCAAGGAGAGAGGTCAGCCTGGGCAACGGAGAGAGAACCTGTCTCAAAATAAAATAAAAAGCTGGGATGCCGCTCAACAGTAGAGCACTTAAGCAGCATACTGAAGGCCCCAGATTCCATCCCCAGAACTGCAAAGATAATAATGATTATAATAGTAATTGCCAGGCATGGTAGTACACACGTGTAATCTCAGCACTCTGGGAAGCTGAGGCAGGAGGATTGCAATTTCAGGCCCAGCTGGGGCAAATTAGCAAGAACTCATCCAAAAATAAAAATTTAAAAAGGGCTGGGGATGTAGCTTAATAAAAAGTCCTGGGTTCTATCGCCAAAGAAAAAAAAACTGTGTGTACAAATGTTCACAGTGCACGCTCATCAGCGGCCCAAATTGTCTCTGTGCAAAACCCACTCAGCCGCAGCTGGTGGAGACGCGGAACACAGCCACCCACACAGCCGCACAGCACACAGCGCCTGTCTCGGGCCAGTGAGGGCCACAATGCAGACCGACCTGGGGGACATCACTGGTGTCATAGCCGGGTGCAGGGCCATCTGCTGGGCATTCCATTTCTCTGAGGCATTGGAGGCAGGCAGTAGACAGAAATCTACTCCTGGTAGCCAGGGCAAGGAAGGTGAGGGAAAGAGGCTCTTCGGGGGCCTGGAGCTCCTTCCCTGGAGAGGTGAAAATGTTCTCCAGTCAACTGTGGTGGCGAGCAGACGACTCAGTGTGTGCTAAAGCCACCGAGTTAACGCGGGTTGTCAAGCTGGGCGCGGTGGTGCACGCCTATGATCCCAGCACTCGGGAGGCTGAGGCAGGAGGATCACCCTGAGTTCGAGGCCAGCCAGAACTGCATGGCGAAACCCTGTCTCAGAAAAACAAAAATAACAGAAAACAAAAACCTACAAAAATAACTAAATAAAATAAAAATTAGAATAAATGGCTGAATTTACTATATGCAAATTACATCTCAATAAGTGGGGGGAGGTTTCCCCTCTTCTGCAGTCCCACCAACCTCCTAGGAATTCTCTGACCTGCTCCTGGCTCTGCCACAGGGCCTTTGCCTCACCGCTCGCTCTTCTCCCAGAGCTCACTTCAACTTGCCTCCTCTCACCCTTCCCAACCCGTAAACCTGTACCCACATCCCATTTCCCCTTCCCGCTGTTTCTTTGCTGCTCCCTCCATTGTACCCAGCAGACATGGGGCCTGGCTCTCCACACCCCTTCCCTGCTCACTGTCTGTCTTTCTCAGGCCAGGGGTGCTGGGGGCAGAGCCCAGGGCCTAGTGCGCCCTAGGCAGGCACCCCCAGCCCATTTTATTTTATTTTATTTTATTTCTGTGCCCCGCACTGCAGGGACAGAGAGAGAGCAGGGTGGAAGGATGGGGAGGAGAAGAGACGCAGGACGGGAGGAAGATGCAGCACCAGACAGTGGAGAGCAGATGCCCTGTGTCTCCTGCACTCCAGACCCCGAGGCCTGCGTGAAAGGAAGACTGGAAACCGCTTCGTGTTCTCATACTGACTGTGCACTGGGGTGGCAGTATTTGGTCCTGTAGGGTTTGTTAAACACTGTTAATGATAGGGGATTTAGCTCAGTGGTATTGCTGCCTGCCTTGCAAACACAAGGACCCAAGTTCAGTCCCTGGTACACACCCTCCAAAAAAATCTTTTAAAATTCATTTCACCTGGTTTTTTGCTTTTGTTTCTTGGGTCTTTTTTCCCCCCAAAACGTGGCTGCTGAAAATTTAATTGCATATGCAGGGCTGGGGCCATGGCTCTAGGGTAGAGTGCTTGCCTGGCAGGTACAAAGGCCCTGGGGTCCATCGCAGCCCTGCAGAGAGACAGTTGCACATGTGGTTTCTGGTTGGGTCTCTGTTAGACAGTGCTGTTACCAGGTGATGCCTGCTTCTTCAAGGAGAAGAGTGAGAACATGGTCAGGGCCACTGGGGGCAGTGGGATGGTTGGAGACAACCTCTCTGACAGGGTGACGGGATCAGAGGCCCGAAGGAGCGGCAGGAAGAAGCACTGTGCACGCCACAGGAGGAGCATTCTAGGCAGTGGCAAAGCCGGTGTAAAGGCCCTGGGGCAGGAGGTGCAGGTTGGCCTGTGAGTAAATTCTCATGATGGACACAGGTGACTGCGAGCTGCTGGTTTCCCCTGGAAGATGGGGGCTCTGCCCCTGGACCCTCCCCACCTCAGCCACCGCCCTGCCCTGGGGGCTGAATGTCTCTGCCCTTCCACCAAGGCGGCACTGACCGACCAAAACCCTGGGGGGCCCGAGTCTCACACTGTCACCAGCCTGTGCCACTCACCCCTTCCCATGGCCACCTGCAAAAGTGTCCTTGTCCCTAGGGGCTGGCAGTCGCAGCAGACCTTTGCCCAGCCCAGGACCTGTGCTATCACCACTGGGTGCGGCCAGGACAAAGGTCCCAGCCCAGGGAGGACCTGGCCAGCTGCGGAGCTGCACCTGCCCCGCTGGACATGTCACAGTGTCACAGGGTGAGGAGCACGACCCTGCTGGGGCCTCTGCCTGTGCTCACTCAGCTGTCAGTGAGCTGCGTTTCCTGAGCACCGACTGCACACTGTGCTGTGGGCAGAATGGGGGTCCCCTCTGTACCAGCTGACTGGGGAGTGGGAGAAAAAAGATTTTAAAACCAAAACCAAGGCTACGGATGGAGCTCAGTAGCAGAAAGCTCTCCTGGCGTGGGCAAGGCCCTGGGTTCCATCCCCAGCCACAGAAGTACAAAGCAAAACACAGAAGCAAGTGAGTACGGCTGCTGGGCCAGGTGTCTAGCAGCACTCAGGAGGCTGAGGCAGGAGGATAGCAGGTTTGAGGCCAAACAGAAAATAAAAAGGGTAGGGCTGGGAGATGGCTCAGTGGTGGAGCACCCCTGAGTTCTACCCCTAGTAATGCAAAAAGAAGAAGAAAAAAGATAAGAAGGACCAGACCATGAAAGGAATGAGCTTATGAGAGTTCAAGATACAGTTTTCTCTACTGCTGTGTTTCTTTCTGTCTTTTTGGCCCTGGGAGTTGAACCCTTTTTGTTTTGATAAAGGGTCTCACTAAATTGCCTGGGATTTGCCTCAGACTCCCAATCCTCCTAATACTCCTCAGCTCCGGAGTGTCAGGTTACACCCTTCGCAACGCCCCCCTCCTCAGGGCCCTCCCTCCGTCTTCTTACCTTGGAACACTACCTGGAGTGCACCCTCTGAAGCTGTGAGCCGAAATGAGCCTTCCCTCCTTCAAGAGCTTCCTGGGCACTTTGTCAGAGCGATGCACAGCTGGCCGACACGTCAGGTCAGCAAAGGCGCACGCACCGGATGAGATTTCGGGGGCACCCACCCTATGCCAGACATAGCAGCAGGCGGCAGGGATCCAGGGCGGCAAAGCAGACATGATCCCAGCACGCTTGGAGCGCATGGTTTTGAAAGCAGGACCAGCGTAACCACAGAGGTCACAGTGACGATGGCACCACAGGCAAACAGAGAGGGAGCTGAGGAAGGGGCTGGGAGTGAGAGCGTTCATTCCCCTCTTCCGCCCTGCGCAACGTTATGTCCCCGCCACCATGAGTCTGCTGTCTCCCAGGAGCTTGTCTGACTACTTGTGACCTGCTTCAGCCAAGAAATGTGGCATAAGTGAGCCAGGCATGGCGGCACACACCTGTCATCCCAGTTACTCAGGAGGCTGAGGCAGGAGGATCAAAGGTCAGAAGCCAGCCTGGCAACTTTGCCAGGACCCTGCCTCAGAATAGAATAAAAAGGTCTTGGATAGCTCAGGAGTGCACCGCCCTGGATTCAGTCCCAGTATGGGGAGGAAAAAGAGGAGGAGGCCGGGCATGGTGGTGCATGCCTATAATCCCAGCACTCGGGAGGCTGAGACAGGAGGATCGCTATGAGTTCCAGACCAGCCCAGGCTACACAGTGAGTTCCAGGTCAGTCTCAACTACATAGTGAGACCCCGTCTCAAAAAACCAAAACCAAACAAACAAAAAAAAGAGGAAGAGGAAGAGATGGGGCCAAAGCTGCCGCCTGATCCTAGGGCTGGGGCCCCCTCTGAGAAGGGGTGCAGCCCTGCTCTGTCCCTGCACCCTGTGGTGGCCTCCCATGACCGTCTTCACACCTGCGGGTCTATGTGGTCATCTGCTTCCGGCCTGGATGCAGAGAAGACGGGATCCTGTAGGGAGCAGGTGGGCACGGAGTGTTAGCAGGTGGGTCTGGAGGTAAAATGGTGCTGACGTCCACTGCCTGGGCTCCGAGAACCACCAGTTTGCATTTACCCTGTAATTCCAGCACTCAGGAGGCTGAGGCAGGAGGATCTCTGGGACATCAAGACCAGCCTGGGCTATATAGTGAGTTCCAGGCCACCTGAATTACAGAGTGAGGCTGTCACATTTGAGCCAGCCTGGGCTGCATAGAGAGTGTCCTTGGCACGCGAGTGTGTGCACGTCCCTCCAGATGGCAGTGCTGAGTGCCCATGAAGCCTAAGCCAGTATCACCTGGCACAGCAGGGAGAAAGCACTGCAGTTACCAGTGAGTTCCATGCTGTGTACTTTGGCTCCAATCAGCATAGCATCCCTTGGATAAGTGTGATATTCTACATGGGTTCAGCTCGTGACCACAGACGCCCTGCCTGTGTGCACACGGGAAAGCGCATTCACTGAATTTAAGTGAATATGTTTGTTTGCTTGTTTGTTTGTTTGTTGAGACAGGGTCTCACGATGTAGCCCAGGCTGGTCTTGAACTCATGGCAATCCTCCTGCCTCAGCCTTCTGAGTGCTAGGACAACAGATGTGCAGCACCATGCCTGGCTAAGTAAACATTTTAAAAACAGAAATGTACTCTTCTTTTCATTTAAAAACTAAAGAAGGGATTTACCAAAGGTTGATTACTAATAATCATAATTATTTTATTACTGAAAATTATTCTCTAGACAGGGATGATAAAAATTATCTAATCAGTAGTGAAATTATAGACATTTGCTGATGGGAACAAACAATACCTTAAGAAATTTTCTCAAGAATCAAAATTTTAAAATAAACATGTGTAGCTGGGCATAGTGGCACACATACCTGTGATCTCAGCACTTGGGAGGCTGAGACAGGAAGATCACTCTGAGTTCAAAGACAGCCTGGACTACATAGTGAGACCCTGACTCGAAAAAATTTTTAGATTAAAATAATTTTTTAAATTTAAAAATAAACAAGTGTGGTGACAGATACCATCAGTTAATTTCCCAAAATTCATTCCCTCCTCTCATTTTTTTGTTTTGTTTTATTTTTTGGTACCGGGGATTGAACTCAAGTCCTTGCTCTTGCAAGGCAGGCCACCGAACCGCTGAGCTAAGTCACCCGTCCTCCTCTTGTTTTCTGTTTGGAAGGCAGAGGATCTACTTTCTCTCAGCAGCCAGAGATCTTTAAAAAGGGACCTGTACCCCAACAGAAAGAAATTCTAGCCAGGTGTGGGGTACGTGCTTGTAATCCCAGCACCTGAAAGGCTCAGTCAGGAGAGAGAGAAGAAAAGAAGAGGAGAAAAGAAGAGAAGGGAAGGGACGGGAAAGAAAGGGAAAAGAAAGAAAAGAGACACTCCCGTTGGTTCTAAGCCAGTGTTGGGAACACCATTCCTTTCAGTGTGATTGGCTGAAGGCTGGACATGTGACCAAATTCTGCCCAATAACATATGGGAATATGTGTAGGAGGAATTCTGGGAAAGTTTCCTGCTAATAGAAAAGGGACACAAGACAGCAGCTTCCCGTCTCCCTTGGGTGCCAGGCCACCATTTACAAGGGTAATTTACAGTGACAATTATAAGGGGGAAACAGGAGCCTGGGGCCTAGAACTGAGGCCCCAGGAGGCCCCCATCCCAGGGCCTCCTGGTTTGAGGAACTAATAAACGCCTCCCTTGTCCAGCCTCAGCCTTAGTGCTCCTAGGGCCTCCAGCCAAACACATCTGAAAACAGATCCAAATCCACAGCCCTGGCCACAGCCGGTACCTTTATTGGCCTGTCCCTCCATGGAGTGTTTACTGAGAGCCTCTGAGCCTGGGGACAGGAATTCTGGGCTCCGGAGTGAGGAGGTGCATTCCCCGGCTGGGGACAGGCACAGAGTGAAATCAACAGGCAGAAAACACGATTTTTTTTAATTCTTTTTTTTCTTTGTGCCAGGAATTGAAACCAGGACCCGGCACACACGGAGCACATGAGCTACCATGGGTCTAAACTCTGCTCTCAGCAGAATAATTTCAGATACACAGGAAATGACAGCACATTTGCATCTAATCAACACACACCCTCCTGCACACTTTAAATCATTTCTAGGTGATTTATGATGCCTACCACAACGTAAATGCTAAGCAAATAGTTCTACCACGTTGCTTAGGGAGTCGTGACGAGGAGAAACCCCCGGAAAAACCCCTGCACATACATGCCCACTATGAATATACCTTTTGAAGGCCGGGTGTGGTGGCGCACGCCTGTAATCCCCTCACTCAGGAGGCTGAGACAGGAGGATCACTGTGAGGTCAAGACCAGCCTGGGCTACATAGTGAGTGGTCAGTCTCAACTACATAGTGAGACCCTGTCTCAAAAAAACCAAACCAAACAAACAAGAATATACCTTTTTAAAAAACATTTTTGAGCCACAGTTGTGAAATGTGCAGATACAGAGGACCAAACATAACATCAAACACTGAAAAATAGAATCAGAGTAATTTGAGAGTGGGGGAGTGTGGGCTTCTCTGGGAAAGTGACATTTGAGGACAGAGCTGACTGGGGAGGAACCAACCAGGGCAGACGGGCCTGGCGTGTGCAAAGGCCTTGTGGTACGACCTTGTTGAGCTCAAGCAGTGGAACTGCAGATGTGGCAGTGGTCTGACTTTGGCAGGGTGTGGAGAAGGGCACAGAAGCCCCGCGGTCAGAGGTCCTTTCCCCGGACCCCCTGTTCCTCTGGACTTTCATTTCTATGCCGGCATCTCTGAGTGCCGCTCGGTGGGAGCCCCAGCAGGTGGCCCCACTGCAGGTCCACCTCGTGAGCCCCACTTCCCTTCCGGAGCCGGAGCAGCCCCACACGATGACCGTGCAGGTGAAAGCCACATTTCCACGCTGCAGCCCGAGTCAGTCCGCTTTGCTCTCCTGCCGCAGTGCCACCACCCTCCCTCCTTTGTGGGCCCCGTTACCAGCGCCCGCCTCCTCTGCTGGGGCCCTGGGGCTGGGACCCTGGGCGCTCAGAGCAGGAGGGCAGTGTGCAGCGCCCTGCAGGTGCGGGGAGGCAGAGCCGCTGCCCACACCTTTCCCAAGGGGATCCCACTCGGGGTGCCTGGCCATGCAGGCCCTCTGGGAATGGCTGGAACCCACCGTGGAACCTGTTCCAAAGGTGCCTTCCGTGGTTTGGTTTGGTTTGGTTTGGTTTGGTTTTGAGACAGGGTCTCACTGTGTAGCCCAGGCTGGCCTTGAAATCAAACTCACAGCAATCCTCCTGCCTCAGCCTCCCAAGTGCTGGGTTCACAAGTGTGCGCCACACGCCCAGCCAAAGACGGCAGTGACGGCTTCACCGGCACAGTGGGCAGGGTGAGGGTTGTCAGGGCCTGGCATGGGCTCCTTTGCTGGACCACGCTGGCCCGGAGCAGGGGGCACCGCCCCCTTTCCTGTGGCCCGAGAGCTGTAATGACACAGCATAAACACTCGGAAGGGATCCTCCCCTCCAGAGGCCTCCACGTGGACCTTTGTCAAAGCACCCAGTAGGGTCGGGTTACTTCCTGCTGGGACTCTGCGGGCTCCCACAGCCTCCCCCAGGCACCCTTCCTCCCCTCCCTGCTTCTAGGGGCCCCTCGGGGCCTCTGTGTTCTCCAAAGTGTCCCGGTCTGAGGTGGGCACCACAGTCCCCCAAGAGTAACACCCTTTGTCTGTCTCAAAGCAGCGCTGTGCCACCCCGGGAGGGGAGAGAGGGAGGCTTGGGAACAGAGGGAGGAGTCAGGGACAGGGCTGGCGCTGGTTCCTGTTCTCGGGCTTCAGGGGAGAGTGGCCTGGGCCACCGTTTAGGCCAGGGCCATGCTCTGAGCTCCCTGCGGCCCTCCCCGTGCAGCCTGAACTTGGGGTGCAGTGTCCAGCGCTCCCCTGCCCCTGCTCAGCTGGCTCTGAACCCTCACGTTGCTGACTGTGGGAGGGCGGCTGTGTCCCCCTCCAGCAAGCAGGCAGATGCGCCCTAAGGAGGCCAGGAGGGTAGGGCGGGTCCCGTCTACACCCTGGGCCTCCCATTGGAGGGGCATCCAGCTTTGGTGGGCGGTGTGGCCCCTCTGTCCACGTCCAAGAGACAGGAGAGGCCAAGGGCTCCCAGGAGGAGTCACTGCAGGTTTTATGGTCAAAGGGAGAGGGGCAAACAGAGGGAGGTCCCGGCTTTACACATTTATTTGGTCGAAGCAGGTGCTCTTCTAGTGACGCACGCAGTAGACCTCACTGCAACAGGGCAAGGGCAGGCAGCTCTGTAACTTAGCCTTGAAAGAAGACAGTGTCTTCTGAATCATATGAGAACAGGGTGTCGCAGGCTTTGTTTACAGCACATAGTTCTCAATTTCATCTGCGCCAGAACAAGGAGTTACAGCGATGGGGGAGTGGTGGTGTCCTGAGGTCTGGCTGTTCAAGGCTGGGAAGGCGGCCTTGGTTTTCTTTAAATCCTGCTTCAATCCCAGCACTGGGGAGGCTGAACAGGAGGATTGCTGTGAGCTGCAGGCCAACCTGGGCTGCATAGTTAGCCCCACACTAAAACAAAACAAAACAAAATACAGGAAAATTTTGTTCCACAGGTGGGAGGCAAAGGCCCTGTGCCCAGGCGGCAGAGGATAGAGCCTCACGGCTGGCAGCTGCTGTCACAGGCTCCTCTGAGCCAGGACCCAACAGCGCAGGACAGTCCAAGGATGAGGACAAGATCCTGTCACACCCAGGTCTCTGATTCTGGCCACCAGACCGAAAGAATCATCTCTGCCACCTCAGGCCACTCAGCATGTCCTTTGTCCCAGACCCCCAGGGCCCAGCAGCCCTCACCACCCCCCATCAAGCACATGGCCCATCTGTGTCCCATCTGTGTGCCCTGGAGGGCTTGGGACCCAGAGGGCCCCTCCATGCCTGGTTCAGCTGGTGTTAGTGGCCCAATTTTGGGTATTTCTTCTTCCTTCCTTCCTGTTTTTGGTTGTTTTGTTTTGTTTGCTTTGGGTTTTTTTGAGACAGGGTCTCACTGTGTAGCTCAGATTGGGCTTGAACTCACAGAGATCCTCCTGCCTCAGCCTCCTGAGTGCTGGGATTACAGGTATGCATCACCATGCTACATCTGCAAGATGTGCCTGGCTACATCCCCACATTTTGGGGGAAGTTTTATTGCTAAGTAATTTATAATTCTGGTTGCTACTGGGAAGGGAGGCTTTCCTCCCCCTCCCATGCTGAGGGAAGTCATATGCACACAGCTAGAACAGAGGGCTGATTCCACAGGGCTGGGGTGAGACCCTGGGATTTACACTGTTGGACCTCACCCCCCCACCTTCAGGGGCTGGGCTAGAGCTGTGAACAGTAAGACCCTGCCCCTGTTCCCACAGAATCCCTGCAGCAGTAAAAAAAAACACTGTTCAAGAGGTAAGAGATGCTGGGTATGGAAATGGCACACTCTTGCCATCCCAGCATTGGGGAGGCTGAGGCAGGAGGATCTCTGCACAACGAGGCCAGCCTGGGCTACATAGTGAAAGCCTGTCTCAAAAAAGAAAGACAAGAAAAGCAGACTCATACAACACCCAAAGCACAGAGGCTCCCACAGGTGATGGCCAGCGGCCCCACAGGTGCCACCCAGGACTCAGCCTCCTGCTGTCTGTGCCCTGCCTGGATCAGTGGGGCTCCTACACTGTCCCCAGTCCCCTCTGGGGGTGCAGACAACACGACAGCCAACATCCTTTCGGGCCCTGGCCCAAGCCTCAGGACTCTGACCCAAACCCCCTGGTGCCTCCTTCCACCTTCTCAGGCCCTAGGAGAAATCAAGGACTGAAGGCGGGGCCCACCCAGCACAGAGCTGGTGAGTGCGCCCAGCTCTCTCTCAGGAGAAACCAAAGTGCTGTCCCCGGGGATTGCGTGGGATGCATGGGGAGAGCGGCCAGTCCTTGGGCAAAGACCTTTTCTCCACAGCCGGTGTTCGGCATGGAAACACGGCTCATGGCTCCACCTGCAGCACCCAAGCTAGTAATCACCTTTAGACGTGAGCCCTGAGGGAGGGAGGGCAGAGCATGGTGGCCCCAGCTGCAGTCCTGCTGACGGAACCCAAGGATGGGGGGAGATCCTGTAACCCAGCCCCCCAGACGCCCTGTGTGCCGAGCTCCAGTTCCCCCAAATCAGAGAGCGAGTGCTGAGGAACAGCGGGGGTTAGGAGTAGGAATTTTATGGAGGAAGAGGCAGCTCCTGCCTGAGAGGGACAGCAGGGTCCCGGAGAGTGGGTTGTCCACAAGCCCCCTTCTCAAGGGAAGATTATAGAGCAAAATCATGAGGTGGATACAAGGTGGGGCAAAGTCGTGATCGCCAATAAGACTGGGAGTGCAGTGGCTTAGGCAGCACCGAGCCAGTGGGGAAGCAGGACGCACAGCCAGTGGCAAGGACAAGGACCTTTCTTGGAAGAGGTGGGTCAGGAAGTCCTGGTCACCCCAGCGGGTGACTGATTTGGAATGGCAATCGTTACTGTTTGTCCCTCAGGGAGGTAGGCAGCATTCCAGGGAGGTAGATAGCATTCCGTCTGTCCCTTGAGGCCTGGCTTTCGAGGAGCACGCCTCCAGCCACAGTGGTGATTGATGTTCCCTGTCCCCTGCACGGACTCCTTTGAGGGCCTCGCCCTGGCTAGAATAGTTCTACCTAATAATCCCAGCACACTGGGAGGCTGAGGCAGGAGGGTCCCAAATTCAAGCCCACTCCAGGAAACTTGGACAATTGGGGAGAGCCTGTCTCAAAATAAAAAACCACAAAGGGCTTAGGATGCAGCTCAGTGGAAGGCCCTGAGCTCAATCCCCAGTGTGCAAAATCAATCAATCAATCTATCAATCAATATTTTGGGTGCAGACAGGGCCACACAGATCGTGCCAGGAGGTCCTCAGTCCCAGGATGAAGGGGTGTGAGGGCAGTGACAAGGGTGCGTGTGTGGTGGTGAAGGGGTGATTAAAGGATGTTTGGTGCACACGCAGATCTGCTGCTATGACATTGCTATGCTGTGTATTCACTAATTTAAAAATGGGGGGACAGATGTGAAAAAAGAACTTCTGTAACTCAACAAGGGCAAATAACCTAGTTTTTAAAGTGAGCAAAATATTTGCCCAGTATGCATGAGGCCCTGGGTTCAATCCGAGCATTGCAAATGCATTAACATTTAAAATGGGAAGATGATTTGAATTCTTCCAGGATGACCTCCAAATGCTCAAGGCAAATGGAAAGAGGCCCCATCGCAGGCATCAGAGAAACGCAAATCAAAACCACAGTGGGAGAGCGGGAGGATGAGCTCACCATCCGGAGAGACATATTTTAAAAAACCAAATAGCCAGGGCGGGTGGTGCACACCCCTCATTTCTTCATCCCTGGAAGCTGAGGCAGGAGGATCACCTGCCTCAAAAAACTAAACTAAACTAAAATGATGAGGTATTTGCAAAAGAGCTACACACACACACCCTTATCCCCACTCCACCTCTGGACAACTTGTAACGTCTCAGACGGTGTCGTTGCTATGCAAATATTTGGTAGAATGTGGCAGTCAGGGACAATGACAAGAACAATTCTGTATGTATTCAGGACAGGTGCAATTCTTTAAAGACATTGTTTGATCTGAGGACAGGGAGGGCCAGCTATGTGTCCAAAAGAACATAAAGCAAAATCTCAGAGGTGTCTGTGCACTTGTGTTCATAGCTGCATCATTCACATAGCCACGGCTCAAGAGCAGGGATGGCGAACCTTTCAGAGCTTTCGATGATGCCAACAGCCTTCTGTGGCACATGTGCCACAGGTTCACCACCCCTGATAGACACAGCCCAAGCATCCGCCAATGGCAACCTAGTAAGAAAGATGTGCTCTGTCCACACTGTGGAATATTATTCAGCCTTGAAAAGGAGGGAAACCTTGTGTCCAGGTCATATATGAATTATGCTAGGCAAAATAGCCATAATAACAGGACAAAGAAGGCATGAGTGGGTGAGGCATCCGGGATATTTTAATTATAGACAGAAAGTAGAGAAATTCTCTTTGCCATTCCAGGGAATTAGGACATGGACATCTTTTTTGACAAGTTAGAGAGGCCTTAGAGGGCCTCTCTGATGGGGTAAAATCTGAGCCCAAACTAAAGGACTCAAATGAAGTTGCCCATGGAAGTAGAGCATTCTGGGTAGGGAAGCGGAGCATGCTGGGTAGGGAAGTGTGAGGTGCAAAGGGACTGCAGTGAAGAAGCTGTGCTCTGTGTGCGTGAAGCAGGGAGGGCCGGGAATCCGGGGATTGCTTTGTTTTTGTTTGCTGTTGGTTTCCAGAGACAAGGTCTCCCTAGCTAGTCCAGGCTGGCCTTGAACTTTCTAGGTAGGTCCTGAGCTCTCGGCTACCCTTCTGCCCCGGATTCAGGAGGTCTGCCGAGAGCTCGAGGCTAGCTTGACCTACACAATGAGACCCTGTCTC
>NW_022900924.1:19693072-19701390 GCF_012274545.1 Fukomys damarensis
AAAAAAAAAAAAAAAAAAAAAAAAAAAAGGCAGAGAGGAAAGAAGAAAATAGGAAAGAATGGGGCTGCAGGGACGTGCGGTCCTGCCTCCTTTCGGGGACTCAGCTGGGGCGGTCACTTGCGCCCCTTGGTGGCTGCTTCTGGAGAGACATGGCTCTCGGGCATTGCTGTCTGCCTGAGCTGCACCGCCCTGGGGCTCTCGGGACTGACACGTGGTCCTGCAGGCTGTGTGGGTCGGTGGCCGGCTCACTCTGCTCAGCGCAGTGTCCCCAAAGTCCACCCACACCGTGCCAGGTGATTCCAAGCACTTGGGAGGCTGAGGCAGGAAGATCACAGCGAGTTTAAGACCAGCCTGCACTACAAGGGACGCTCATGTCTAAAAACACCAAAAAAACAAAGAGAAGGAAGAAGAGGAAAACTCAGGCAGGGGAAGGAGAGCGCTGTCTGTCCTGTCCCAGGAACACACTGCACACTTACTAAGTCACCTGGCGAAACCACACAGGCAGCCGGGAACCCTGGCGGGGAGTTGCAGTCTTGGTGTCCCCCAGACAACCATGCTACTCCACGGCCACCATGGCTAAGGGTCAAGGGCAGGAGTCCAGCCTGGCACATGGGCCACCGGTGTCAAGCCAGACGTCCTCGTCCTCACAGGGCAAGGAGGCCCCTGCAGAAGCCACGCCGTGCGACTCGCTCCCCACCCCAAAGCGGCCCTGCCAGGAGGGATCACTAAGGACGAAGCTGTTGTATCAGAGGACACTTCGGAAACATTGCAGGTGAAGCGGTCTCCAGAACCCACTGCTGCCAGGAGGGCCGCAGAGCTCAGAGTCCGAGGAGCCTGGGCTAGCGGGGATGGGGCCGGGGCAAGGGGAAGGAGAAATCTGGGCGAGAATTTCACAGTCTGTCTACATTTCAAGTGTGCGTGGCCTTTAACCCGGCCGTGCACTTCAAGAGATCTGTTTTGACTGCGTGGTCTTGGAGGGCGGGTCCTGGCGTCCCCCAGCGGGCACTGGTCTGGGAGGGGCGGTAACTTCCAGCCGAGGAGAACTGAAGATCCTGACAAGGGTTCCTCCGACCCTCACTGGGGCTGCAGATCCAGAGGAAGGGGATCAAGGGCATTGCGGGCCCCAGACGGCCTCCCCCCTCTGGCAGTGGGACTGCAGACCCCAGGCCGTGGGTCGGGGGCGTCAGCTGTGTGGGGCCACTGTGGGCCATGTCCAGTGCCTCCGAACTCTTCCCAGTTGCCCCTGGGCTTTTCCTTAGATGACCTGGGTGGATTGAAAGCATCACCAATGTAGCAGCCGTAAGCTCAGCCTCCCTCCTCTCTCCCTTCTGGGTCCCAACTGCTGGACACAGACAAGATGGTGATCAGCGATTGGGCCGGAGGTGTCTGTGAGCCTATCTGAAGCTTTTGTAGTCTATGCTGAATATCTGGGGCTGGATCTAGACTATTGTCTCATTTAAAGGAAAACAGAGGGCCAGATGTTTAGCCCAGTGGCACTGTGCCTGCCTCGCAAGGTCCTGAGTTTGAACCCTGGTACTGGGGGATGGATATATATATATATATATACATACACACACACACACACATATATATTTATATATTCAACAGAATGGGCTGGATCTAGACTATTGTCTCATTTAAAGGAAAACAGAGGGCCAGATGTTTAGCCCAGTGGCACTGTGCCTGCCTCGCAAGGTCCTGAGTTTGAACCCTGGTACTGGGGGATGGGGATATATATATATATATACATACACACACACACACACATATATATTTATATATTGTCAAAAGACTTTAAAACAAATAAAAGGCAGACAGAAACTGGACCCAACACACCTCTTTATCTCATGGGTAAGAGCAGTTAGGGAATCAGACAGCATTCTTAGCCCCTGTAGGATTACAGTCCCAGTTGATTCTGTGGAGGGGACAACAGCCTCTCCAGGGTGGTTTTCTTCCCCTTCATTTTGGCACCAGGGGTCAAACTCAGGCCCTTGAGCTTGCCAGGCCGGCGGTAGAACCCCCAAGCCAAACCCTGGCCCTTTCTCCCCTTTTCAGAGCACACTGTCCATCTGCATTTCCCAGCCACTTGGAGGGTTCTCCGTCTTTCGTCCCAGGTCGAGCCAGTGGCCGGGATGAACTGGACATCTCGCCACAGTCAGTCAGAAGCAGGGTCCAAGCCAGGAGCCTCTGAGAGCTCATGAGGGTCTCCGGCAGCTGTGCCTCGCCCTTCCACGCCATGTGGGGGACCCGCAACTGGAATAGGAACCCGCGCTCGGCCCTGGGACTTCTCTTGGGGGAAGGACAAGCACTGGGAAGTCATCACTTCCCACTTCTCGTGGATCTCCAGGGCTCAGCGCTGCCTGAGGGGCCTCAGGCTCTACGGGAGCCCCATCACTCGGAGGGGGTGAACTGATCTATTGGTCTGTGGCTGTCCTCCTGAAGAGGCCAAGCGGGGGCCTCAGAATGGGGTCCCCCGGGATAGCTTTTTCCTCCTTAGGGCTCACACTGAGCAGCGTGGTTCTTGTGTGTTCTGTTTGACAAAGAGTCACAAAAGCCTGGGCATGAGGCATTTCATTCTACATTCATGTTCCAAGCAGAAACTGTGTAATTAGCCCAACACGGTGGCTCACGCCTGCCATCCCAGCATCTGGGAGGCTGAGACAGGAGGATCATCAAGAGTTCAAGGCCAGCCTGGGCTACATAGTGAGCTCAAGGCCAGTGTGAACTACACAGCCAGACCCTCTTTTGGGAAACAAACAAAAAAGAAATGCTGTAAGGGGAGAATAGTCTCACAGTTTAAAGTACCATTCCATACCCACCTTCTGCCGTCTCCTGGTTCGTACTGAACCCAGGCTCTATTCCAAAAGTGAATAAACTGTCCTTGTTTTTTGCACTTGTCCGGAGAAAACCTGTCCCATTCATCAAGGATGCAGCCTAGTGTCCAAGTCAGTGGAATCAAAAAGCTTTTCCTCAGTTCTTATCTTGGGGCCTAAGACGTAAGGAGGCAGCCAGCCCTGCACTCCTGAAGATGGCGACCACACGTATGCAGGAGGCCCAGCGTCCACAGGATGCCTCTTGGGAGACTTTTCCACAAGACTGGACAGTGTGAGGAGAGCACAGAAGCTCAGAAGCAAGCTGCCCCCAGGGCTTTGGTCCCCATCTTGGGACAAAGGGGCTGGCCATCCGCTGGCCTTGCCTAGTCCTGATTCCCGTGTGGCAATGGCGCGACTTCCCCAGCGAAATCCCTTCCACCACTTAGCTGCACCCCTTTGATGGCCCAGCAACTACTATTTATTCTAAGCCGCCTGATGGCTCCACTGGGGTTTCAAGTCCCTTGATGACTCTGCCTAACCCAAGTGAAACCGTGTGGAGAACAAACATCCTGTACTGATTTCGCTGAAGGACTATGAACAAGGACAGCTCTACAATAGAGAGCTCACAGTTCCTTGAGTCAGGTTTTAAATGTCATTAAACACGGTTCTGTTCCGGCCATCAGGTGTAAGTCTTCAACTCAGCCATACCCAACAGGCAGCGCAGAGCCAGGTGGGGCCTAGGCAGGCTCTTGGCCAGGAGAGAGCAGCACCGGGCAGCTGTGAGCAGGCAGAGGCTGAGGTGCATGGCGGGCGGTGGGCTCTAGTGCTTGCTTGCTTTCTTTTCTCTGGTACTGGGAATCAAACTCAGGACTTGTGCTTATGAGGCAGGCAGCGGAACCACTGAGCTAAGTCCCTGGCCCTTCTAGTGTTTTCTTGTTAGTAGACAAGGCAGTCGGCTGCATGCACAATGGAGCAGGGGCGTCAGGCCCGCGTGCTGCCTGGTTCAGCAGCTCTGTACGCCTGCCTGAGCTTGGCTCTGGCCAAAAGCCTTGGGCATTTTAAATGGTCAAGATCTTGTATTTTTCACTTTTTGCACCCACATCCCCTGGCCGCAGAGCCTGGTAAGATGGTCACACCCTGCTGGGAAGAGCCCTTCCTGGCCCTTCCTGCAAGGGACTGCAGGTACCACCTCAGTGGGGTCCTCAGGTTGTCGCTCTGAGCCCCACAGAGGTTTGTCCCAGCAAAGGCGAGACCGGTTCTTAAAGGGAGAGTACACAGTTCTTTTTCATGTGGGAGGAAAGAAAAAGCTTTCTCTCTTCTGTTCTCCACAGCCATACACTCTAAAATCAGAGGCTTAGCACACAAGACCAGCTATTAAGAAAGAAGAAAGAACAGGGCCAGGGATTTGGCTCAGCCATTCTGCCACCTGCCTCGCAAGTGCAAGGACCAGAGTTCGATCGCCGGGACCAAGAAACCCGTGTATGCATAAAGGTTACGCACAATCACGTGACAAGATGACACGGCAGCCTTCCAGAGGAAAACACAAACCGAGAAAAAGCCAAAGCCATTTACTAACTAGAGTAGGTGGAGACCGGGCCAATTTCCAAAAAGGATAGCAAAACACACAACAAACAGACTCAGACCCTCAAAGTGAACGTGAGCAGCTAGCAAGAAAAACAAAAGTCTACATCCTCTCTCCCAAGCCTCATGGCAAGAAAAGCAGCAAACAGCTCCCCGCACACCATGTGAAAAGCCCCGCATTCCCAGCCTAGGGGAGAGAAGGGTGGCGGGAGGAGACAAGCCAGCCTCCCGGCATCTTAGAAACGAGAAAGTGAGTCCACTTGGGCCTTACGCTCCACTCCTGAGCTTTACTCTCCCGGCTGGGTCCACTGAGCGTGTTCGCGAGTAGTTCCTTCAGGAATGGCTGGCCAGCTAAACATACTCCAAGTCCTTCTCGCCTCCACCAAAGACTTGAGCGAGACGAGCCAGAGACAGTGACAAAAGTGAGGGGGCAAGGAGTGAGGGAGAAATTGGCTGTGCAGTGAAGCTGGGTCAAAGAGAGGAAAAGATAAAAGCAAAAATAAAAGTGCACCTTGGGGCTGGGGATTTAGCTCAGTGGTTCCACCACGTGCCTCACAAGGACCTGAGTTCGATCCCTGGCACCAAAAAGTAAACAAAATAAAAGTGCATCTCAGGGTGGAAGACAGAGTGGAACATAGTAAAAAGTCACAACAGCAGGCTTTTCCTGGCATCTTGTCTCTTTTATGCCATCCATACCTGAGAAGTTCCACATATGGGGTCCTGAGAATTATTTGGTGCTGTGTCCTGGAATCTTGTTTTGGTGGTGGTGGTGGTTGTTTTTTGAGACAGGGTCTCACTTTGTAATTCAGCCTGGCCTTGAACTTGCAGAAATTCTCCTGCCTCAGCCTCCTGAGTCCTGGGATTACAGGCATGCACTACCATGCCTAATATTTGTTAAATCACCATGTGGGTAAAGACAGCTCTCAGAGAAGAAAAAAAGTTGCCTGAGTGTTTTTACCCAAAGAAAAAGCAAAACTCCATTCTGGGATGACTTTCGAGGAACGAGAAGCTAAATCTAGGCTCACGACTGTCCCCATTATCATCACCGTGGGAAGAGTGGGATCTGGGGAGGCTTTGGGGCTTCGTGTTTGACCTAAGTCATCCAGGCCTAGGCAGGGGGGCCTGTGGTACCACAGCAGGGACACGGGCAGCCCAGCACGTGTGCCCTGTGTCCTCCCTGAAGTCTGGGTGCTAAGACAAGAGTGGGGCTGCAGGGCCCTTCCTGTCCAGAGGCCGGCTGTGTGATGAGGAACTGTCACACAGATCAGTGGCAAGCCTCAGCAAGTTTTTCTTTTGACTCTAACACCTGACCTTTGAACGGAGTCAGCAGAGGCTCCCAACTTAGATACCATGTTCCCCTATGGCATCGGGAGACTTGGTCCCTGCTTGCCTGGGTCCAAGGCAGAAATGCTAGAAAGGAGCAGCGCTGTGCAGCTCACGTGGCCGGGGGCAAGCCAGGGGACAGTGCCCCCCACCAGGTCCTTCAGAGCCCCAACACCCCAGAGTGGAAAAGTGGGACCAAGAGACATGCAGCACAGCGCCGACTGCCGCCAGCAGAGCCTTGGAGCGAATGTCACAGAGGCATGAGGGATGCCTGCCCGCTCCACAGCCCTGAGGCCATCTGTCCCCACGCATCACCTTCAGGCCCTGCCGTCTGTGGGTTACGATTCCTTCACAGTGTCCATGTGGGTCTTGTTTCTCCATGACTACCTTGAGGCAAGAGTGAAATGCGTCCTAGTCTTTACTTCCTGTCAAAATTTCTGTTCTGAACATAAGAGGATAACAAATATGACAAACCACAGTTAAAAAAGAGAGGGCTGGGAATTTAGCTCAGTGGTTCTACTGCCTGCCTCCCAAGCACAAGGACCTGAGTTCAATCCCTGGTACCAAAAGCAAACAAACATAGATTCTGTAACGAAAACAATGACCACAATCCCCCTCTAGCCAGAGAGGCCATGGGCTGGAGGACTGCCAGGAAGACTTTCCTGCTCCTGCTAAGTCAGAGGAAAGAGAGGTCACTGGTTGGCAGGGTGGCACATGCCTGTAATCCCAGCATCTGGGAGGCTGAGGCAGGAGGATCATGTCCCTAACTCAGGCAGGAACTGGAGGAATGCAGGAGGCAGTAGCTGTCCCTGTCCTCAGGCCGACAGGGGACTCCATTACAGAGCGTGCCATCATGCAGCAGGGGCTTGGGAGAATGAATTAATGAGCAACCACATTTGTTAAAAACAAGGCCCCAGGTAGGACCTGCTCATGATGAAACTTCTAATGCTTGTGGAGACAAATATTCCACTTTTGCCACAGGTTTGGCTCAGTGGTGCCACCGACTGCCTAGCAAGTGCAAGGGCTTGAATTTGATCACTGGTGACAAAAAACAAACACTCTACTCTTCCTCAAGGCAAGGTTTAAAGGCATCTCCACACTCAACAGTAGCAGCCCTTTAAGCCTAGAGGGGTCTAGGAAGGATCTGTGGAAACTTGGAACCAGGACCTGAGGATGGGATTTGCTGGGGCAGGACTGGGGCTTTTCAGAAAGAAAGAATAGCTCTGGAGCCAGTTAAGGGATGGGGAAGCCCCCGGCCCCCACCTACTGGGGAGTGAACATTCGAGGCAAGGGCTCCGCCACCGAGCTACACCCCAGCACTTTCTCAAATTTTGGTTTTCTTTTTTTGGTAGCAGGGAATCGAATGCAGGACCTTGCACTTTCGAGGCAGCGGCGGAACCATGAGCTAAATCCCCAGCTCTTTTTCAAGTTTTAAAAACAAGGCCACACTAAATTGCCAGATTGGTCTCCAATTAGTGATCTTCCTGCCACGCTTCCCCCAGAGCTGAGATGGCCAGCGTGCGTCCCCACCCAGCTCAGGGGCAGCATTTTGAAGCATTCAGCTGATTCCGATGGAGGATCTAGTGCAGGGATGGCAAAGCTTTTAGAGACAGGGGCCCAAACTGCAACCCCAAACCTACGTATCCATGGTACAGTGCAACCCGAACAAGCACCGCTGGCGGCTGCTCCTGATCACGCACAAGGCCCCGGAGGTACTGCTACCTGGAGCGCCCTCTGTGACAGGCTTAGCCCACCAACAGCTGCCGGGGGCATTATGGTAGAGAGCAGGGCAGGCTGTGGGACTGGAAGAGCACATCATTGCAGGTAGAAAAAGAGAGCAAAACACACTTGGAAGACACTCAAAGGAGCAAGCAAAAGCAGCCTGGAGAAAAAAGCCACAGCAGTTTGGTCAGCCACAACCGCCTGGGGGCGCTGCCGGCTGCACTACTCCCCCCCACATCCTCCCACAGCTCCCTCTGGCAGCAGAGGCGGGCACCACACACACCACAGGCCTGCAGGGGTCCGGAGCACGGGCAGATCCCGACAGGGTCTCTGTATTGAAGGACTTTACATAAACCGCCCGCAAGGCCACGTCTGTGTAAGTGAATCCTCAAGGGTGAAGCCTGACGGGTGAATGCAGGGGCCCTGGGGTGGCAGCGCCCTCATGCAGCACCCATCACCCTGGCCAGTTGGGGGCTGGGTGCACGGACCAGGGCTTCTGACGAGCCGGGAGGGCACTGGCTGCACGCAGCAGGGAAACACTGGAGCTCCTGTCCTACTACACTGTGCTAAACTTTAGACGACACTTCCAACCACAAGGAGCATCACCCCAAAACATGGCAATGGAAAATGCATCAGGTTGTAACAGGGCAGTCGGTACGCAGCAGGCCCTAGACTGAAGAACATTCATCATGAGAACTGTGAAGCACAGGAAGGCAGGCCACAGATTACTATCCCAACTTTGACTTGAAATAAAAAGCTGGCTTGGCCGGGTGTGGCAGTGCACACCTGTAGTCCCAGAATTTGGGAAGCAGAGGCAGGAGGATTGCAGCGAGTTCCCGGGCAGTCCAAACTACAGGAAGACCAAAAAAAAAAAAAAAA
>NW_022900924.1:19701634-19704915 GCF_012274545.1 Fukomys damarensis
ACAGGAAGACAAAAAAAAAAAAAAAAACAGTGAAAAGGAAAACAAGATCCTGGAAGCTGGAAGTCGGCTGGGGATTGAACCCAGTTCTACAAGTTCCACTGAAAACACCCTCAGTAACTTTTAAGGGTTGGGGATGCAGCTCAGCATGAAGGTCCTTGCTTCAGTCCCCAGCACTGCAGTATTCATAAGCTTTTCCTGGTACTGTGCTGGGAATCAAACACAGGACCTTGCACTTGTGAAGGTGGTGCAACCATTGAGCTACATCTAAATCCCCTCAAATGTTTTGCAGCTACAGATTCAGCACCTTCCATCCACCCTCAGCCAGGAAGCCTAGTTTTTCTGGACCATCTTGATGCAAAGGTTCTATGTGAGGACGACCCAGTCCCACCTACCCAACTTTCTGACTTGGTTTTCAGATCTAGCTTTGCGACACCTGATGCCAAGATTACCCCAAGACACCAGGGAATCTGCTGCTACTGTACACCCTTTCCTACTGCTGAAAGACCAGGGACCTTGGCAAGATTCCGGATCGACATGCTCACCTCACAGGGATCAGTTTGAACACTGCAGGAACTTCTGTTGACAAAGTCAAAGGACATCATTACTGGGTTAAGGTGAGATTAATTTCTCAGAATACTGTACTTTCAGATTCACGAAAAGCTAGGGCTGTTTTAAACCCGTGGTTATCTTAAAATTAGTAGGAAAAGTACAAACAAGCCCTGCATCAGGTCAACAGCTTCCAATCTTTCAGTAACTTTTATTTCATGTAGGATACTTTTATTAATGATCCTTCTGCAGGCTCTCTCCCATCACTTTGTAATACCACCTACCTCTCTACTACTACACATTCACACCACCAAATGCTTCAGTATTTCACATTAAATCCAAGTCCATGTATATAGCACAACTTCCACGCTACTGCTTGTCTATAGCCACCTGCAAAACAAGTGTAAGTGAAAACCAGTAGGGGCTGGGGATTTGGCTCAGAGGTTCCACAGCCAGCACAAGGGCAGAGTTCAATCGCCAACACCACACACACACAAAAAAAAACTAAGTGAAGACCAATAGCGCTAACACTTGCTTACAGTTACCACAAACCATACATACACCGAACTGTGTGTGACGCTCCACTTCCCATTCCAAGTCTTTTAATAGAAACATAACCAAAATAAACAAAACTCCATTATTTTGGAATGCAAGAACTTTATTGAAAGTGCAATGGAACTTGTAAGCTTAAAACATAGAGGAAGCACAGATACCTCCCCTCAGACGGAGCACCAGATGCAGGGTGGACTCCTTCTGGATGTTGTAGTCGGACAGAGTGCGCCCATCTTCCAGCTGCTTGCCAGCAAAGATCAGCCTCTGCTGGTCAGGAGGGATGCCCTCCTTGTCTTGGATCTTGGCCTTGACATTCTCGATGGTGTCACTGGGTTCCACCTCGAGGGTGATGGTCTTGCCAGTGAGGGTCTTCACGAAGATCTGCATCCCACCTCTCAGACGGAGCACGAGGTGCAGGGTGGACTCCTTCTGGATGTTGTAGTCGGACAGAGTGCGCCCGTCTTCCAGCTGCTTGCCAGCAAAGATCAGCCTCTGCTGGTCAGGAGGGATGCCCTCCTTGTCTTGGATCTTGGCCTTGACATTCTCGATGGTGTCACTGGGTTCCACCTCGAGGGTGATGGTCTTGCCAGTGAGGGTCTTCACGAAGATCTGCATCCCACCTCTCAGACGGAGCACGAGGTGCAGGGTGGACTCCTTCTGGATGTTGTAGTCGGACAGAGTGCGCCCATCTTCCAGCTGCTTGCCAGCAAAGATCAGCCTCTGCTGGTCAGGAGGGATGCCCTCCTTGTCTTGGATCTTGGCCTTGACATTCTCGATGGTGTCACTGGGTTCCACCTCGAGGGTGATGGTCTTGCCAGTGAGGGTCTTCACGAAGATCTGCATTGTCTGTGAGAAAGAACAAGACACACAAAGACTGAAGAGTTATCGGACAATTTACTAATTCCTAACGTTCAAGTGTTATTTAACATTAATACACATTAAATAGAAAACTTTGAAAAATGCCTGGGCATGGTGGTGCACACCTGTAATCCCAGCACTCAGGAGGGCTGAGGCAGGAGGACCGCTCTGAGTTTAAGACCAGCCTGGGCTACATAGTGAGTTCCAGGTCAGGCTCAACTACATAGTTGAGACCATCTCAAAAAATAACAACAAACTCTGAATACAGGTGACCGAGCTATAAGGAACTTCGTAAATACAAACACAATTTATGCAACACCAGCCCTTTAAGAAAAATATGGGAACCCTGACCCAAGTAGTCTCGGGAGGAGGCTTGTTTCCCCTTCCTCCCTCCTCCAGAAGTCAAGGTTCCAGCGAGTTCACCGGAGTCCACCCAAGCCCAAACCCTCCGTCCCGAGGCTACACGGAAGCCTGGCACTCCAAGGCCGGCAGCCCCGCCCCCCATTGTGAGCCAACGGAAGCGATGACGTCACCGCGCGGGTCACGTGACAAAGCCGGGCGCGCCCTAATTAGCAGCCGCCCAGGGTGTTGTTGGTCCCTTCTCAGCCTCCTAGTCCTTTTTTTTTTTCCCAGTCCGCACTAACGCTCCGGGCCCTTTACTACCAGTTTAACAAATGAAAAACGAGTTCTCAGCCAGACCCCGAAACGCTACCGGTCCGAGTCTCAGCGACACCTCGCCACCTTCAGAATTAACCTGCCACCCGCCGCGAAGGGGAGGCCTCGGGACCCTCCCGGCCAGCGGCTCCCCCGGCGCGTTCCTCCAAACTCACGGCCCGCTTCGCCACAACCCGGCTTCTTCCAGTCACGAGTCAGCGACGGCGGCCATTTTGCGACTTCTCCCCCTCACGACCGCAGCCAGGCGGCGACCCCGGGAGAGAAGAGCCTCGCGGCCTGCGGCCGCCGTCCCCACATCCGTTCACGACGTGCCGGGCGGTAAACCCCCACCACCCGTGGACCCCGTCCTCACCAACTGTCTCAGGCGGCGGTGGCAGGCACACAGAAGGATACAGACGACTCCGCAACCTCGGCGAAACTGGCTGCGCCCCGCCCTGCGCCGCCTTATATAGCCACGGCGGTCGCCGCCCCGGTGAGATCCCTCCGCAGAAACGCCGAGAAGGGGACTACTTTTCTGGCGCGTTCCGCCCCTTGGAAGGCCGCTGAGCGAGCGGGATCACGCGGCCCTCTCTGGAATGTTCTGCCGTGAGGACCCGGATGAAGGGGTTCGGGCCGGTGGTGGAGGCACCGCCCTGCGCGCCCCGGCGGAG
>NW_022900924.1:19705337-19713995 GCF_012274545.1 Fukomys damarensis
CGCCCGGGCAGGTTGACAGGCAGGATGACTGCGCAAATCAGGCTGGGCGGGGCTGCCGGCGGCCTGGGCCACCCTAGACCTGGGTCCAGGAGCAGTGGCGGCCCCCAGCGAGGGAGGGGAGACAGCTCCGGGAGCAAGGAGCCCTTGCTGAGGTTGAAGTTGGAAAAGGAACGAGGAAAGTCACTTCAGCGTTCTGAAAGCCTGGGATCCAGGCGAGAGCTGAGGCTGGGTCTTGCGAGGCCTGCCTCATCTTCCTGGTGTCCCCGGGCCTGGCCCACAGAGGGCCACACTTGGTTGACAAGCAGGAGACCTTGAACCTAAACTCCTCTTCATCTTTAGCTCAGATATTGAAGCTCTCTAAAGCCTTAGATTTTTTTAAAAAATTTAAATTGTTATCTCTACCTTTAAGTTATGCCCAGGCCAGAAATTAATTTTATATTTCTTTTGGAAGAAAATATTTTTATAGCAAAACGTTTATTGGTGCATTTCTGGCATACATAATGATACCACGCATAGAGAAATTTAACTGAGACATAAAAACAAATTGGCCACGTTTGTGGGGAGCCATGTGATATCTCATACATGTGTGTGTTGTGTAACCTTTAAGCCGTGTTAATCCTGTCTTATCAAACAGCATTTCTGTATGGGGAAACATGAGACTTTAAAACACAGGAATTGAATCTCAGATCTGCATATTTCTGGAAAGATATATTTGGGGGTTTGTTTTTCCTTTGTTTTTTGAAACAGGGCCTCCAACTCACAGCACTTTTCCTGCGTTGGCCTCCCAAATGCTGGGACTATAGGCATGGGCCAAAATAGACTTCGTTTACAGGGACAGATCTCCCTAAGGCTCTTAATTCCGGTTACTTTTCTTTCTAGACTCTTCTAGAAATATCTCCGTTCTACAAAAGGGGGAGGGGTATTTGAATTTCCACCTGTAAAGCTTTCAAGAAAAAAGAAGCTAACTGAAAATATTCTGCTGTTAAGAAATGACTACATTCTTCTAAGTTATGAATATTATATTATTTAAACGTTACATTTAAAATGTGAGCTGGGCTTGGTAGTGCATGCCTGTAATCCCAGCACTTGGGAGGCTGAGGCAGGAAGATCCCTGTGAGTTTGAAGCCAGCCTGGGGTACACAGCAAGACCCTGTCTCAAAAAAACAAAACAAAAAACCCAAAACATAAGAATAAATACATAGGGCTGGGGATTTAGCTCCATTATTTTTCCAAGGAGAGTGAAATGAATTCATGTGTAACTGAGAAATAAGAATTAAATGTCATTTAACAGGGTGGATGAGACCCTGCACTTTCCCAGGCAGAGCTCTGTGATTGCAGGTAGGAGCTCTAAAGAAACCAAAGCTGGGGCTGGTGGGAAGGTGGCACCTTGGCCTACAGCCACACCCTGCTTGCCGAACTGCTGAGGAGGCCTCGTGACTGTTCTTCAAGGGCTGAGTCACAGCTCTTAGACTGGAGCTGTTCTGAGTCCAGAGGCGCCTGGTGGGCTGATCCAGGGGTGGGGGAGGGGCAGCCAAACGCACAAGGCTGGCTTTGTGATCCTCCCGCTTCAGCCTCCTGAGTTCAGGGAGTACAGCCCCACACCGCTACGCAGGGCCCAAGCGGACAGGATTCCCGGTTGTGGCAGCTGTGGGGGGCAGGCGGGCGGTGGTGTAATGACAGAGGCGACAGAGGCCGAGAGCACTGGTGAACACTCCGCAGTGGACACCCCAACCCCCACGTGGACTTCCGTGACCCACGGTGTCCCCAGAGCCGCCCTCCGAGGACTGGGGTTGGCCCACGCGGGTCTGATCCTGAAGCCTGAACCCTGACCTGGAATGCGACAAGGACAGCGCCTGAGTCACCGGCTCCTATCCGTTCCTTTTTCCAGGCTCCGTCCTTTCTAGATGGCCCGGGAACCGTGGCGACAGGCGGGGCGGTGTCCCGCGGCCCCTGCCTGCCCCTCCTCCAAGGTCACCCCGCCTGTGGCCCGAGTCCCCTCTCGGAGTTGGCAAAGACCCGCTCGGGAGCGGGGTCCCCAAGAGAAGGGGTGAAGTCCGAAGCTGGGCAGGGCTGGGCCTGCTCTGTCACCGGTTATGTGGCCATAAAAGGTCACCGAGGGCGTCGGCGCGGCGCAGGAGCAAAGCCCCGGATGTCTGTCCCTGTCCACGCGGGGCCTCCGCAGGCGGTGACCCTTGGCCTGGAGGACGCCAGCGCCAGCGCAGGAATTTCTCGGGAGGCACAGAACCTGTCTGCATGTCTTTCTGTTTTTTAAATGTGGCTACTTACAACATAATAGTGATTTTTTTGTGTGTGGTGCCAGCTTATTGCTAAGTAAATACTACCGCTGAGGTACACCTCCAGCCTTTTTTTGTGTGTTATTATGTTTATTTATTTTTGTTATATTTTTGTATTTATTATTTATATTGTATATTTCTGTGAGACAGTCTGGCTATGTAGTTCAGGCTGGCTTTGAACTCTCAGCAATCTTCCTGCCTCAGCTTCCCCAGTGCTGGGATCTGAGGCCTGTGCCACCCCCACCCCTGCTAACACTATTTTTAAGGGTACGCATCAGTAATGTTAAATTCATTCCCATTGTTGTGCAACTGTCACCACCACCCACCTCAAAAACTGTTTGTGTCTTGTGAAACTGAAACTGTCCCCATTAACTCTCCACCTTCCCCCAACCCTAACCCTCACTGTAACTCGCTTTTCTACTTTCTGTCTCTGGATTCTCCTCCAGCTACCTCCTAGAATGGGCCTTTCATTTTTGTTTTCCTTGTTGATGTTTGTTTTTTAAGACAGGCTCTTGGTATGTAGTTCAAGCTGGCCTTGAGCTCATTGTGTAGCCCTGGCTGCCCTGGTGATCCTCCTGCTTCAGCCTCCCTAATGAGGTTATAGGCTATGTGCCCCAGGCCTTTTTTCTCCTAGTGGGGGAAAAAAAGGTAAAAAAGCATTTTTTTCCCAAAGAACAACATTTTCTGGTATTTTCTCTGGTCCCTCGCTATTAGAAATATTTAATTATAAGATACAGTGTAAAACAGAAGCATGTAATCGGTTTCCTGTTGGGCTAGATTTAGCAATGATGCTCTGTCCCAGCACCTTCGCAACAGGAGCTGTTGCCCTGTCGCCCACTTCCTACTAGCTAGTGAGTCATTTCACAAACTCAGTTTCCTGATCTAAAAATAAAAGGTTTGCAGAGACTTGGGTCCCTGCAGAACTGAGAGGAGATGCATTTGTCATTACAGCCGCGAGGTCTGGTGACTGGAGGGAGGTGGTGATGGCGGGCGATAAAGCACTGTCCTGGCAGAGGACAGAGCGAGGACGTGGATGCAGAGTCTCTGGAGAGGGACACGTGGGAGACAGCCCTGTCCCGGCCCCCGCCTTCTGTGATGTCGGTGCCACCGGAGCGCGGAGCAGGTCAGGTGGCGCAGAAGATGTGACCAAGATGTCCAAGAGGGTCACAGCCCGACCCCCTGCTGTGCCGCCAGTAACTCTGCTGGGGTGTCTGTGGCCACCAGAGTCGGGTCTGCCTCGATTTCCCGTCCCCCACAGACATCAAGGTCCCCAGTAGGGAGTCACACCCCGGACTAAAACCCTAGCTCTGAGCAGCTGCCAAGCCCCCAAGCGTATGCAGTGACAGCAGGAAAAATACTGGAGATGCCGGGGATCGAACCCGGGGCCTCATACATGCAAAGCATGCGCTCTACCACTGAGCTACATCCCCACCTCATGCCCTGGGCCTGGAGAGTAGTACTGCTCTCCACCACAAGGAGTTTCCCTTCTAAATCATATTTGTGGATGTATTTAAAGGAGCACTGGGCTTAGCAAAAGCAAAATAAACGGAGGTTTCCCAAGTAGTCTGGGCCTTCGGAGCCATGCAGCGAAGATTACAGCTGATCCAGAAAAGGCAGCAGAAGAGAGGCAAATATTTGTTTGCATTAAATAAGGGTATTGGCCCCTTGAAATTGCTATCTGTGCCTTGAAAAACCACACCACCCAGGTGTGGAGGCGCAAGCTTATGATCCCAGCACTCGGGAGGCTGAGGCAGGAAGATCCCAACTTCCAGGCCAGCCTGGGGAAATTAGTGATTTGGCAAGACCCTGACTCAAAGATAAAAATTTAAAAAATAATAGAAGGGGTGGGGATGTAGTGGAAAGGCTGGGATTAGTCCCCAACACGCGTGCGTGCGTGCGCGCGCGCGCGCGCGCACACACACACACACACACACACACACCCCAAAAAGAAAAGGAGAGAAAAGCAGATCCCGGCCCCTCTGCAGGGGTGCGGGCTTCAGTGTGAGCCCTGACCCCTCCAGGGTCGCACCAGCAGCATTCTGAGCAGCATCCATGAGCCCTGAGCTCTCCCTGTCACAGTGTCCCTGTCACCCTCCCAGGAGCCACAGTGGGACCGGGTGTGTATGTCCTGCCCCTGGGTCACTGTGGCCTCGGCTGTCACCTGTCCCTGCCTGCGGAGCTGCGGATCGCCCCATCCAACAGCAGGGTTGGGGACCCAGGATTCCCGCGCTCTTTCTCCCCTTCACACCCGAGCGCTGTGTCCCTCACCAGGTGTCACCTCTGCGGGGCAGGGCCTGGCATATATATATAGTAGGTGCTCAGAAACGTCGGGCCAAGGTGTGCATGTGAAGAGAATACACAGAAAAGGAACAAAAAGGACGGGATTCGGGAGGAGGTCGGGGACATTAGCGCTGCCGCTTTCTGGGGAGCGCCGATGTGATAGAGGGAGAAGTGAGGAAGGAGCTGGAGCAACTGCAGCAGTTCCCGTTCTGAGAGGCCGTGGTCAGCAAACCACGACTTTAAAAGTCCAACCGTAGGTAAAAATCTTCGACCTCCCCGTCGGGGAATCGAACCCCGGTCTCCCGCGTGACAGGCGGGGATACTCACCACTATACTAACGAGGACGGCTGCTGTAGTGAGTTTCTCCAGCGGCTCATTTCAAGCAGCTAGGCTTTTCCTGCTCACCCACCCACGCCGTGCAACGCTTTTGAAATTTTCTTTCAAAGCGAGGTTGGGAGGTGAAAGAGTAATGGAGGCGCGTGGTGCGCGGGCACCAGCTCCCCCAAGGGCCACAGCCCCGGCGTCTGCGAAAGGACGGTCATAAAAATGAAATTAAAAACGACAACACGAAAAGCCAAGTCCGGTCTGATTGCATGACATTTCAAGCGCCCACGTCCGGCCGGGTCGCGACGGTTCCGAACAAAGCAAAGAACACGGGCAGAAATCCACAAACGGGATTCGCTCAAGTAGGCGGGGCAGGGAAGATGGCTTTCAGGGACGCTTTGGGGGTGCTTCCAAATTAAAAAAATTAAAAATTTAAAAAGCGGAAAGACTTTTCTTCCCGGGACGAGATGCGATCAGAGTTTGGATTCGTTTATTTTCTCCCCTCCATATGGGGCAGGAAAATAAACTGCCGAAACCCGGGATCGAACCAGGGACCTTTAGATCTTCAGTCTAACGCTCTCCCAACTGAGCTATTTCGGCAACTGGTGCTCGGTTTTGTTCTTTCCGCCCTCCGTGTCATTTCTGTGCTCAGGTTTGCGTTCCGGTCCCGCCCTGGTAAATACAGCCCGCCACGCCTGCTGCGTTTCTGGTCCCTGGGGCGCCTGGTCTTTTCCCGGCATTCAAGGCCGCCGCCCCCTACAAGACCCCGGCTGGGCTGGCTCAGGGTGCGCCTGTGTACCTCGTCCCATATCCCTTCCCCGACCCCCCCCCCCCCAAAACGACGGTTCAGGGGTGAGGCAGACCACTACCTCCTTGCCTAAAACGGTGCCTGGTACGAGTAGGTGCTTCATAAATGTTTGTTGAACGAATGAGCAACTAGTGAAAGAATGAATGTACCACCCGCACCCGGCTGGGGGCTCACTTTTCCCAGTTCCCTTCTCTGCCAAAAGGAACAGGACCAACCCCCGCACGCTGAACCCAGGGAGCACAAGGAAACATCCACCAGAATGGGTTGACGTGTGATTCACCCCACCTGAATGTGTGGGTGCCACATATGTGACCTGCGTGGCTTCTGGCCTGCAAAGTCACCAGGTGCACACCCAACTGACCCTGCACTCCCCTCCCTTCGGAGACTGTGGGTGGGGACGGGTTCTTCCTAGTATGAGGTCACCTCGTGTTTGTTGATCACTCCCTGATTGTATGCGTGGTCAAACCGCAAACACAATGAGCGATGGCATGGAGTATCCGGGGGTGGGACAGACAAGGGGACAGTAGGACATGCAGACTCAAGCATCAGCCATGCTAGGCCTGGAGAGATCATGGACTCTGAATGGCGTGTGCAAAGGCTGTGAGGCTGCCGGGCAGAAAGTGGGTCCAGGTGGAGAGGGCGGGTGGAGGCAGCGGGCAAGGAGGAGCATAGACAGGCCAAGTCTTTTGCTCCTGGAAGGCTGGAGAGAAGGAAGTTGTCCCGGGATGGAGCCCCGGGCCTTTACACTGACCTACGCCCCCAGCCCCTGTAAATTTTGAGACCAGGTCTCACTAAATTGTCCCAGGCAGGCTGGAACTTGTTACCTTCCTGCCTCAGCCTCCCAGTTACCTGGGATTACAGGTGTGTGCCACTCTTCCAGGCCCTTAGTTATTTTTTATTTATTTGGGGGTGGCAGGGTCTCCCTGTGTAGTTCAGGCTGGCCTTGAACTCACTATACAGCTCAGGCTGGTCTCAAACCTGCTGCAAACCTCCTGCCTCAGCCTTCAGAGTGCTGGGATTTCAGGCATGGGAAAGCATTCCTGGCTCGTGGTTATTTTTTAAAGGTTTTTTTTGTTGTAGTTTTGTTTTGTTTGTTTGTTGTATTAAAATAACACAAGCCATCACCTGGGTGGACAAATCCAGTGGAATCACAGTGCACTGTGACACCCCCCCACCCCCAGGGCCAAACACTTCTGCCCCCCAAGGGGAGGCCTGGCACCCATAATGCCTTGCTTCGGGTCACCAGGCATCTACTTCCTGTCTTTAGTGCACAACAAGAAAAAAGAAAATGGTGAGCACACACAGATGCACACATGCACAAGACAAGGCTTATTAATATCAGGCTGAAAGTGCTAAGTCTCTGTTACTTTCTTTGTGTTTTATTTCATTTAAGTATTGTAAGAACAAACTTTTCCAAAAATTTTATTTACATAAGATGTTTTTTAAACACATCATTTTTCCTCTTCTGTAAATGCACTACCTGTTAGGTATGATCTTCTGGCAGTTTAGGGTTTTTCATAACGATTTGAATAGTTTCCATAGGGAAATGGGCAATGTTTTTGGCCAAGCCGAGGCATTCTCCGCATAGCGCAAATCAGGCAGTGGGCATAGTAAATAAAAATGCTGCGAGGCTTGCATTGAAGAACAAGACAAAACACACAGAAAAGCAAGAATCCCTTTTCCCATCCTGAACCATCTGGAGTCCAGATCGCTGCTGACCCTAGAATATCAACTAAAACCAGTTACGACTGCGGACAAAGGATCGGAACCGAGCGACCCAACGCGGGCTCAGGGTCTGGTCGGCCTGGCGGGCTGACCGCTCGGTGCCAGCTCCGCTCCGCTTCGGGGTCGGACACAGATGTCTTTGCCAGCCGCCCGGAAGTGAGTCTTGCAAAATCGAGCTCGGCAAAGGACACAGAGGCCTCTCGTCCGAGGCGCTGGGCCAGGCCCGCGAGACCCGGAAAGCAGCGGCTTGGGCGTTTGGGGACTGGGCAGGACGGGCCGGGGCGGGGGGTGGCCGCCTTCACCCTAAAGCACCTTTTAATTTGGCTTTTTCAAAACCAAGTGTACGTGGTATTTTTAAAAACTCGAACGAAGAAGGGAGGGAGGACCCTGACGGGAACAGCAGGGCCGAGGTGGCGGCACTTCCCGGGCTCAGCGTCGGGGATAGCGTGGAGAGGGACACAAGCAGTCCCCGCTGCTCGCTGGGGTTGGCGGGTGCACGGCGGTGACGTCCTCGGCCCTTCCGGACTGCTATCCAAAACGGTTCAGATGCGGGATAGAAACCAGAACGGATCCCGCCTTTGGGAAAGGAATAGGACGCAGGGAGAATCAGCTCAAAAGGCAAAGTAAGTTAGACTACTCTCCCCGTCGGGGAATCGAACCCCGGTCTCCCGCGTGACAGGCGGGGATACTCACCACTATACTAACGAGGACGAGGCACTGTTGACTGGCCTCCGCCTCAGCCTCTATGAATGCCAACTGCTTTTGGCTCGCCCGGGTCTCCGAGCGCTGCGTCTCCCCCTGGCTCCAGGCGCGGGATTCGCTTGGGGCTGCGGTGCCGAGAATGCGGAGCCCGCGAGCTCAGAGGAAGCCCTATAAATCTTCCAGAACGTATAGCGTTTGGCTAGGGGATGTAGCTCAGTGGTAGAGCGCATGCTTTGCATGTATGAGGCCCCGGGTTCAATCCCCGGCATCTCCACTTTGCGCTGTGCACTCTTTTTCACTTCGGCCCGGGTCTGTGATTTTACACCTGTGTCCAGCTTCAGTCACCCAGCAGGAAGAATCTGCTTTTCCAAACCACTGGAGTTTTCAGTACCGATCTCCTGCGGGGTGGGGAGACGGCTCGGCGTGTGGGAGGAGGAAGGACGCCGCCGGCAGTGCACTGTACAGAGGCCGGGGCAGTGCGCGCGTGGGCCCCGACTGCGCGCCGGACTCCAGGGCCCAGCCCCC
>NW_022900924.1:19714012-19721591 GCF_012274545.1 Fukomys damarensis
CGCGACAGACTGGATCCGAGGGGGCGGCGGGGTCTCGGGGGCAAAGGGTGCGAAGCGGAGATCTGAAAACTGGGAGGAAGCTGTGCCTCGAGGCCTGACCCCCGCACCCACATTCTCACCCAGAGCGTCAACGACTTCTCTTGGGCCGGGGCCTGATCCTCACGAGTGCGTTCCTATCTAGCACTGTTGGTCCCTGAACTGGGTACTAGGATTGATAGATTATTATTTTGTACTGGGGATTGAACCCAGGGCCTCTGCACTGAGCTCAGCCCTTTTTACCCCTTTTCTTTTGAGACCGGATCTAGCTATGTCGCTAAATTACCCAGGCTGGACCCGAAGTAGCATCCCTCCTGCCTCAGCCTCTGCAGTGCTGGGATTACAGTTGTGCACCACCGCGGCCAGCCAGATATCTCTTGGGAGAGTTGCTAGCAGGCGGGTTTTGCCCACCATCCCAACTCCTGCAACAGGTTTTGTGTGTGTATTTTGTTTGTTTGGTTTTTTGAGACAGGGTCTCACTGTATGGTGGAAACTGACCTAGAACTCACTATGTAGCCCATGCTGGTCTCGAACTCACAGCGATCCTCCTGCCTCAGCCTCCCAAGTGCTGGGATTATAGGCGTGCGCCACCACGTCCTCCTGCAACAGGCTTTGCAGAAGAAAAAAAATGATAGGTATGGGGACAGGAGCCACAAGTCAAGTCTGTCACCCTGACAGGGTTTGGGGACATTTATGGGATAAAGTAGCAAGGTGAGCCAGGTATGGAGGTGTACACCTGTCACCCCCGCACTCTGGGAAGCTGTGACATATAGTGGATTAGTGACATATTGAGACACTGTCCCAAAACACAAAATTTAAAAAGCTGGGGATGAAGCTCAGTGCAAAGGCCCTGGGGCTGTGGCAAAGCAGAACAGCTCAGTGACGCAGTCAAGGGTCACAGCTCTGAGACACAGCTGAGTGTTACAGCTCTGGGTGGAGGCTATCAAAGTTTGAAGGCTGGAGAATTGGATGGTCGAACAGATGGAGAAAAAGCTGTACCACACCCACAGGATCAGAGTCGTTCCCAACCAAAGCCTGAGCGCCTCAGCAGAAAGGAGAGCTTCCTCGGTATGCGAGCATGCTCCCTGAAGCAGCAGGGCGGAGTCACAGAACTTTCCAGAAAGGGGCTGAGCTAATGGAACATTCCTGACAGGGGCGGGGCTGACTGAACATTCCTGAGGCCACAAAGTTCAGTTACAAAACCTTGCTCAGGCGCCCAGGAGCACAAACTGTTCCATTTCTGGAACAAAACATTCTTGGGGGGAGGGACATGGAAGCAGGGTGAGCGCTGTCTTACTGCAGTCTTGCTCTATCCCTGCGGTCAGTGCCCGTTACCAAGGGTGACTTAAGGCCTGGGTAACAGTGAGTAGAGGTCAGTCTTTAAGGTACATCTTTGATGCTTGTTCAGAAAATGGCTTTAGTACAATCAGAGGTCAGTTTTCAGCCCCCTGATGTCAGAGGACCGCCTTCATGATGTCTGTGGTTAGCAATGGCCTCCCGTAACCTAGGCAACTGCTCTCATCATGCCCCACGAGTGAGGGGTCATCTAGGGAGCCCCAGTGCTCAGCTGTGCCCAAATCAAATCTGGGGTATTTTCAAAGTCCACTAGAAGCAAATGAAATCCGAAGTCCGGGAATTTAGCTCAGTGGTGCCACCACCTGTCTTGCAAGCTCAAGGATCTGGATGTTCCATCCTCAGTACCAAAAAACAAAACAAAACAAAAAAACAGCAAATGAAGTTGGAAAGTTCATGTGGTTTCCCCACTGTTTCATACCTGCAGCCACCAAGCACAGTGTTTGGAACTTGACTCTGCATCACCTGTGGGCTTTTTCATCAAACTGCACCACCTCACTTTTCGGGGTATTTCACCTTCTGCCGTCTAAAGCCTGCAGGGATCCACTGTCTTGCTGTCTTCAGTTCCTGGGACGTCTGTTTTGGTGTAAGGGAATGCAGCCCTCAGGAAGGCCCCCTATCATTTCCTCAGCACCTGCCTCATGTGGGCTGGGGACAGATGGTGACCAGGCTGTGTCGCCAGGCTGCTGCCCAAGGTGCACAGCTGCCAGCCAGCCTCCCAGGGGCCTGACTGCAGGCACCAAGCCGCTTGAGAGGTGCAGGGTGGCCTCAGAGTCAGTGTCAGAGGGGACTTCTCAGGGCTGTTGCCTCCCCTGATGTTAGGTGAGGCTGGGATAGAACCCAGGCTTTTCATGGGCCAGCCAGGAAGCGCTCCACCACCCGGGTCCTCCACCCTGGCCTCTGATGGCCTTCACATTGGCAGTGACGGGATGTGCGTGGCCACCCCCACCTTCTGTCTCAGCTGCCTACTGCTGTGTGTGGCATGGTCAGTGCAAAGCAGGGAATGACAGGTGTATACTTGGGGACAGCTGCACGCTGTGGGACACCTGCGGACCCAGAGGTAGGCGGCTCAGTGTGGGCAGGGGGAAAGAAAGTGGGCAAGGACACTGCTGTCGCAGGTGCATGGCCCGGGAAGGGCACATTCAAAGCTGAGCTGTGGCCGAGCACGTGTGAGGCTTTGGGTTCCGGCAGCACTGCGCACGCGCCCACAAGTGCAGATGTGCACACGTGCATACTGTGTTCCAGCCAGGTGTGGTGGTGCACACCTGTTAACTGCAGCACTCCAGGAGGCTGAAGCAGGAGGACTTGCAAGTTTGAACCTATCCTGGGCAACTAGGCAAGATTCTGTCTGAACCTATTAACAGAGGTAGGGGCCAGCCATGCAGCCGTGTGAAGGCCCCGGGGTCTTCACCCTCTGACTAGCACTCTTCTAGGTCCACTCAAGACAAAGTGAAGCTTCCTGTGCACAGGACACTTGCACACGCACACTCATGATAACACAGCACAGTTCATGCTGGCCCACAGGACCCTGGACAAATGGAGGAGCAGAGCGAGCCCACTAGTCTTTTTTTTTGTACCAGAGATTAAACTCGGGACTTTGTGCTTGCCAGGCTGGTGTGGCTCTGCTGGACACATCCTGGGCCCCCTACTGCCTGGCTTGTGTTGGTCTCACTATGTAGCTGCTGTCCAACTTGCGGCGATGCTCCCACCTCACGCACCCTACTGTGAACTGGCCCTGTTACGTGGCAGTGTCACAAGGGAAGCCCAGCTGCCGCCGCCACCCTGTGGACCCTGGAAACCATGGGCCAAATGACAGAAATGACAGCACCAGTTACAAACTGTTCGGACTCTTATGCAGTCATCCAGAGCAAACAAAGACAGACACAAGGTGGGCTCCAGCAAGGAACGGGAGGGGTAAACTCTGCTGGGTACAGCTCTCCGAGGGGTACAAAAATACCCTGGTGCTGGGTAGCAGAAACCTGAGAATGGGGAAATGCAGCGCGTCAGCATCTCGGAGGGTTTCTGACAGAGCCGCCCATGCAGAGCCATGGACTGGCACAGCAGCCCACACTGTGGGTGTCTTAGAAAGCGGCCACCGCGCTGGCTCTGCTTCAGCCAAGGACCTGAGGTTTTGTTTGTCCAGCCATGGGGGAGCGGAAGGGCCGGGCGCCCCACACTGGGGCCCTCGCGGGGGTTCTGAGCAGTGGGGAGTGACAGAGTCCTCATGGCGAGGCGGCTGTTGGGGGCCAGAGCTTGTGGGACGCAGCTGGAGGCCGAGATGAGCTCTGGGGTCCCTGGGGTGTCCTTTCGAAGCAGGTCTTTTATGTCACAGCTCTGCCTCCACTGATGTTGAGCCCCGGACCCCCACCCTACATGCACGGCCGGTCTCCTGACCCCACACAGCCTGGGCCCCTTGTCCCGCCTCTCCTCGGGGACCGCCCTCCGCCCCAGCTCCACTTCAGCCTGAGGATGGTGCCACCCATTGACAGGCTCAGCAGCCTGCAGCCCTGGCCAGTGCTCCCTGCATTGTGGCCCAGGATGCGCATGCTCAGCTCCCCACCACCTCCTTGGACAACAGCACCCAGAAGGCCCTGGTGGCCAAGCTTCTGCAAAAGGATGGGTGCGGGGCCAGGGGCTCCTGACTACCAAAGTCCCCGGCCCTGGGCGTCCACAGGGGCTGATGCAGCCCGACCCACACTAGACCTGACTTCAAGTGAAGCTACATTGTGCCCGTGGGGTAAAAACAGCCGGAGGGCAGGTGCCACGCACTCAGGAGGCCAGACAGCTCCAGCAGCAGAGGTGGAGGCGCGGTCCCGGCCCCTCGGTCCCAGGCCAGCAGCCAGAGCCAGGCCGGGTCAGCCCTGAGAGGCAGGGGGCCAGGCTTTCTCCACGTTAGGGTGCATCGCTTGCGGGAGCCACTGCAGGTACTCGGGCAGCAGGTCTGCAGAAGCACAGGCCGGGTCAGGTGGCCATGCCCAGCAGGGAGCCCAGGCCCGGGTCCCCGCCCAGCCGGGGTGCAGCCAGTTCGCAGCTCCTGCCCCACTCACACTTGGGGTTTCGCTTCCACACAGCCAACAGCGCATCTCGGCAGTCGGCCTTCTCAGCCACCAGGGCCTTCAGCAGTGTCTCTGTTCTGGGCTGCAGCCTGTGGGGAGATGGATGTGGGCTGGCAGCTGGGCACAGAGGGCTTGGGGGAGTCATGGAGGGAGGGCACGCCCTAAATACCCTGGGGTGGGATAGGAAGGGTGAACAGACACAGGAGGACAGAAACAAGGTTGGAGTGATGCAGCCCCAAGGGCAGGAACTCAGCAGCTACTGGGAACTATGAGGCAGGAGGGTCCCTGTCACACAAGCTCCTCATCAGTACAGGCTCTGTACTTCGCAGGGAAGCCTACCTGGCCCACGTCTTGAGCATCGTGCTGGGGCTGGACAGCAGGCAGCTCCGGAAGGCGGCCAGTTTGCGGAAGACCTGCAGAAGGACCTCGGGGGTTGAGCCCAGCCCACCCCATGCACGGTGCCCAGGGCGGGGGCCGTGAGGTCCAGGGGACGCCTACCTGCCCCTCCAGCAGGAAGCAGGCGAAGTGCTTGTATCGGTCGATGCCCTCGGGAAAATCCACCTGGACAGCAGGGAGCGGCCAGCCAACACGGTCTGTCGGGCACAGGTGGTGAGTGGGGGCACTCACGGGAGGGACGGAGGGAGGGTGCCAGGGCCCAGCGTGGGCACTCACAGAACACACTGGTGCGGTGGCAGAGCACGCGCCCACTCTCAGGGCAGTAGGTGGGTGCGGGCTTCTCCAAGGGTGGCTCAAACTGGCAGAAGGCGGGCAGCAGCGCTGGGACCCAGCGCTCGTCCACAGCAGAGATGCCTGGGAAGGAGGGCCATCAGTGGGGCCACCCGGCGGGGCAGGTGGGTGGGGTTGTGCCCCGGTGCCCACGAACCTCGCATGTACATCTTGGTGGTCTCCACAATCTCCTGGTACACCACGAACTCGGGGAGCTCACGGAAGAGCACAGAGCTGGGGTGGATGAAGGCGGGGTCGTCCAGCAGTGGGGTCTGTGGGGAGCAGCGGGGGCTCGAGCAGGGAGACCCCGGCACCCGAGTCACAGACCTGGCCCCACCAGTGGGCCGACGGCTGTGGCTGCCACATGACTCCCTACTCCTTGGCCACTGAGAGGGATGGGGCGGTGGCACAGGCTACGGTGCACAGCAGGGAGCTGATCTACGGGGACAAGGAGTAGGACTGGGGACCCTGGAGGGTTTTTATCCTGAAGCCAACTGTGATGGCGGCTACACTGCTCTGACCACTTTACAACCGCAGTGCCATGTGCTTCCGGTGGGCTTGTTTTAAGGCAGGTGAATTACAGTCCACTGAGGCTGCTGTAAACACAAGGCTGGGGCAGGGCGTGGCAGTGCACATCTGTAACCTCAGCACGTGGGAGGCTGGGGCAGGAGGATCCCAGCAAGTTCCAGGCAGCCAAGCATATACAGTGAGTTCAAGGCCAGTCTGAACTACATACTGAGACTGTCTCAAAAAGGTGACCCCCAAGAGAACCCCCAACAGTCGGTGGTGCACCCCCAGCTTGAAGGGCCGACGCCGCCCCACCTTGTAGGCATTCCTCCACTTGTCGTCCAGCAGCTCTTCGCTCTGCACCCTGCGGGCCAGGTGGTCACCCAGGCCGGCCGTGACAATCTGCCGCAGGTAGGTGACCTGGCTCTGGGTGGGTGGCTCCATCTTGGGGTCCACGAAGAGCCCGGCCTCAGGGCACACAGTGTTGACTGGGGGGATGGGTGTGGGCATGGGGTTGGCAGGGCCTGGACCCCGTGTCCCACAAACAGCCACCTCCCGTCTTCCACAGACAAAGCCCCACAGCTCGTGGGCACCTGTGCCACTCAGCAGCAGCCACCGAACCCAGGGCCTCAGGCAGGGCACTGGCTGTGACAGGGGCCCACTGCCCGCCCACCCCTTCTCCTGTCTGGAGGGGACAGTCGCCTGACATGTCCTTGCCACCGTCACCAGGGTCGGCAGCTCCAGGACACTGCAGCTGGGGACAAGGTGGGCAGGAGGACATCACACAGCCATGATGGTCACGGCAACATGCCCAGTCAGGGCACATGGCTGCTGGAAAAGCCTGGCTCTGGTGCCAGGCCTGGGTGCCTGCTGGACATGAACTCAATGCCACCAAAGGCTCAAGGAAAACACTGCCTGACATCTGGGTCCCAAGCATCCCCAGGGGCACGACAGGCCAGGAGTCCCGGTGAGAAGGGCAATGGTCCAGGTGCTGGGGGAGGGACCTGGGGACAGACAGGTGTGTGCCGCGGAGATCCCAAGGGAGGGCCTCTGAGCAAGCAAGCGGGTTGGCAGACGCCGCGGCTCACTGGGACGGCCGGGCCCTACCTGCCGTGGTGAGCTGGCCACGCAGGCGCCGCACCTCCAGCATAGCCTTGAAGCGCAGACCGTTGGCCTCACAGAACTCGCGCGTGCAGCCCGCGTACTCACAGGCCCCCACCGCACCTGGGGGATGAGTCAGAGTGTCACGCGCCAGCTGACCGGGGACCCTGTGGGGAGCCCCCTCCCGCCCTGCCCACCGGCACCGACCCAGCAGCACCATGATGTCACCCAGCTTCAGCGAGGCCCCTTGGCCAGCCCAGGTCCTCTTCATGTGTGCCACGCGGGCACGCTGGGCCTTCAGTGTGGACAGCTCCTCCTCGCTGGCTGCAGGCCTGCAGACACCAACACGGGCACAGAGATGGGCCACGCAGATGACCTGGGCAGCAGCCAATCCCAAGGTCCCCCCAGCAGCCAGCAGGGCTGACGGTGTGTGGAGTCAGCTGCAGAGGCACACACCTGCCTTGCAAGTGCAAGGTCCTGAGTCTGATCCCCAGTATCAAAAAAATAAAAGGGCTGGGGCTGTAGCTCCAGGTTCACTGGGTTCAATTGCCAGTACTGGAAAAGAACAGAAAAGCACCTGCTTCCTGACCAGGCAGTTCCAACAAGTAACACTGCACACTTATGCATGGGATTTTAAATAAATTAGAAAACCATGTTGGGTGTGGTGGTGCACACCTGTAATCCCAGCACTAGGTAGGCTGAGGCAGGTGTATCTTGGAGAGTTCAAGGCTAGCCTAGGGTACAGAGTGGGACCCTGTCTCAAAAAACAAACAAAACAGAAAAAAGAAAAAAAAAAAAAA
>NW_022900924.1:19721804-19742221 GCF_012274545.1 Fukomys damarensis
AAACAAAAAAAAAAAAAAAAAAAAAAAAAAAAGAAAGAAAAAGAAAAACCACAAGCTGTCAGCAGAGCCCACTGGGTGAGCTGGGAAGTGTCTCCCAAACCCAAACCTAGTTACGGGGCTGGGTCAGCCGTGGCTGAGAGCTTTGCTTGCAAGAATTAACTTAGAGCCAATGACAGTCCATCTGCATTGGCCCCATGTTGCTCAAGAGAAACTGAGGCCCTGAGAGGTGTAGTCACCTGCCCCGGGCCACGCAGGGAGACTGCACAGGGCTGATGCCTGGTGCAGCAGATTCTCTTAGGGAGGGGGACACTGGTGGGGGCACAGAGATCACAGTTGTGAAAACTGAACATGAGGGAAAACTTCAGTTTACATCAGAGCAGCCTCGGCTGGGCTCAGTGCCATGGGAGCTGTTGGGGAGGCCTTCGGGGCGGCAGTGGGGACGGGAGGAGAGACATTGTCTGCAGCAGCAGGTTTCCTCAGTAAATCCCACTGATGAGATGGCTGAGCCAGGAGGCCACGCAGTCCCCATGGGATGTAGAAGACCCTGCCACAGCCACGCCAGCGTGCGACATCCCACGGACACGTGCACGATCCCAACACCGCAGAGGTGTTCAGGGATCCTCAGGGAGCCTCGGAAAAGGCCAGGCACTGAAGTCAACAGTTCTTCCCAACATTTCGTCTGTTTTTTTTTTTTTAAATATCTTTGTTGTTGTTTTTGAGACAGGGTCCCACTCCTTACTCTGGGTTGATCTTGAACTTGAGGCGATACTTCTGCCTCAGCCTCCTGAGTGCTGAGGTTCCAAGCATGCGCCACCAGGCCTGGCTTTATTCTTGCGGTACAGTGAACTAAACCCAGGGCCTTCGTGCTGAGCTAGATCCTCAGCCCCTTTTAATTTTTATTTTTGAGGCAGAGTCTCACGAAGTTGCCCAAGCTGGGCTTGAACCTGCGATCCTCCTGTATCAGCCTCCTAGAGTGCAGGGATGGCAGGTGGTGCCACCACGCCCAGTCTGCTGTGTCAGGTGGCCTCACACTGAGCGTCCCTTTCTGGAATCAGTGACCTGATACCAGGATCCCTGACTCAGCCTCGTGACCCCTACACCTTGAGGTGATCGCCGTCACCACTGGGGCGGCGCAGGGCCCACGCACCTGTCCAGCTCCTCAAAGAGCTCGCGCACGGTCATGGCGGCCACGATGGTGATGGCGTAGGGCAGGCAGCCGTGCTGGCAGCTGAGTGCTAGCATTTTGGCACAGCGGGGTGCCACAGGGAAGGTGGCCATGGTCCTGCCCAGAGCCGTGATGGGGCAGCTCAGGCGCGACTTCTGCAGCTGCTTCACCCTGAGGACGATGGAGGCTGCGGTGGGCGGGCGCCCCGGGGTGGGGTGATGCCTAGCCCTGCTTCCCCCAACCCCACTTGCCTTTGTGTTTTTGGGGGCACCTGCAGAGCCCCCAGTGCAATCAGCAACTCCTCAGCTGCCACCAGGGCCTCCAGGGAGGGCGGAGTTGGGAACGGGAAGTTGATGACCTGGGATCAGAGGAGGAGGCGGGGACCAGTAAGCACCCCAGCACAGGGCTGGGCAGCCAGGAAGTGGGTAGAAGCCCCTGCATGCACTTGACACTGGTCCACCTGGGCACCCAGGAGTGCACTGGGGCTGCAGGCTGGTGCCAGGGCCCGTGGGTCGCAGGAGAGCCCGGCTGGGCAGGGACACCAGGGACCCCTCCTCTGTGTTGACTGCATGCCAAGCCTGGCACCGACTCACACGACCACAGTCGGCTGCCTTTCTCTGCAAGTGGTGACGGCACCAGAGACCCCAGGGGGAGAACGGGCACCAACGCCGTCAGCATCATCGGGGATGCTCTGCACGTCACCGTGTAATGGTTCAAATGCAGAATGGCCCCAAATACTCCTGAGTGTGGAAGGAGATGAATCTTGGGCTGCTCCACTCCCTGGGGAGGTCAGCCAGGGCAGGACAGTTGGGGCTGAATGTGCTGTTAGGAGGGGCCGGGCTGGAAGGGTCCCTGGGCGGAGCCTGGAAGGGGCACCTCCCTCCCAGCTCTTCCCCTCTGCTTCCTGTCCCCCATGCCACAGCGGCTCTCCTCCGCCAGGCCCCTCTGCCATGCTGCTTCTGCCTAGAGTCAGCTGACCACGGGCTGGACAAATAAACCTCTCTTCCTTCAGGTTGTATGATGCATCCCAGGGAGCGAGAGGGACCGAGACCCAGGTTGACCATCACAGGCTCAGGACGCCTCTTCCACCCGAGGATGGACTCAGAGGATGAAGTCCTGGCCAGGCTGGACTTGGTAGGACCTTCTGCCTGGCTGGGACCCAGGGGCCCAAGGGGGGCCTTGAGGAGAACATGGTGGAGCGGGAGACCGCCATGCCCCGCCAGAGGCCGCCGCGTCAGCAGGCAGCAGGGACCCCATGGGGACAACCACTGACCTTCTCGATATTGAGAGCCTTCATCTGCAGGACCAAGTCCTCCACCGGCCTCCGGGTGATCTCCGGAGGAGGGAACTGCTCAAAGTCACTGAAGACGGCAGAGGAGTACAGCCTGGGGCAGACACGCGGCCGTGAGCTCAGAGACGCCCTGCCTGCCACCTGGTCCTCCTCAGCTGAGTCGGGCTAAGACGGGACAGGCCGCGTGGTGCCAGCCATGGCACTGCTTCCCCGTCCCCTCCCTGTCTTCTCTGGTTTCCTGTCCAGTGCCTTAAACAGCATGGAAATGAACAGCAGCAAGGCCGGGAGCAGAGTCGGCAGCGCCAACACCTACGTCACCTAAGGAGCACTCACAAACCGACGTGAGGAGGCCAGCGAGCAGCAACCCCAACACTCTGGGAGAGAGCCGGGAGGGCCGAGCTGAAGCCCAAGCTGGGCAAGGTGGGGACTTTGTGAGACCTGTCTCAAAAATACACTCGATCTTAGCCAAAAGGCCGAGAAGCGATCCTGTCTCAAAAATAGAAAGGGCTGGGGATGGAGCTTAACAAAGGTCCCGCGGTCAATTCCCAGTACCACAGAGCAGTTTAAAGTCTTGGAAAGCAAGGGAGAGAACTGTGTCTGAGGAGGGGGTGAGTGACCTCTCGCGTAAGCTGGTGACAAACGAAGTGGCACTGCGCAGGGCCTGCTCTGCAGGGTGGCCAACCGCCGGCTCTACAGGGAGTGTGGCACAGCCGGCGCAGTGGGGCCGGGGCCCACCTGTAGCAGTGGCCGGGCTCTGTGCGTCCCGCTCGGCCCGCCCGCTGGTCGGCAGCCGCCTGAGAGATCCAGGTGACGCAGAAGGAGGACACGCCGGTGACGCGGTCGTGGCAGCGCCTCTTGACCTTCCCGCAGTCCACCACGTACTTGACGCCGGGGATGGTGAGGGACGTCTCGGCCACGTTGGTAGCCACGACACACAGCCTGGTCCCCTCCGGGGGAGGCCTGAAGACCTGGGGTTTAGGGGGAAGCAAGCAGCAAGGTCCAGAGCGCTGGGGGCCGAGGGGCAGGGCAGGGACACTGGCCAGGGCTGGAGCCACCCAGCCGCCCCCACCCGGCCACACATGGGGAGGTCTCTCCTCCGCAGCACCCCAGCCCGGGTCAGTGGTAGACGGAGCGGACAGGGAGGGTGCCTGGGCTGCCCGTGGGCCATACCTGCGCCTGCTTTTCGGGAGCCAGCAGGGAGTAGAGTGGCAGCACATGCAGGGGCAGCGAGGTGTCCGGCCGCTCACCTGCAGTGGCAGAGATGCTGGCACCCTGGGCCCACAGCAGCTACGCTGGGGCGATTCCACCACCGCCCTGGGGTGCCTCACACTGTCTGGGGTGCGCACTGTGACTGCTGCCCCCGGCCCCAGGTGTCGGACACCCCACAGCCAGCTGAGGCCCCTGTCCCAGTTGCTGGCAGTTGGGGACCAGCGGCGCCTGCACAGCCACGAGCCTTGGCTGCTTCGTGGGCTCCAGCTGGATGCAAAAATCACAGAATTCTCTTCTGTATTCCTTCTGTTTACAACATGGTCTCGCTATGTTACCCAAACTGGTCCCCAGTTACTGGGCTCAAGAGAACTTCCCATTTCAGCCTCCTGGTAGCTGGGGCTCCACATGCCAACACCACTGGGCTCGGCCTATGCCAAACAGCGAGGGGCTAGGCCCAGCTGCATAGGCAGGAGGCTGCACATCAGGCTCTGCTCCCGCACAGGGGACCCCAAGACCCTCCATGTGACCCTACTGGGGTCCTGCCCAGAGCCCACTGCTCCGCCCAGCAGCCGAGGAGCCACACACGGCTGCTGTGGGCAGGAACTGGGGCCGCACTGTCCCCGTGGCAGGGATAGCAGCTGCGTGCGGAGGGTGGGGCTGCACCTCCATCTGCCCTGGCGTCGTCACCCAGGTCCAGGTCCAGGTCCAGGTCGGAGCCCAGGGCCTCCTCGTCGTCCGCCTCCGCCTCCCGGTCCTCATCTGCCTTGCCCACTGGCAGCACTGAGTAACTGTCCAAGCTGATCTGGGGCAGCATCTGCAGGCGACAGGACAGGGGCTGGTGTGAACCCCGCTGTGCCTGGGAGGGGGGGCACTGTGCCACTGGGCGGGTGCTTCCTCAGGGATCCCCAGGCTCAGGTTCATGGGCCTGGCCTGCCCTCCAGTTGCACCTCGAGCTCCAATCCTGCCGGGCGGGCTGCCCGGTGTCCCAGGACATTAGCCGCGTTTCTGACCTAACCCTTCCAACAGCACCACCCAGCGCCCTCTGCGTACCTCCACGCGAGCCTTCTTGGCCGTTGCTCGAGACTTCTTAAACTTCCGCATCTCCTCGGCAGAGTCCTTGTCTTCCCCCACACCTGCAAAGGTGAGCGCTGGAGGAAGACGCCCAGGGCAGTGCGGCGACCGCACTCTGAGCGAGGCTGCAGCAATGCTGACCCCAGGGATGGGACAGGCCCACCAGTGCCCAGGGGCTCAGTTACCTGGTGGCTGTGACCTGGAGGTGGGAAAGGCCCTCCGGAGCCTGCGGCACAGGGCATGCACCTCCGCCTGCCCTGTCAGGAACACCAGGATGCCGCCTGTAGAAAGAACCACCCCGCATCATCCATTACTCATTCAGCAAACACTTAGCAGAGTCAGCAACAACCAGGAGTCAGGACCACGGAGACACGGGTGCAGCAGGATGCTGGCAGCACGGGACCAGTGGTGCACAGCTCCAAGGTGCCCCTGGGCAATGCCTCTGCCCTGCTCTGGGGCTGGAGGCTGAGCGGACTCCACCTCGGCCCAGGTGCTGCACGCTGACACCAGGCCTGTCCTGATGCCACAAGGGCCTCACCTGCGGGTAGCATGCGGTGGATCTTGCACACCTTTCGGAAGCACTCGCCACTGTAGTCCTCCCACGGCGTGCGCTTATTGAAGTGGACGGTCACCGGGAACTGCCGTGACTCCACCTGCGGGCAGTCACCCGACAGCTCGGCCCCTCGGCCCCTCCCTGCCACCCCAGCCCGGCCTCTCCCCAGCGGGATGCTAGGCCCTGGTCACCTTGATGATGGGCGGCGGCTGGGCGAAGAGCCGCTGGTTCTGTGTGAAGTCCTCCACCCGCAGCGTGGCCGACATGATCAGCAGCTTCAGTGGCCGCCGCCTCTGAGGACGACAGGGCTCTGGCTCTCAGGGCGCGGCCATCCAGGGGCTGTCACGTGCCCAGAGCTGAGCTCACGGAAGCCTTCGGGGCACAGGAGGACTGAGGGGGCCCCGCCCAGCCCAGGGACACCAGACCCTGCCAGACCTGAGAGGCACATCCAAGACCACGAAGAGACGGGATGTGATGCCCTTAAGGACAAGGACATGGGAATGGAAGAATGCCAGGTGGGCCGTGACAGGAGGGAGACCCAGACGGCTGGGGCCTGGGACTGCGGCAGCCGTAGTGGACTGCAGGGTCCGACTGTGTCGCGGGGACCCAGCCACTGCACGGCAGAGCCCAGCTCCAGGCACAAGCCAGCTGCCCGTGGCTACCTTGGCACGCAGGGCCACGATGCGTGACAGCAGGCCGATGAGGATGTCGGTGTACACGCTCCGCTCGTGGGCCTCGTCGATGATGACCACCTTGTAGTTCAGCAGCAGGAAGTCCTGGCAAGGGAGTCTCGTGAGGCCCACCACCCAGGCCTCGGCCCTCCTGCCTCTACCTCCTCCTATGAGGTGGGGACAGCAACCTCACAGCCCGGGGCCACAGAGAGCTCTGAGCACGGCTATCGCTGGTAATGGGAAAGCAGGGCCAGGGCTGGGCAGGGAATGGGAAAGTCAGGTGCACAGGCCACACAGAAAGGGTTCCCCGGAACACTGAGGTCCAGGAGGTCCAGTGACCTCACGCGGCCAGCCAGGAGCAGGTGTGCTCGCTAGACTGCCTCCCTCTGGGCCCTGCACGTCACCCTGTGTGCTGGCTGGCCACATCCCGGAGCCCTCAGAAGCTCCTGAGGGACAAGGGGCCGGCCAGGGAGGAGGGACTTGTCTGGTGGGGCCCGACCCTTGAGCCAAGCCACATGAGAAGCTAAGCCCACGTCTAATGGGTTCCCTCAGTGAGCCGCGCCCAGTGGCTGTCCTGCATGACATCCCTTCCACACCAACACATGTGCAGGAGGATGACACCACAGTGTGGATCAGGGCACAAGGCGCAGGTCCGCAGCAGGCATAGCACAGGTGGCACCCACTGGCCACAGCAGTGACAGACTCTCCCACGCACACCATCCTGTGTGGTGATGCAGCACGGCACCGACCCTCTGGATTTCCTTGAGCAGCACACCATCCGTCATGAACTTGATCCGGGTCTCCTCGGTCACGTTCCCCTCGTAGCGGATCTGATAGGAGACAACCCTGCAGGGACAGGTGCGGGCTCTGAGCTCTGGGGGTGGAGGAGGCTGGGCTCGACCCAGGGCAGCACCAGTGCCTCCACCACAGGCGAGGGTGCTCCCCGGGACTGCAGAGCCTCGTCAGGAGAGCAGGAAGGGCCTCCCTTCATCCAGAGCCTCGCAGCCCTGAGTAGACAGCGACACAGTCAAGGGCCAGAAGACTGGGGCTGCCACCAAGGCAGCTGGGGACGCAGGGCCACCACAGCACTCTTTACACTTGCTAGTGAGCCTGGGAATTTTATGGTCAAGGGATACATGTGGGGATGGGGGTGTGGCTGAGCAGAGAAGGTGCTCAGCATGTGCAAGGTCAGGTTCTGCCCAGCACACAGAAACACACACAAGAGAAAGTTGGGGGGCGGTGCACAACTGTAATCCCAGCAGCATGGGAGGTTGAAGCAGGAGGACTCCAAGTTCAAAACCAGCCTGGGCAACTTGGCCAGACTTTGCCTCAAAATAAATAATAAAAAAAGGCTGAAGAAGTAGCTCGCGCAGAGGCCCTGGGTCCTGTCCCTGGCACTGCAAACACACAGGAAATGTGCACCCCAGCAAGTGGGGGCACTCACTGCCAGGAGAGGCTTTTGTGGCTCTGATGGACCCTGGCAATTCTAAGTGGCTCTGTGGCTGCCTGCACATGGCCACCTGCTCTGTCCGAGCTTTGCCCGTGTGATGTGAGCTCTGGCTTGGGGAGGCCGTGAGGTCTAACTTGCCACCCCACCCTCCCAGCCTGCAGGCCCTCACCGCTGTGACAGGTTCATCTCCTTGGCCACTCTCTGGGACATGGCCACAGCGGCCACACGGCGAGGCTCCGTGACGCCAATGATGCTGTCATCGCTGGGGAGGAAAACAACACTTCAGCCATGTGGCCACACCCAGTCCCAGCATCTGTGGTTCTGATAGACGACGATCCATGAGGGACGAGATAGGAAGTGGACAGTGTGAGGCAGTGTGGCCAGGAGCGGCAGAAAGGAGCCGCTCGCTGGACAGCAGGGCGCAAGAGACACCAGAGTCTGTCTCCAAGAGGAGGAAGCCGGGGACGGAAAGTGACATGAGGCTGGATGCTTCACCACCTGTGACGGAGGACGAACTGGGTAAACGTGGATGGAGCCTGGGAGCAGAGACCAGAAGGTCGCTACCCTGGGCCACAGCAGTGACCAGCGCATGGTGTCACACAACCCGGGGACTGGTGCAGAACAGCAGGACTCAGGGCTGCGCTGCACTCTTCCTGTCTATCCGCATGGTTTCCAGATCAGAAGCTCTTGGTGAAATGAGAAGTGGAGCAGGGAAAAGCACACTCAGTGCACGGCGCTTGGATAAGAACAGAATCTAACTGCAGAGCTCGGATGGGGAGGGGGAGGGAGGGACGCTGTGACAGGCAAAGTGCAGGGAAATCCAAGGTTCTGCGGGCGTCTCTGTGCGATCAGCGGCAGGTTGGTTCATTTCAGGACCACTGCTCAGCCAGGCGTGGTAGCATAGCCTGTAAGCTCGGAAGCCCAGCACCAACTGAGGCAGGAGGATCACTTCGAGTTCAAAGCTAGCCCAAACTGCAGAGCAAGACCGTGTCCCAAAAAATAAACAAATAGGGCACAAGGTCCTGAGTTGAATCCCCGGTACCAAAAAAAAGAATACAAAGAAAAATTGAAAATAAACAAGTACAGCTGGGTGTGTTGGCACACGCCTGTAATCCCAGCACTGGGAAGGCTGAGGCAGGAGGATCGCTGTGAATTCGAGACCAGCCTGGGCTACATGGTGAGTTCCTGGTCAGTCTCAACTACATAGTCAGACCCTGTCTCAAAAAAACAAACAACAAAAAAAGAAAATAAACAAGTAAAATTTAGAAGCTGGTGTTGAGTGCTGTTCAAGCTTCCGAGGCGGACCCCGCCTCCTGCTCTACGGGGCAGGCTGGGCTTAGAGGGCAGAGCTGCCCCATGGTCCCACAGCAGGCAGAGGATGCAGAGACTGCCCTGCAGCCCCTGGTCCCTCTTCCCAGCTGTCCCCCTCCCCTCTGAACAGCTGATACCTGACCCCCAGGGCTCCAGAGGCAGGGACTGGGCTCGAGGTAGGAGGGCTGGAGGAACCCATGCGCAGGATGACACAGCACTGCAGACATGCGGCCCTGCTGGGTTGGTGGCCGCCTCAGGCTGCGTCACCACTCTGGGCAGAGCCAGGTGGGTGCCAGGCCGCCTGTGCCAACAGGAGGGAGCGCTGCTTCCCTCTGGGCTCAGGGGCCATGGCTCCCACCAGCAGGGCAAGCCCTGAGCCCCCACAAAGCCTCCTGAGAAGCGTGGCCTACACATGCCTCCCTCCACCCTGGCCGCTCCCCAGTGGACCACGCTGTGTCCCTGCACTGTGACCACGAGTTCTCTCCGCAAGCCACGGAACCTGCTGTGGCCTTGGGGACCCCAACACTCACGGACCCAAAGGCCAGGAGGGGCTGCACGGGGACGCCCACAGCACCACTCCCGGTGCCAGCTGTGGCCTTAGCACTGTGTGCAGATCTGCCTGCTGCACCTCGTGATGTCCTGGTGCCATCCACACCGTGGCTGAGGGCACCGCAGCCCAGGGCAGCGCACCTGAAGCCAGTATGGAACCTGGACTTTGTCCCCAGAACCCTAGGCTCTTAGCAACCTTTAGGGACCAACAGCCTCGCTGTCCCAGGCCCTACCTGCTGTAGCCGGCCTCGTACAGGAACTGGGGCACCTGCGTGGTCTTCCCACTGCCCGTCTCGCCGCACACGATGACAATAGGGTGTTCAGCCACCGCCTCCATGATTTCCTGCTCCTCCGACAGGATTGGGAGCTTGAGCCGCTCGGCCTGGGGGAGGGAGGACGCACTGATCAGGGACTGATGGGTGTGCCTGCATGCGTGTGCGCAGAATGGCAGGGGACCCCACAGACACAAAACACAGAGAGCTAGGTGGCACCTAAACGATGGCAGCCATGCTGGGCCCACTGGCACACACCTGTAATCCCAGCACTCAGGAGGCTGAAGCAGGAGGATTGCTGAGAGTTCAAGGCCAGTGTGGGCTACATAGTGAGGCCCTGTCTCAACCAACCAATCAATCAAAAAGGCGGCAGCCAGCTCATGTGCAGTGATCAGAACAGGGGCCTGGACAACAGGGGATGACACTGCTGCCAGCCTAGTCTCCTGCACGCTGACACAGGTACATCTGGCTCCAGGGTGGCCCCACCAGGGAGAGACAGTTACCGGGACCCCACAAGGTGAGGAGAGGATGCAAACCATCCACGACACGAGAACCTGTGTTCTACTGGTGCTGGGATGAATGCGGCCTCACACATTCCAGAGACAGGCTCCAGCTAAGCTCTCTAGGCAGGACTGGAACTTGAGATCCTCCTGCCTCAGCCTCTGCAGCAGCCGGGATGACAGGCCTGCTCCACTGCTTGGAGGGCTGACCAACACTCTTGATCCCAGTGACCAACCTGTATCTCAGGAGTGCGGTGCACGGGGACGAACACTGCAGGCCTCGCGGGAGGTCCAGGCAGGGCCGAGGTAGCAGCTTTCCTGGGAGCTGGGGCTGAGGCTGCAGCGGGCTGGCTGTGGGGCGCCAGGCTCTCGTCCACAGAGGGCACAGCAGGGCCTGGCAGAGGCTGCCCCACACTTGCCGCGTCCCCAGCCCCAGGCAAGTCCAAAGCTGGGGCCTCATCAGGCTCTGAATCCTCCGAGGACTCAGGCTCCTCTGCAGACAGCTGGTGGCAGCACTTGCGGTTGGCCCCACTGAGGCTGTTGATCCTCTCCTGGCCCGGGGTCACCACCTCATCAGGCCTCCTGCCGGGAGAGCAGAAGCCTCAGACATCCCAAGTGGCTCTGTGCTGGCCCTCAGCACAGGTTGGGACCCAGATGTCATGCTCCTCTTACCCCAGGGCCTTTGTACTTGCTGCCCCCGCCGCCCACTTCCTGCAGCCTGCTTTACTCAAATGTCACCTGCCAGGTACTGTCCTTGACCTCACATCCCGAAACCCCTCTCCCCTTCCACTCCTCCACCCCCTGGTCCCTGTACCCCTGAGGTGACTGTGCTGGCCCCTCACCGGGGCTGCTAGGAAGTCTAGATGAGGCCCATGGGGCCCGGAAGCCTCTGAGCCACCCCCACCCCACGAGAGGTCACAGGACCCATGACACGGCCCTGGGGGCTCGGGTGCAGACAATAGGCGACCACTCACTCTCTGGCGTGGTACATGCGGCCCCCAGTGCCCAGCCTGGACGTGGTGTACAGCAGCCTCATCTCGGCCTCTGATGCCTGGACTTCGCTGAGCTTCTGCAGCAGCTCAGTTCGCTGGGGGTGGAAGCGGGGCTGACGTGGGGCCCATGACCCTCCCTTCCACAGGCACCAGATGCTGAGCTCAGAGCCCTTCTGCGTGGAGAGTGCAGCTGCAACCCCACTGCCTGTGTTCTGATACCCAAGGCCCCGCACAGAGCTCGGGTGCAGACCAGGCCCAGGGGCACTGCGTGCTGGTGGAGAGCGGCTGGGGGCAGGCGCCTGGCAGGGGAACCTGAATGCAACGCTGTCTGCTGTCCTGCAGGAGTGCCAACTGCGTTCGTGTGCCCATGACTGTCCCCAAACTGCCTGGCACAATGCAGCGTGTGGGGTGTAAGCCAAGTCACTTTCTTCTCTCTTTTTTTTTGGGGGGGTACTGGGCATCAAGCCCAGGGCCTTTGTACTGAGCTATACCCTCCACCTTTTTCTCAGTGATTTTGAGACAGGGTCTTGCCATGTTGCTAAGCTGGTCAGCCTGGGTTCGAACTTGCGATCCTCCTCCCTCAGCCTCCCGTGTGCGGGAAATACAAGTGTGCACCACCACGCCCGGCCCTTATACAGGTCTTTCAAGGATGCGTTCTTGGTAGAGGGGCTGCACACCCTGCCTATGTGCACAAATCAAACTTGCATCTCGGAGGCCTCTACGTTAGGGTTCCCCAGCCTCAGTGCTGCACCCCTGCGGCTGGGGAGCTTTTCTTCCATGCACTGTGGGTGCTGCTAAGCACCTAAGCACCTTGCCTATGCAATGCCAGTGGCTCCCCACTTGGCTGCAACCAGCAAGTCTGGACAACTCTGTTCTAGACCCAAATACAAGTTCACAGGAGTTCTGAGGGGTGGGGCCGTGTTAGCCTCTGAGACGACACTTGTCAACTGTAGAACTGAGAAACCCAGTGAGACAAACGCTGTTTCTTCATCAGATTTCGTGGGGAGTTAGAAGGACGCATCTATAAGCAGAAATTTGATCATTTACTGGATATGTGATGTTCTTTTTCACATTTGGGCACGTCAAGCAGGCATGGTGATGCACGCCCATTCCTGTAATCCCAGCACTCCGGAGGCTGAGGAGGGAGGATCACCACAAGATCGAGGCCAGCCTGGGCGACACAGTGAGTTTAAGGCCAGCCTGAACTACATAGCGAGACCCTGCACCAGAAAATGAAAAAGGATGCATTGATGGTATTATGGTTATTCAGGAGATGATTATTTTCAATATACAAATTATATGGCTTCTGGATAAGATATTACATCCAACAGACTGTCCCGCAAAAGCTAAGTCTGGGCAGATGTGAGAAGCCCCCCAGATGGGGTCTCGGGGACCATCCTGGGTCCTCTGGTAGGAGACACAGAGAAGGCGCCCAGAAGACCATGGCAGACAGTGACTCGGCCATAAGCCAAGAAGCCTGAGCCAGAGGTGTTGGCAGAGGCAGGGAGGGTGCTGCCCAGAGCCTGGCACGGAAGCAGGGCCTGCCAGCACCTTCTGGACCTCCAACCTCCAGAACCGAGACAGAAGACCCTTGTGTTGCATAGACAGACAGACAGCAGTCACCTGTGATGGTGACCACAGGAAGGAAGCAGGAGATTTACACTGCCTGAGATCTATGTCCAAACCTCTCAGGAGGCAGGACAGTGACCCACAGCTGAGCGTGGGCCAGGGCCAGCAGAAACACTGTTACTGGGACTCAAACATACTGCTCTCTTCTTCACACATCTTTTTCTTGAAATAGGGTCTCACTACACAGTCCAGGCAGATCTTGAACTCCTGAAGATCCTCCTGCCTCGGCCTCCCAAGTGCTGGAATTATAAGTATGCACCACCACACCTGGCCACTTGGGGCATGTTTGAACTTTTCTCCACATTTTTCCTTTAAAGAAAAATATTAAGGAATCCTGCGCTGGGGATTTAGCTCAGTGGCATAGTGCCTGACTTACAAGTGCAAGGTCCTGAGTTCGATCCCCAGTACCATCTCCCCCAAAATTGTCCAGAATAAGATTTTAAAAACATAAAATTATTCGCGGGCATGGTGGTGCACTTGGGAGGCTGAGGCAGGAGGATCGCTGTGAGTTTGAGACCAGCCTGGGCTACACAGTGAGCTCCAGGTCAGCCTCAACTACATAGTGAGACCCTTTCTCAAACAAAACAAAACAAAACAAAAAAAACCACAAAATTATTTTTAAAAAATTGACCATTTGAATTTGCTGACTCCCCAGTAGCAAGCATTTGGCCTCTGCAGACCCAGAAGCATGTGATTGCCAGAGATGAGGCATTCGGACCTGACAGGGCACAAAAGCCTGGGACCCACAGAATTCTACTGGAATTCTAACAACTCATAGTCAAATCGAATTGCAATTCAGCTCCTGCAGTCCATGGCACAGCTGTGCTCACGACGAGTGGCTACTGCACCACAGCGAGCAGGCAGACCATGTCCCTCCTTGGAACGCACCCACAGCAGAGCCCTCAGGCTCACCCCAGCCCACCTGGCTCTTTTTCTCCTTCTGTTCCAAGATCTTCTGCAGCGCCTTTCTCTCCTTCTTAGTCAGAGGCTTTTTCTCCTTTCTGGACAGGGGTGGCACCTTGGTCTTCTTTTTCCTCTTTCCAGGCAGCACAAGTGCATTGCTGGCATCCACCCCTTTCAGCACGTCCTTGTCTGCAAGGACATGCTTGCCTCATCCCCCATCCTGGAGGCCAGGGGCAAGGACCCTGTGCACTGCCATCCTCCCTCCTGCCACTGAGCATGCAAGGAGCACTACTACTCATGCACCCGCATCTCAGCAACTTCTAAGTGTAACAGTTGGAAAGCGCCTGGGCGTGGTGGCACACAAATGTAATCCAACACTCAGGAGGCTGAGTCATGAGGATCGCTGTGAGTTTGAGGCCAGCCTGGGCTACATTGTGAGACTGTCTTAAAAAAAAGCCTAAAAAAATAGCTGGGAAGCCATCAGTGTGGACCGTTTCAGTAAACTTGTCCTCATGCTCTGCTTCAGCCCCCCACACAAGGCTACGTCTGGCTCAGATCAGACACAAGCCCCCCACCTGCCCATGTGAGCGGTGACAGGTCCTGAACACACTGCTCAGCTGTAGGTCTTCGTGTCACACACTGCATGGGGAGACCCAGACCCTAATGAAGAAGACTGAAGCTGAATGTGGTGATGTGCTTGTAATCTCAACACCCAGGTTTTCAGGGCTACCCTGAGCTACTTGATGAGACTCCACCTCCCAACAAGAACACAATGATTCTCTGACTCCCCAGGGGCGAGCACTCACGTCCCTGCAAAGCTAGAAAGAGGTCCTAGGATGAAAACCCTGAGAACATGTGGAGGTGCAACCCAGTCATCCAGCACTTCGGAGGCTGAAGTAGGAGGAATGTTGCTAGTTCGAGACCAGCTTAGGCTATATAGTGAGACTTTGCCTCAAAAAACAAAAGAAAATAAATAAATAATTTTAAAAACCCTAAAGAACCAAAAACACCCTGAAATCATGAAGGTCCAATATAAGAAAAAAGTGGAATACTTGAAACAGATTCAAATTGATATCCAGGAGATTACAAATGCTATTAAAATTATACAGAGTAGACTAACCCAATCTGAAGACAGAATATCAGATATAGAAGATAGGATGGTGGTCAGTGACCAGGAAATGAAAGATCTTTAAAAAATAGCAAGGGACCATGAGAAATCAATCCATCAGCTCCTAGATGATGCAAAGAAGAATAATATGAGTAATAGGAGTCTAACAACAAGCAGGAGAAAGCACAACTAACATAAAAAACTGTTCACAGAATTAATGATAGAAAACTTCCCAAGCAGAGCAAAAGCATTTGACATAAAGATGTGAGGTATATAGGACTCCAAGTAGTTATGATTTAAAAAAAAATCTACACCTAGACATATAATAATCAAGATCCCGGAAACCCAACAGAAGTACAAAATACTATAAGCAGTTAGAGAAAGGAAACAAATCACTTGCAAAGGAAAGCCCATCCAGAATCACAGCAGACTTCTCAACACATACCCGCAAGCATAGCCTGGAGAGAAGTATTTCAAGCTTTAAAAGCAAACAACCTCCAACCTATACTGATGTATCCTGCAAAACTATCTTTCAAAATTGATGGAGAAACAAGATACTTTCATGACAAAGAACACCTGAGAAACTTCACGAATACCAAACCAGCACTCCAAACAATTCTAAACAATATCCTAGAGAAAGACAATGAAGGTCACAACTCCATGAGGCCCAACACAGCAAATCCAATAGGTAAGAATTTAAAGGGACAGGGAGAAAAATAACATGACAATGATAAGTCAATACACATCAGCTATAACTATCAATGTCAATGGCCCCAATTCACCAATCAAAAGAAATAGATTGGCAGAATGAATTAAGAAGCAAAATCCAACAATATGCTGCATATAAGAAACACACCTACTTGAAAAAGAAACTCATAAACTGAAAGTAGAAGGATGAAAAACAGTTCTCCATGAGACAGGAACCTGGAAAAAAGCAGGAGTAGCTTATCTTATTCACAGACAATGTAAATCTCAAGCTACAACTAATTAAGAGAGACAAAGAAGGTCACTGCATCATTGTAAAGGGAACAATCCAAACTCAAAGAGATAACAATCATAAATACATGTGCACCAAACACTAATGTCCCCAACTTTACAAAACAAATATTAAGGGACATAAAACACAAAGTAAGCACTAATACAATTGTAGAGGGGACCTCAATACCCCACTGTCACAAATAGATCATCTAGACTAAAAATCAACAACAAAATACTAGAACTGAACAAAGCTTTTGAACAAATGATTTAATAGATGTCTACAGAGTGTTTCACCCCATAAAATCAGAATCGGCTGCGTAAGGGTCATTTTCCAAAATAGACCACATGCTAGCTCATAGAACATGTAAATGCAAAGGAATTGAAGTTATCCCATATACATTATCAGACCATAATGCAATTAAACTAGAGATGAATAGCATAAGAAACTGTAAGAACTTCACACACATGGAAATTGAATGGCACTCTTCTGAACACTCTTAATGGGTCACAGCAGAAATTAAAGAAGAAACTAGACAGTTCTTAGAATTTAATGACAATGCCAATGCAACATACAGTAATCAATGGGATACAATGAAAGCAGGTTTATGTGGGAAATTCACAGCAGTGAATGCCCACACTATGAAAACAGAGCGAGCTCAAATAAACAACCTAATGGTGAATCTTAAGCTCCTAGAAAAAGAAGAGCAAGACAAACCCAAACTTCATACAAGGGAGGAAATTATAAAGATCAGAGCAGAAATCAGGGCAATGGAGACTAAAAGAATAATACAAAAAAATCAACGAATCGAAGAGTTGGTTTTTCAAAAGAATAAATAAAATAGATAAACACTTAGCCAACTTTATCATAAAAAACAGAAAGAAAAGGCTCAAATTCATGCAATTAGGAATGAAAATGGTGAAGTCACAAACAGATTTAGCAGAAATCCAGAGGATCATTAATACTTCGAGAACCTGTACTCTGATAAAATGGAGAATACAGAAGAAACGGACAGATTTCTAGATACATATGAATTACCAAAGTTGAATGAAGATATAAAAATTCTAAACACTCAAATTACAATCAGTGAAATGGAAAATGTAATTAAAAATTTACCAACAAAGAAAAGCCCAGGTCCTGATGGCTTCACTGCTGAGTTCTACAAGACATTTAGAGAGGAACTACTGCCACTACTCTTTAAACTTTTCAATGAAATTGAAAATGAAGCAATACTTCCAAATTCATTCCTGGAAGCAAGTATTACTTTGATTCCAAAACCAGGGAAAGACCCAACCAAAAAAGAGAACTACAGGCCAATCTCCCTAATGAACACAGATGCAAAAATACTCAATAATATACTGGCAAACAATGTAGCAAATCATCAAGAAGATCATACACCTGACCAAGTCAGATTTATCTCAGGGATGCAAGGATGGTTCAACATATGTAAATCAATACATGTAATACACTATATTAACAGAGCCAAGGACAAAAACCATACGATCATCTCAATAGATGCTGAAAAAGCATTTGACAAAATTCAACATGCATTCATTCATGATAAAAACCTCGCAGAAAATTGGAATAGATGGATTTTAGCTCAACCTGATAAAGGCTATCTATGAAAAGCCAACAGCCAACATCATATTCAATGATGCAAAACTGAAAACCTTCACACTAAAATCAGGAACAAGACAAGGATGTCCACTATCACCACTCCTGCTCAATATAGTTTTAGAAACATCAGCCACAGCAATTAGACAAGAGAAAGAAATAAAGCAATAAAGATAGGAAAGGAAGAAGTGAAACTGTCATTATTTGCTGATGATATGATACTCTACAGAGAAGATCCAAAAAACTCCACCAAAAGACTTCTAGACTTAATTGACAGATTCAGTAAACTAGCTGGATACAAGGTAAATACTCAAAAATCAATAGCCTTCTTGTACAAATAACAGACTCACTGAGAGTGAAACTGTGGAAACAATCTTTTTCACAATAGCATCCAAAAAAAAAAAATTATATGAATCAACCTAAAAAAGGAAACAAAAGACCTCTACATTGAGAACTACAACACTGAAAACAGAGATTGAAGAGGATATAAGAAAATGAAGGGCCGGGGATTTACCTCAGTGGTTCTGCCTCCTGTCTTGCAAGGGCAAGGTCCCAAGTTCGATCTCCAGTACCAAAAAAAAAAAAGAAAGAAAGAAAAAAGAAAAAAAGAAAATGGAAAGACATCCCTTGTTCCTGGGTAATAAGAATTAATATAGTGAAAATGGCCATACTTCCAAAACTGCTATACAGATTCAATACAATCCCTATTGAAATCCAAGAACTAGAGTATATTTCACCGAACTAGAGAAAACAACCCAAAAATTCACTTAAAATCAGAAGAGACCTAGGACAGCTAAAGCGATTCTAGGCAACAGAGGCATGACAGTGGGTACCACAATCCCCAACTTGAAACTATACTACAAAGATATTGTGATAAAAACAGTATGGTACTGGCAAAGAAATAGATCCAAGGATCAGTGGAAGAGATCAGAAGATGCAGAAACAACTCCTGAAATACTCAGCTAACTCATCTTTGACAAAGGAGCCAAACACCCTCACTGGAGGAAAGATAACCTCTTTAATAAATGGTGTTGGAAAAACTGGATTTCAACTTGTCAAAGATTAAAACTAGACCACTACCTTTCACCATGCACTAAACTAAAATCAAGTGGATTAAAGATATAAATATTAGCAGAAACACTAAACTTGCTGGAAGATAAGTTAGGTAGAATTCTTGAAGATATTGGCATAGGAAAAGACTTTATGAACAAATCCTCAATAGCTTGGGAAATAGTACAAAGAATCAATAATTGGGATCTCATCTTTTTAAAAAGTTTCTGCACTGCCACAGAAATCACAAACAGAGCTAAGAGACAACCCACAATGTGGGAAAAAAAATTATCAACTGTTCCTCAAAAGTCTACTATCTAGAATACATAAAGAACTAAAAAAAAACCAGACCCCCCCCAAATATAAAGAGCCAATTGAAAAATGGGCATCTGAAATGAAGAGACATTTCGCAAAGAAGTAAAAGCAGCAAATAAATAGACAAAAAAAATGCTCAACATCACTGGTCATTTTAGAGATGCAGATGAAAACACTGAGATTCCATCTCACCCCAGTAGGAATGGCTGCTATCAAGAAATCAACCAATAACAAATGCTGGCAGGAACATGGGGAGAAGGGAACCTTTCTCCATTGTATGTGGGAGTGCAGACTGATGCAACCATAGTGGAAATCAATATGGAGATATCTCAAACAACTCGGATTAAAAGTCCTATTTGACCCAGCTATTCCTTTGCTGGGTATCTTCCTAGAAGAAAAGACTCATACAACAGCGATATATGCTCACCCAAGTTTATAGTGGCACAATTTGCAATAGCTAAAATTTGAAAACAGTCCAATTGCCCATCAACTGGAGACTGGATAAAGAAGATGTGGTTTTTTTATAAAATGGAGTACTACTTAGCCATAAAGAATAAGCAACTATTTATAGCTAAGTGAATGCACATTTAGGCCATATTCTTAAGTGAAATTAATAAGTCACACATGTGCAAATACCAAATAGTTTCTCTGGTGTAAATAAGGATCAAAATGTATAACTGATATTGTGTAATAGGAAGAAAAGGTCTAAAAGAGTAGAGGAAGTGAGAGGGGTAGGGGAAAGGTAAAAAGGGAAAAGAAAAATATGTGAAAAGATAAAATATGGAAACAATATCTTTCTCTCTCTTTTTTTTTTTTTTTGGTACTGGGGATCGAACTCGGGTCCTTATGCTTGCGAGGAGGCAGAACCACTGAGCTAAATCCCTGGCTTGGAAACAGTATCTTTGTAAACAGAAAAAGGTGGAGAGGATCAGGAAGTGCTACAGATTGGGAAAAAGTAAGAACCAAGATGATAAATCCTGTAAAGGTACAAGATCCCAATGATGAATGTAACTGTACTGTATACCTAAAATGTACCAATAAACTTAATAATTAAGATTTTTTTTTTTAATCCTGAGAACCACTGAACTGCAGATGGGTAGGCCCAGCAGAGAGGCCTCTAATGAAAGCAATGGGTGTTCTGGGGACACGCGATGTGATGGATGACCTTCCCCAATTTTGTGGGTCTAAGAGCCCTCAGCCCCTCTGTTCAGATGGCCCAGTTTATCCTCTTAGAGCCATTGTCCTGAGCTGCAGCCGCTATTACCAGGGCTGACGCCCGTCCCAAGCCACATCCGCTCTATAGTCTTTCTTCTGCAATGCAATTTCAAGGGATTCTCGTTTCATTCACAAAATAGTTTCCTACACTACCACTCCCCAAGCTGACAGCAGGTGGGGCGGCTCCCGCCACGGGTCCCATTTTACAGATGGGAACCCTGAGGCACAAGGGCAAAGCGCCACGCCTCAGTGCAACTCTGAGGGCACTGACTTCCGAGTCAGGCGCTCCACTAATGAGGGTCGGACACGGTGGCCAGCAGCCCGGCACCGGGCAGATGGGCCGGGCCGGGGCTGAAATCGCCAACGCAGGGGTAGCATTTTCTGGCCAGATTCTGCACGCCAGGGTATCAGAGCAGGGAAACGCGGTGCTTCCCCCATACTCTGGGTCAACACTAGGCTAACACTGCCCTCCTCCTGGGTCGTGAGGAATGGCGGATCCTCCCTGGGACGCTGTCCCGCCGCTGCCCATTCCTAGGCGGCCCCTAGCCCGAAACCCAGCCCCGTCCCAGGGCA
>NW_022900924.1:19742522-19750668 GCF_012274545.1 Fukomys damarensis
CGGGGCCAGCCTGCAGGCGCCCCTTGATGTTGTACCGCCGGCGCAGCTTCCCCATGGCGCCTCAGCCCGGCGTGGCTCCTGGGTGCGAGCTACCCCAGTCCAGCCCACGTGGGTACCCTGACCTCCTTCCAGCGGAGTGACTTCCGGGTTACGCTCTCGCGAGAGCTGCGAATCAACAGTGAGGCTGAGGCAAGGCTAGTGGGCGGGGCCTATTTAAAGGAGCCGGAGTACTGTAGCGGAAGCCAGGGCCTGAGTGTCTCTCCGCGGCAGTTCTGAGGCCTTCCAAAGTGAGTTTCTGGGTTGGGGATTTAGCTCAGCGGTTTGGTGGCCTGCCTTGCAAGTTCAGAGGATCTGAGTTCAATTCCTCGTACTTAAAAGAAAACAAAAAAACAAACTGAGTTCCCACATCTAAATTTTATACTGATGGGGCACTTGGAGTGGAGTGTTTTGTTTTTAAAATAAAACCTATAGGGGACTGGGGATTTAGCTCAGTGGTTCCGTTGCCTCCTTTGCAAACACAAGGTTCCAAGTTCAATCCCCAGTACCAAAAATAAATAAGTAAAACCCATAGGGCCAGGGATCGTCTCAGTGGTGCTGTGCCTGCCTCGCAAACTCAAGGGCCTGCATTCGAATCCTAGTACCAAGAAAATAAATTAAATTAAACCTATAAAAAATATATATATAACCAATATACCCATGCCCCCAATATAGACTTTCCCATTTCCACTCTGATAATCGATTTCCTACTGTTACAAATACATTTATGTATTAGTACAAATTGTAGAGTGAAAAGGCAGCAGATATTATTTACCATCACAGGGACAGGTAAACAGTCTGACAGAAGGCCGCTACTAGATTAAAACTCATTACTGGATCTCGCCCCCCCCCAGTGGTGTATTTTCAGAATCCTGTAATCGTCTTACGAATAGAACAGTTCCATTAACTCTTTTTTTTCCCGTTAAATGCATTAATTAGTTAAGGGCAAACATTTAAATTATTTTCTTTTTTTCTTTTGAGATAGAATCTCACTACATTGTCTAGGCTGGATTGAAAGTTGCAGTAATTTTCCTGCCTCAGCCTCTCATGCAACACCACGCTGGGCTAACAGCTCCCATTTTCAATTTTATTTTACTGATACATTTTAGATATACATAATTATAACATTCCTCATAGGGAATTTGTACCTGTACACAGGTCCTGCCTGGGCTGCTGGCAGCATCAGGGTCCAGAATTCCCCCTCTCCCAGGCTCATAGGGCTCTGATGGCCTCCCAGTCCGGGGCCTCTTTCCCTAAGGACTAGTCCTATTCCCCGTTTTAATAGGCCACCTTCTGGCCTCCTTCCGCTCTTTCCTGTCTCTCTGCAAGCCGACAAGCTCCACCTGCCTTTCTTGCAATGGTCGGGGCAAAAATTTACAGGGACCCAGACGGGAATCCCGCATACGCATGGCTGGTGAGGACTGAAGACGCACCTCTTAGGGACGGATACGTTTACATTACTGATACATTTTCGGTTACAAGGTTGCTGGTGCCTGACAGTCCCTGCCTAAACACACCCACTGGACCATTAGCGAAGCAGGGGAGAATTTCCCACAGTACAAGATCTGAGTGGGCGACGAGGCGGCGGCGCTCCCCCTGGCGGCAGACCACGCCCCTTCGCAGCACAGATCCCGGGACGCAAGGTTCTCTGTCCGTGATCTCGGGCATCTTCTTTCCCACTCCTGTTGACCAGAAGCTTGGAAAGGGAGCCCTACTACGTACAGCACGCTGATAATCTCCTCATCCTGCCCCACCAAGGAGTTATCTGTTAAGACTCTCCATTTAGCAAAGAAGTGTCACAAGATGTCCCAAACAAAAAGCCCAGATTCCTCAACAAAGAATGACCGTCCTGGGGTTCTTTCTAACACAGAGATGGAGACAGCCCCCTCAAGAGGAACAGAAGCGATTTCCCTCTGCGTCTTCCAGAGTCTCTGCAGCAGCTGAGGGCTTTGGGGGAATGTCTGGCTTCTGCTGCACATGGGTCTCATTTTAGGGGGACCCTAAATAAGGCAATTTGGGGACCCGAACCTGCACCCTTGGAATGGACCTTGTTACAGAGGGCGTCTAGATGCCTGCTCAAAGCCGCATGTGGTCATAGGTGTGGCTTTTCGGGAGTGGCTGGATCTAGAGTGTGTGGTGTTGGGATTAAGGGTTCATGATTACAACCGCAGTCCACTGACTGGCTCAGGCTAGTTTGGGGTAAATACAGATAGAACACAAAGGGACAGAAAGGAGCTGCAATTGTTGCTTGTAGCTCAATGCCTTCTGCCGCCCCAAGGTGAGGGCCTGGTCACTGCTGGGACATCCTGCAAGTGGTTCCCTGACGGCAGTGGTACCATAAGGATGGCATGAGGAGAGCAGGCTGTGTCTTGTCAACCCCACCCGGGTCACTGACCCAAATGACCCTTCCTGGGACTTCTGCCCAAAGGGTGGAACAGGTAGGTCTCCTATAGCCAAAGTAAGGAGGTCAGTAAGAAGAGGGAGCCAACCCGGAGGGGACATGACGAGTGGCACTCTCCCACGCAGAACCTCGACCTGGCCCATCTCTAACAGGATTCTCTGACCCCCAACGACTGCTGGCTGTGCCTTTCCCCAATACGATGCTCAACTCTGGCTGCTGACCAGGGTGATAGTCCCTTTCCGTTAATGTCCTTCGACAGCTAGTATGATCGTTGGGCCAATGAAGTGACCAGGGCAACCTCAGCAGGGACGGCTGCTTCCCTCCTGTGATCCTCAAAGTAATCTCACTCAGGCTTCTTCCACAAAACCACCTGTTTGGACCAATATCCATTCATACGTTGCATAGGTTCCAGGCGCCCCTTGTATAAAGTGGTCTCAGGTCAGGGCTGGAGTCAAAATGTGGGCACAAGGGCCGGGGATTTAGCTCAGCAGTTCGGTGGCCTGCCTTCTCGCAAGCGCAAGGACCCGAGTTCAATCCCTGGCACCAAAAAAAATGTGGGCACAGGAAGAGGTTCCCTCTGCACACAGCCTGAAGATCATGTCTTCACCAGTCCATGCTGGCATCCAAGTAAACCAAGCCCCATCCTGTAAAAACCTGGTGTGGTTCTCATCTATGGACACACGGGTGTTAGGAAAGGGGGGTGAGGCTATTGCCAAGGGTGACCCTGGTTGTATATCTGTAGCCCTGGCAAAGCTGCTCTCAAGCCGTTTGCTGGTGCCTGGTCATAAAACCTCAACTGAACAAGTGCTGGTGGAAACCAAAAGAAACTTTATATGTTGGGAAAACAGAAGTACGGGAGCCACTGCAGACACTTGTCAGGGACCCTTTTGGCCTGTGATGGAAGATACATCAGCAGGGACTTTATCTGTCTAAGAAAATGAGAGCAATAAGCTGGCCCATGTTTATTATAGAAAACAATCTGTCTCGAGACTCAGGGAACTTCCTCCTGTTGTGGCACTGATTCCTACTTGTGCCTCTGGCAAGCTGGACAGGTACCTGGCCCCAGAGATCAACAGAGCACCGAACACCCCATCTCTTCCATTTCCTTTAGCCACCAGGGTAAGAACCAAGTGAGCCGCAGAACTCACTCCACTCGTGGCGGCTGTCACGGCACCTGGAAGGCCCTGGGGTAGAGGACTAGCTGAAACCCTCTTCTGTTGCTAAAAGTTGTCTGAGGACCTGACAGAAGGCCTAGAGGAAATCACCTGGGTGCAGTCACCCTCTCCAAACGGACAGATTCTCTGGCAGTGGAGGTTCCACAGAACTGCAGGGGACTGGACCTCCCCATGCCCAGAATGGGGGGCCATGTCTGCTTCTAGAAGAAGAATGGTGTTGCCACATCATTCAGCCAGGGATGGCAAGAAATGCAGTGAGAAAGCATGTTCACCATGCTGCTGGGATCTGTGCGGAACTGGCTTAGTCATAGGGATGCCCCGTGAGAAGTCTGGAGTAGGGCTGGGGATTTAGCTCAGTGGTGCCGCCTGGCAAGCCCAAGGACCGGAGTCTGGAGTTGGGCATGTGTTAGTCAAATTTGTTTTTCCTCGTTTAACAGCCATTACACTGCCGATGATGATACCTCAAGGACCAAAACCCACCTTCACCTGTAGAGCTCATCAAGGAGCCCTGAGGAGGAGTAAGGCTCCCGTGGCCCGGGCCAGGCACGATGAGAGTTCCAGGGTCTCCACCCCTACTCAGCAGGAAGCAGCTAGAAAGGATGGGCAATCGGTCCTTGGCATCTCCTAAAGAGTTTCAGGGACCAGGTCCTGCGGGGGAATAATGTAGTACAATTGGGGCTATGGACCAATCCCTTCCATTCACCTGAACCTGGGCGACACACCACAACCAACCCCGGACCCTCCTGCTAAGGGTTGCTAAGCAGAGGGAGAGATAAGAAAAGCAAAACCCCTCAGCCCGCCCTGGAACACCCCCCCCCAAAAAAAAAACCCAATCGAGGACGCATGCGCGCTGGCCCAGCTCGCATGACCTTTCACCTGGAGCTCGCTGTAGGTTCCTGTTTACAGAGGGCATCTCATATCGTCATAGTAACGGAGGGAATTGTGGGAAAGGACATGCGCAATAGACGCGGCTGACAAGACTCAGTACCCGTCAATCAAGACCCCGCGCGCACACACACACAGTGGGAAGTTCCCCAGAACCGGAGCAACATTTTAAACCCCTGTGTCTCTAGTTCCCCGGCGCTCGGGCCATTTTCCTTTTGCAGGTGAGAGCCAGCTCGCGCTGAGCGTCCTCTCGCCTTAATAAATGTTACTAGTTTTCCTTACCACCCTGTGCCACGACCAGTTCTTTGTTCGTTGTGCACAAGAATCTAGGAACCGGTCCCGCCCGTGCCCATGAGCCATGGCAACGCTGAATACACCTTTGGTCCTTACCCGGTTTTCAGTACTAGGGGCTGATTCAGGGCCTTCCCACTGAGCTACAACACCAGACCTTTTTTATTTATTTTGTGAGCTGGGGTCTCAATAGGTCACGAAGTTGTCTAGGCTGGAGCTTGAACTTGGAATTCCCTTGCCTCAGCCTCCCAGAATCCTGGTATTACAGGTTGGGCCACCACGCTTGGCTTGGAATTTAATATTTCTTCCATTAATTTGTTGGTACATTTTAGGTATACAATCCAGTTACAGTCATCATTGGGATCTTGTACCTTTACATGATGTATCTTGATTCTTATTTTTCCCCATTCCCTTGCCCTCCCTCCACCCTTCCCTATTTACAAAGACTATTTCCATTTTTTTCCTTTTCTCATATTTTTTCTTTTCCCTTCTGTCCTTTCCCCTACCCCTCCCACTTGCCCTACTCCTTTGAATTTAATATTTTAAAAGTGAAAACAGAAGTTCAGATGCCAGGCATGGTGGTACGTCCCTGTAATTCCAACACTCTGGGAGGCCAAGGGTTCCAGGATTGCATGCTCCAGCCCCACCCATGCTGTTTACTGAGACTCTGTCTCAAAATAAAAAATAAAAATGAAGCACTGGAGATATAGTTCAGTGTGAAGACCTAGGGATCAATCCCCAGTACCACACACACACACACACACACACACACAGACACACTCATTGAAATTAATGTATAAGTTTTCCAAAATGTTCATATGAGTACCACTTGAATTCCCTCCCTTACCATGTGCAAGTTTGTGTTTTATTTTTGTTTCTTGGGTTTTTTGCAGGGGAAAAGGGAGCTGATCCAAATTCTGCTTCACTCCTTCTTGGTTCATTCATTCATCACTCTAGGTTCTGCATATGCTGTTTTAGAGGGAATTTTTACATGTGTTAAAAAAAAAGGTGGGTGTGGTGATGAGCGCCTGTAGTCAGTCTCAGCACTCAGGAGGCCGAAGCAGGAGGATTGCTGTGAGTTTGAGGCCAGCCTGGGCTGTATAGTGAGTTCAAGACCAGGATGAACTACATAGTGAGACCCTGTTTAACAAAATTAAAAAAAAAATTTTAGATAAACAAATGTTAAGAATCAGGTATGGTGACCCACGCCTATAATCCCAGCACTCAGGAGGCTGAGGCTGGAGGATTCCAAATTCAAGCCCAGCCTGGGTCACTTAACGAGACTTCCTCTGAAAATCAGAATAAAAGTTTGAGGTGCTAGGGATTTAGCTAAGTGGTGCCACCGCCTGCCTTGAAAGCACAAGGTACTGAGTTCAATCCCCAGTACCCAAAAAATAAAAGGTTGGGCACGTAGTTCTGTGATATAGTGTTTGCCTGGCCTGTGCCGCAATATGGGTTCTGTTGCCAGTACTGAGAAAAAAAAAAGAAGAAAAAAGATAACACAAGGATAAAATAGTCAAGAGATGCGAACAGGCAATTCGCAGAAAGGTAAATCAAATGGCCAGTAGATGAATGAAAATCTTACCAGGAATCTAGAAGATATAAGTTCGAAAATAAGTTACAGGGACTGCAGATGTAGGTCAGTGGTAGAGTGTTTGCCTGGCATATGTGGGGAGCCGGTCTTCTCCAGCACTGCAAAAACAAAAACAAAACAATGAAGAAATGGGGCTGGGGATTTAGCTCAGCGGTTCTGGCACCTGCCTTGCAAGCGCAAGGGCCTGAGTTTGTTCCCTGGTATCAAAAACAAAACAAAACAAAACAAAAAAAAAAGAAGAAGAAGAAGAAGAAGAAAAAAGAAAACATATTCTTTCAGGGCTTCGTGGCACACACCTGTAATCCCGACACTCTGGAGGCTGAGGCAGGAGGATCACCCTGAGTTCAAAGCCAGCCTGGGCTATCTAACAATACATCCCTCTCCAAAGGTCATCTTTTTCACTCTTCGTATTAGCAAAAATTAGGTGTTATATTCCTTGTGGTCTCACAGTTATGTTCGGCCTTACTTGGTTTGCTCTAGGGCATGGCAGGGAGAGAAACACTTCTGGTAGCCCTCTGAAATTCCATCATCCAGTCCCTGAAACAGACTGACAGGGACAGAAACCTGTAAGTGTCCCAGCGCGCAGGGCCCTGCAGGAGGGGTGAACAGGAGCTCCCCTGCCTGGAGGGAGGTCGCCAGCTCGGGCAGGGCGAGGGAGTGATCGCAGGGGCAGAAGTTCCCTCGATGTGCAACCGAGAGTCCAAGGAGGGGCAGTCGGTGGCCAGGTCCGGCAGGACTGCAGGGAGGAGGACGCAGTTCCTCCAGAGAAACTCAGCGGAAGGCCCTCCCTGCCTTGGCCCGGTTGCAGTAATCAGCGAACCAGAGCAGCCTATTTTGATGCGTTATTTCCGGGAGTTTTTCTCAGATGCAAACAAGGTCCTCGCCTGGGCCGTGGCTACCGGGGCGACCAGCTCCCCTTGTTCCATGCCCTGCCCGCCGGATGCCTGCATCCTGGGCTCTGCGTGTGAATTTCCAGACCCTTTCCGCCGCCCGGCTCCAGCCTTCTCCTCCGGATCCTCCCCGACCTCCCCTCCTTAAATGGTGCAGCTCGATTTTCCAAGCCCCTCGCTACCCGCCTTAGCTGGAGTGTTATACTCCTGGTGGCTCTGACACCGTGGGCTCAGGGGAGATTGGGGCCAGTTTTGGGAGCCTTGCTAATAAAACCGCGGAGATGGCTCCTCTCTGCCTTTCCCGTCGTCCCTTAATTTGCAGTTACCTTGCCTAGGCTGTAGCCAGGTTTTACAGTCATGGGTTGATTTTGGCGATAAGGTTAAAGATAAACCTTTTGAAAAGTGAAAATAGAGGGGAGAATGGAAACAAAGCTTTAGTACATAGGGAGGGGAGGGAGCTTGAGGGGGAAAGGGGTAGAATAAAATGTATTTAAAAATAAAAAATATTTAAAAAATAAAAATAAACCATTTTATTTTTCAAAACGAGGAAAAAAGCCCTTAGAGCAGGGTAGGCTTCCACGGGGCGGGGCATCGGGACCCGAGGGGCGGACGCCTGCCTTGCAAGCGCAAGGTCCTGAGTTTGATCCCCATTACCAAAACAAAACAGCACTTAAAAGCGAACTTTTTTCTAACATTTACAGCTAAACATAGGAGCCAAACTCTTATTACACTGAAAATGGAATCATCTTGATATTTTTTGAAGGAGAGAGATCAGCAATGTGTCTCCAGTACCTTCTCCTTATGACTTCTACTTATTCACTTTTTTCAGGCAGATTTGAAACACCCCAAAACAGTTGCTAACCTGACTGTCTTT
>NW_022900924.1:19751146-19770719 GCF_012274545.1 Fukomys damarensis
CCGCAGGCCGTCGTGTACCCTATGAGAGCGGGGAGCGGTCTGGAGCGGGGCGGGAAGGTGCGCCATTCCGGGGCCGACGCTCAAGACGAGGTCCTGAGAAAGGAGAAGTTCGTGGCCACGGTCGGTTGCCGGTGGTGACGCGATGCCCTAGCTGTCTCGGACCCTGTTAATTCCTTTGCTTGCCGCCGGCCTTGGGGTTCTGGAGTTGGAGAAGTTGGGGGTCAAGTCGGGGCTCTCCCGCGGAAGCAGGGTGGCTTTAGGCATGTGGGTTCATTTCATAAAGCCTCGGTTGGTTTATCTGTTAAATGGGCTTGGCGGTAAGGCCTCCTTCATGATGAGGTTTGGTGAGGAATAGTCGGTACCAGAATTGTCCAAACTGGGGTCACCTCTTTGCTTTTTTTGCTTTGTTTTTTTGGTTTTTGAGACAGGGTCTCACTATGTAGTTGAGACTGACCTGGAACTCGCTATGTAGCCCAGGCTGGTCTCGAACTCACAGCGATCCTTCTGCCTCAGCCTCCCAAGCGCTGGGATTACAGGCGTGTGCTACCAGGCCCAGCTGTGGTGTCAGCTCTTCGCATTTCCTGGCTAGGGTGCAAAATCATATCGCTGAGCCCTGCTGAGGACTCCAGGGGTTAGAGAAAAAGTTTGTTGGTCCTTGAAATGGAGAAGGAAAAGAATGGTAGAAGCCAAGCTGGACGTGGTGCTACACTCCTGTCAACCCAGCCACTTGGGAGGCTGAAGCAGGAGGATCAAAAGTTTCAGCCCAGCCTGGGCAGCTTAGCAAGACTCCGTCTCAAAATTACAAGTAAAAAAAGGGATTGGGGATGTAGCTGGTGCCAGAGCACTCTTGCATAACGTGCACAGGGACCTGGGTTCAGTCCTCAGCGCCGCAAAAAGTTAAAAAGTAAAAATAAAAATAAAAACAACACCCAAGTCAGATTGGCTCGATGATTGGGTCCGATGAAAATGGGTCATTTTGTCAGGAAAACCCGCTTCTGCTCACACTGTCCTGGGGTGGGGGCAGGGCCGGTGCCTTCCTCAGTAAGGAAGTGTGAGTGCGGTTCTCTGTAGGTGGCTCTGAGCCCCACCGCTCCTCTGCCTCCACTCCCCAGCCACTGGAAGCCTTTTGAGAGCAAAGCAAAGTTTGCCCTTTGTGCTGGGTGCAGGGGAAGGGGGTGCGGGGGTGGGGGGCAGGTCCGGGTTGCAACCCTGAGGGCGGAAGGAACATTGGAGGATTTTGACCTCTTGATATCAGAGCAACAGCTGTATTCTGGCCACCAGGGGTAAAGCAAGGTTTGTGTCTTCAAGAGAGCTCAGAATACTTTGGATTTGCAGAAAAGCTGCCACGTGTTTTGAGATTTTTGTTTTGTTTTTTTCTGAGACAGGGTCTCCCTGTGTAGCCCAAACTGGCCTTGAACCCTTATCAATCATCTTGCCTCAGCCTCCAGAGTGCCTCGATTGATTGATTGATTTTTTGTTTTGTTTTGTTTTTTGAGACAGGGTCTCACTGTGTAGTTGAGACTAACCTGGAACTCACTGTGTAGCCCAGGCTGGTCTTGAACTCACAGCGATCCTCCCGCCTCAGCCTCTCGAGTGCTGGGATCACAGGCGTGTGCCACCATGCCCGGCTTGATTGATTTTTAATGAAAGAAAAAGTGAGGTGCTAGCAGCTGTAATTCTCTCACTGTTTCACTGAATGGAACCTCACCTGCCTTGTGGCTGGTGATGTTTGAGTGTTTGAAGAAACCCACGCTGTATAATCTGGAACTTGTTTGAAACCTGCCTGTGTGCAGCTCCGGCACAGCTGGCCCACAGACAGAGGTTTGAATCCCAGTTCCGCCTCTCTATAGTGTGACCTTGGGCCAATTGCAGGAGAAAAGTGGGAGAGTGGAATGGGATTGGTGGGGTGTACCGCACGAGGACGGAATGATTGTGCAATCCGTGACAGGAAATATTTGCAGATGAGAGGTTTGTCTGGCAGGAAGGTGACCATTCATTTGAAATTTATTGAGGTGGGCGTGTGGCTCAGTGATAGGCCAAGTGCTTAGCATGCATAAGGCCCAGGGTTCAACCCCTGGCACGCAGAGAACTGAGTAAAAATTATTAGCTGGGGGTGATAATGCACATTTGTGATCCCAGCACTTAGGAGGCTGAGGCAGGAGGATCACCATGAGTTCCAGGGCAGCCTGGGCTCCATAGTGAGACCCTTCTCAGCCCTTGCTGCGATATCATAAGCAGCGGGTACAGGGTTGTCCATAGCAGCACTGTCCCCGGAGCCAGAACACAGACACATCCCGGATGTCCGGGCCGGCGCAGGGTGAGTGGAATGTGGTTACCCGAGCCACAGTGTGTGATGGAGCCACAACACCCAGGACAGTGCAGGGGAACCTCAAAAACACCAAGGAAACCCAACGGGTCTCCAGGGGCTGGGGGCTTCAGGAGTCCATTTATACAAAATGCTGGGCCAGGAAAATCCATAGAGGTCCCCGGGTGCAGGGGATCTGAGGAACTGTAGCAGGAGTGTAGCACCATGTCCAGCTTGGTTTTTAACACTTTTCCATTTCAATCTGGTGCCGGCTGGGAGCTGCTGAGCTCTAGCCCAGTGTTTTTTTCTTGTTGAGACAGAGTCTCCCTAAGGTGCCCAAAGAGGCCTTGAACTCAGAACCCTCTGTGCTGGGATGACAGGCGTGCGGTGCCACACCTGGCTGAACTGTTCCTGTTCAAATGGTAAATCTATAAAGTTGGGTGTATTTTGCTGCAATTTAAAACAATTAAACACATTCTAATAATGAAACGCGCAAGCCAGACCATTTCCTGGGACAGCAAATAAGTTGAAAATAAATAAGACAAGATTATTTCACAGATCACTAAAGTAAATCAGGGTGAGGTAATAGCATCTGTGGATTGTTTTGTTTTGTTTTGTTTGAGGTGGGATCTTACTATGCAGTTCAGGATGGCTTTGAACTCTCTACGTTGCCCAATCTGACCTTCAGCATGGTGATCCTCCTGCCTCAGCCTCCTGAGTGCTGGGATCAGTTTTTGCTTCAGTGCAGTGTGCTGGCCTCTGCTGTGAGGCTGTGTTCTTAGTTTCTGTTTGTCAATGAGGAAATCCTGGAGTAGGAATGTTGCATCTCTGCCTGAGCTTGGCATACCAGGATCCGCACTCGGACCCTGCAGAAATCTGAAGTTCCCAGAGTGGGGGTCAGTGAGTCAGGGGGATGGCGAGGGAACAGGGCCTGGCATGGGTGGGTGCAGAGGGACGCCAGGGACAGGCCATGGGGTGGGAGGGACAGAGCCTTGGAGGAGGAAGCAGTGGGGCACGTGGGGTGGGGCAGGGTTCCTGCACTGATCCCCGTCCACCTGGGTCTTGGTGCACAGGGCAGGACTGGTGGGGTGGGAACGCCCTGAACGCCAGGCCCAGATGCAGCTGCTCGCCCATGGTTGTGTGGAATACGATTCCAAATAATTCAGATTTTTAAAAAAATCTGTCCAGGTGTGGTGGTGCACACCTGCAAGCCCAGCACTTAGGAGGCTGAAGCAGGAAGACCGCTGTGAGTTTGAGGCCAGCCTGAGCTGCATAGCGAGACCCTATCCCTAAATAACTAAAAAATGAAAAAAATCTGCTTCCCACCGGGTCTCCATCTCCCACTCCCTCCACAGAAGCATATGTGAGCACTTAGCTCTAGGTAGACCCGCTCCTCCTGGTTGGGTTTTTGTCCATGTTGTACTGTGTACTCTGTTTTGTGCCTTTTTGTTTGCTTTTTGCTGTGTGGCCCAGGCTGACCTTGAACTCGTGATCCTCCTGCCTCAGCCTCCTGTGTGCTTGGATTATAAGCACTGTGCCATGACACCTGGTTTGTGCCTTCTTTTGGTTTTTGTTTATTTGTTTGAGCAGGTCCCCCTATGTAGCCCAGGCTGGCCTCGAACTTAAAGCCATCCTCCTGCCTCAGCCTCCCAAGTGCTGGGATCGCAGATGTGCCCCACCACCCCAGCTGCTGTGCTCTCCCTGAAGGTCTGAGGAGAGTGGTGGTTTTAGGGACGCCTCTCTCAGACCCAGCCCTGCGCCCTGCAGCCAGACCACAGTGCTGGCCTCTCCTGACTCACTCAAGGGGCCATGGGGGTTTTTCAGTTTTGAGTTGAAGTTAATTGCTGCGTTGTGCTTTCGCGTAATGAATTGTCACCTGGCAAAGGCGCGCCTGTGACCAGCCTGCAGATCTAGAGATGGGTCGCCAGGCCCGAGCTCCCCAAGGTCACTGGCAGCCACCTCAAGGTCACCTCTCCCTCCCGCCTGACTGCTGGAAGCGGTCACTCCGCCTGCCCCGCCTCCACGTGAAGCCACAGCTCCAGCTCCTTGCGCCTCTTTTGTCCCCTCCCAGAGCCAGGCCACTCTGTGTCTGGGGTAATTGTGCCCCCCGACGCCGTCTCTTCTGGCCGCCGTCCCCCTTTGTGTCTTTTGTCATTGCTGTTTTAAAAATCTTGCATTTCATGCTGTTTGCAAGAATGTACTTGGAGCAAGTCACCCTGTCCTTCGTCCCCTGTGACCGTCCCTGAGGCTCCCTGACAGCCCCCGAGCAGATGGCGTGCAAGACACAGGCTGGGACCACACTGCCGGGAAAATGTCGCTGCAGACAAGGGAACAGGTCCTCTTCCTTTTCCTTTTTCACAAAATTTTTAAACACCCAGAAGAAGCTCCCAGACTCAGCAACCCCCTGAACACACCGTACGGGCTTCTGAACACTTGTTGTCTGAACGATTTGAAAGTCAGCTGCCAACATTTAATGCCTCTGCAGAGCTGTGCTGTACCACTGCCCAAGAAGTTTAACTTTCATATCATAATATTTCCATTTGTTTTTGTTTTGGAGACAGGGTCTCGCTAAGTAGCCCAGACTGGCCTCAAGCTCACATCAGTCCTCCTGCCTCAGCCTCCTGAGTGAGTGCTGGGATTACAGGTGTGTGCCACCGTGACCAGCAGTAATGATTTCTGATCTGCAGTCCATGTTTGAATTTTGTTGGCTACTTTGAAAAAAAAAATCTAACACCTGACCAAGGATTGCCAGTTGCTTTTGGCTTTCAGTTTTTCTTTTTTCATGGTGCTGGGGATTATACCAAAGCCTTTGCCCTGAGCTATATCCCCACCCTTTTTAATTTTTTTAAATTTTGAGACAGGGTCTTGGTAAGTTCCCTAGGCTGGGTATGAATTTGAGAACCTCCTGGCCTCAGCCTCCCAGAGTGCTAGGACTGCAGGCATGTGCTACCATGCCTGGCTGTTGTCCCAGTGAAACACTGCCACTGAGTTGCCCAGGCTGGCCTGGAACTTTCCAGTCCTCGTGCCTCAGTCTCCTGAGTAGCTGGGGTTATGGGACGTACCCCAACTCCCAGACACATTTGGTTTTTGTGTCCTTATTAATTAATTAATTAATTAATTGTATTTTTCCTGGTACCAGGGATCGAACTCAGGACCTTGGGCTTGTGCGGTGCCACCCAGTGGTGTCTGTAGTCTGACAGAGCCTCCTTCAGGGCCTCAGTGCTGTGAGGCGCTTGGGTATCTGAGCTGAGGGACGACGGCGGCTCTGTGGACCTGCACTGGTTCAGGAGTCACGCAGGTCTCACTGCATACCCGCTGGCTTTCACTGTAGCCCCAACGCGATCCAGCGTCACCACAGAAAAGCAACCTTGTAATCACCAGCCGTCCTCCCGCGCCCCTGGTCCAGCCTCAGGCCTCCTCCAGTCTGCCCTCTGTGTCTGGGTGTCCTGGGGGCACACTTCGTGTTCACAGTTGTGGCCGCTCTTTCTGTCCCCTTGGTGTGATGCATAAGGCTCATCTGTGTTTTGTTCTGTTGCTTTTGCTTTTTTGAAGCAGGGTCTCACTGTGTAGCTCAGGCTGGACTTGAACTCACAGCGATCCTCCTGCCTCAGCCTCCTGAGTGTGGGGATTGCCAGTATGTGCCACCACGCCTGGGTTCCATCTGCATCTTTGATTCTCACCTTCCTGGGGGGCCACCGTGGCTAGGACAGACCGGTTCCTCTTGAAGTGCGAAGCGGCTGTCTGGGCCCTTGTGTTAGTCTGGCGTCAGCCTGTGCCTGCTCGTCACCGGCACTGAGCCCGGCTGCTTGGCGCACCCGGGGGAGCCTGCGCCCTCTTGGTCCCGGGGATCTGCCTCACGTGTCCCAGCTCCCGGCCTCTCACCGGCGTCACCTCAGCCCTTCCAGCTGGTGTCCCCAGAGCCACTCTGTGTTTCTGTGGCCGGGAGGGATATGGGCTCTACGATGTTTTTGGCTTAAAATAGCAACTTAAAGCTAATCCGCGACTCACTAACAGAGCCAGATGTAGTAGCACACACCTGTAACCCCAGTAGTCAGGAGGCTGAGGCAGGAAGATTGCCCTGAGTTGAAGGGCAGCCTGGGAAACACAGTGAGACCCTGTCTCAAAAAACCAAAGTAACGATAATGACAATGATGATAATAATAATAAATATCACATATTAAAGAAGAAAGGTGGTAAAATGAGGCTGTACCTTGCATGCTTATTTCTCCACCCCTTGCTTGTCTAGAATGCTCAGAGAGCTAGTGATGCCTGTGAAGGCCTGGGGTAAGGCATGGGCTGTGTCCCCAGGAGATTGGTCACCGTGGAACTGGAGAACCCTTTCAGACCTCAGATCCTCGGACAGAGAAAGCCAACCTCCCGGAGCAACTGATTGGGGGCAGAAACTCCCATTCTTTATTTTTTAAATTTAATTTTATTTACTTATGTATTTTTGGTACCAGGGATTGAACTCAGGACCTTGAGCTTGCAAGGCAGGTGCTGAAACCACTAGGCTAAATCCCCAGCTCCCATTCTTTAAAAACAAGTAGCCAAACAGAGGAAACCAGAGACCCTGACCAGGAGGAAGTGGGACCATTGGGGAAATGGCAGGCACTGTGCAGCCACTTTGCAGGTTCTATCTCCCCAGAGAAGCCACTGGGCCTGGGGAAGGGGCTGAGGGTCTGGGTGTTGCGATCCTGCTCAGGGGCGGCAGAATCTAGTGTCAAGCTGGCCTTCCTCCCCTGGGCTGCCGGCTCCTCCCATGGCACCTGTTTTTCGTCCTGGTGGAGTGGGTCGGGGGCCTGGGTGCAATGGCTGGTGGTCCCGGAGTGACCGTCTTTTTGCCTCTGCAGTTCCTTACCAGGCTGACTGAGAGGTTCGTGCTGGGTGTGGATCTGTTCTTGGAGGCAGTGTGGAAGGTGTGGACGGAGCTCCTGGATGTCCTTGGCCTTGACGGTAGGTGCCCTGGACGTTTGTGTGCCGTGGTTCTCATGGTGTGGCTCTGTACCCATGGTGTGGGACGTGGGAAGGCTCAGGGTCGGGTCCCTGGGGAAGGACGAACTCTTTTGTTTAATCTTTGGAACAGAGTCTCAGCACACTGCTAAGGTGCCCAGTCTGGGCTCAATTATGATCCTCCTGCCTCAGCCTCCCGGAGTGCTGGGATTTCAGGAGTGCACCACTACATCCAGCTTTTTTATTTAAATAAGTGGCTTGCCTAAGCTGCCGTTTCAGGCTGGGCATGGTGTGTGCCCATAGTCCCAGCACTCAGGAGGCTGAAGCAGAAGAATCACAAGTCCCAGGCCAGTGTGGACTACATAGTGAGGCCCTGTCCCCAAAAACCAAAATGATAAGTTAATTCGTTTTGTCTATACTAGCATTCCCTCTTTTGCTCTTTGAAAAGAAAGTTTGGTTCCTGTATTTGTTCCTTCTTTGGAAGAGAGAGTCTGGCTTGTCTATGACTTGAGTAACATTTTAGCCATTAAGACCATGGTACAAGGTGTATTAACTACTGTTATTCTCGAATTTTTCTGTTATAAAATTTTGTTTTATTTTTTCATAGAAATAAGAAGAGTGCCTTTTCTATTTTCTTTCTTTGTTTTTGTGTTTATTTTTTGAGACAGGGTTCTCACTAGGTAGTTCAGGCTGGTCTTTCTAAGTATCTTCTTGTACTGCATTAAAATGAAAATAACTTTTTAAAAATCACAAAAAAATGAACCTACAATGCAAAAATGGGCATCTGAAATGACACTTCTCCAGTGAAGAATTGGCAAAAGCAAATAAACTTATGAAAAAATGTTCAATATCACTGGTCATCAAGAGATGCAGATTAAAACCACACTAAGATTCCCCCTCACCCTAGAAAGAATGGCTGCTGTCAAGAAATCAACCAATAACAAACGCTGGAGGGACTGTGGGGAGAAAGGAACCCTTCTCCATCACTGCTGGGAGTGCAGACTGGGGCAACCACTGTGGAAATCAGGTGGAGATACCTGAAAGGACTAAAACTAGAGGCTCCATTTGACCCAGCTATTCCTCCTCTTGGTATCTTCCCAAAAGAATTAAAAGCATCCTACTACAGTGATAATGCACATCGATGTTTATAGCAGCACAGTTTGTAATAACTAAATCTTGGAAACAGCCTAAATGCCCACCAACTGATCAATGGATAAAGGTGTGGGGTTTTTATACAACGGAGTACTACTCTGCCATAAAGAAGGATGGACTTCAGACATTTCTAGCTAAATGGATGCACCTTGAGACCACACTCGTAAGTGAAATAAATTGGACACACATGCTTCAGTACTGCATTGTTTCTCTGGTGTGAGAAACTGAAAGTGGAATAAGGACTGAGATATAAGATGAATATTGGGAAACGGGAAGCAAGTGTTCAAATGGGGAGGGGAACAAGGGAGGAGGGAGGGAGAAAGGACGGGACGAGAAAAAAAGGAAAAAACAGAAACAAATCTTTATACCTAGAGAGGGGAGGGGCTTGAGAGTGGGAAGGGATAATGGAAAATTTATTTATTTGCTTATTTTTGGTACCAGGGATCAAACTTGGGTCCTTGCACTTGCGAAGGAGGTGGCGGAACCGCTGAGCTTAATCCCTGGCCCTAAAATTTATTTTAAAAGAAAAAAGTAATTTAAAAAAATTTTAAAAATTGAGCCAGATGGGGCCGGGAATTTAGCTCAGTGGTCCCCCTGCCTGCCTCACAAGTGCAAGGGCCTGAGTTTGATTCCGGTACCAAAAAACAAAGACAGAGGCAGAGAGCCCTGGGGCCACGGAAGTAGGACAAGCCGAGGGCCCCCCACAAGTGTTGTAGCCCCGATTTTAAACCTGTGCCTGGGGAACTGCAAGGCGGGTGCCTGTTGGAAGCCACCAGGTGGGGTGGCTTAATGCAAACCAGAAACCTAGCAGAGCCCCGGCCTCTGGGCCCCCCAGCCCTACACCCCCTCTTTCAGGGGAGAGACTGGCCGGCAGGTGTCACATCCCCCTCCCCTGGTATGTAATTTCCCTTCTTTCATGGCCCAAGATGGCTGCTCCAGCTGTAGCCATTGCATCCCCAGTCCAGCAGGCAGAAAGAGGGGGAGGTAAAAGGCCCACTCCTGTTACTCTTACAGAAAACGTGAAACTACTGTGAGACACTTCCAGCCACCTCTCTTTACCCCAAAGTTAGCTATGTAGCTGCAAGGGAGTCTGAGAAAGTCCTTTAATTTAAAGACACTGCACTCAGTGTTCTCACTGTGGAAATTGGGGGCAGTGTGCCCTGACAACGGGACGTGGCAGGTGGCCTCCGGGGGTGCTCCTGTGTGCCCTGGATTAGCCTGGGTGGGTGGCACACTGTGACCTGATGGCCCTGCCCTCTGCTCTGTCCCGCAGTGTCCAACCTGTTGCAGTACTTGAGCCCCGCCTCAGTGTCCAACAGCCCTGTCCGGGCCCTGCTGCTGGTCGGTGTCGTCCTCCTGGCCTACTGGTTCCTGTCCCTGACCTTGGGCTTCACCTTCAGCATCCTGCAGCTGATGTTTGGCCGCTTCTTCTGGATGGTGCGTGTGGTGCTGTTCTCCATGTCGTGCATGTACATCCTGCACAAGTATGAGGGTGAGCCAGAGAGCGCCGTGCTGCCCCTGTGCCTGGTGGTCGCCGTCTACTTCATGACGGGGCCCATGGGCTTCTACTGGCGCAGCAGCAGCCCCGGGGCACCAGGCGGCCCCAGCGTGGAGGAGAAGCTGGAACACCTGGAGAACCAGCTGCGGCTGCTCAACATCCGCCTCACCAGGGTGCTGGAGAGCTTGGACCGCCCCAAGGACAAATGAAGGTCAGCCAGCCGGCTGGATCCGCCCGCACCGACTCGCGCGCCCAAGAAGCAGAAGAAAAGGAAGAAACCGGCAACGCCAAACCCCAAGCGATCTTAATAAATGGCTGAGCCGGTGGGCGCCTGGTGGGGGAGTTCCAGCCGTGCGCGAACCACATGACCCAGGGACACCGCGACGGTTGTGCCGAGCCGCGCCGCCAGGGGGCGCAGTGGGGAGAACATTTTTTAGAACCATCCGAGCTGTACAGTTGGAGAAACTTACCTGTGCATAGAACATAAAGTTAATTTTTCAAACATTTAAATACATTTTTTGTAAGATTTTTAAATAAAGGCAGATGGGGTCGAGTTTATTAGAATTTTCCATCGAAAATGACTGGACATTCTTAGGAAAGCATAGAGAGGGCGGGGTGGGTCTGTGTGTGTGGCCTTTGTGCCCAAGCCGGGCGCTGTTTTCCGTCGCCTCGGTTTGGCGGTGACTTAGTGAATGTTGTCACTTCTAAATGTGGACGGTTGGTGCCGGCCAAGCTGGCCCATGCCAGTGATCCCAGCACCAGGGAGGCTGAGGCAGGATCACCTTGTGTTCAAGGTCAGCCTGAATAACATGGCAAGAGCCTATCTCCAAAATCAAAATGAAGTAAAATAGTGCAGATAGCTGGGCTTTGGGACAGAGCCCAATCTCTTGGACCCCAGGTCCCTCTCCAAGCTCCAGCCATTGTTATTTCCAGGCACTCCAACATGTTTTCCTCTGTGGTTCGATGTAGGTTTGGGGTTTGGTTTAGGTCTTTGGGTTTGGTTTGGTTTTGCCATACTAGAGATTGGACCCAGAGCCTTCACACGGAGCTCCATCTCCAGCCCTTTTTATTTTTATTATGAGGCAGAGTCTTGCTAAATTGCCTAAGCTGGGCTTGACTGAGATCCTCCTGACTCAGCTTCCCAGAATGTCTTGATTAAGGCCTGTGCCATCATGCCTGGCTGCACTTTGATGTATTTCAACCTCCACATCTCCAAAAGGAGCATGAAAAAAGAGGACTAAGGTCTTGGGGTTCAGTGGGAAGGGCTGCCTGGGTCAGCCCAGAGGGATTTGGGAATCGAGCTGCTGTCTGGGCCCTGGTTGCTAGCTAGGCCTCTGGGCAAGCTGTGCCCCAGAGTGTTGGTTGATTGGTTTGTTCTATTTGGTTTTGTTGGTTTTTTGAGACAGGGTCTCGCCATGTGGCCCAGGCTGGCCTTGAACTCATGATGATCCTCCTGCCTCAGCCTCTGGAGTACTGGGATCACGGGTGTGCACCATTACACCCGGCAGTTGTTTTTATTGTTAGTTGGCTCAGGCCCATAAAGGAAAATAAACACTCACAGCTGACCCCGTTTTAAGTCTGTTGCTGGGCGTGGTAGCACACACTATAAACCCAGCACTTGGGAGGCCGAAGCAGGAAGATTGCTGTAAGTTGGAGGCCTGTCTCAAAGAAAGAGAAACTTGAGTCTGTTGCTGCTTTTATGACGCCCTCATGTGCAGCCAGCTGTGGGGGAGACCTGTGTGGGTTTCCTGGGTTTCGGCAGTGTCTGTGGTAGGAACTTTTTGTCCAGTGCTGGGTCACTGGGGGCAGAGTGGTACACAGCGTGGGTTGCAGCTGGGGTCCTGGCGGGGCTGGGTGGGGGGCAGCCGGGCCGCTGGCTCTACAGGCCGAGGCAGTAAGGGCTGCTCGGGCCAGCGCATCCCTGAGCTGGGTCAGGAGCCTGGGTCGCATCTGTGAGGACCAGCCCGGGGCCCCTCTGCTGCTGGCTGGGGGACTCAGTCCTTCCAGGGCAGACCTCTGTGAAGCTGTCTGGTTGCAGGGAAGGGGAGCAGAGGTTTCTGAGGCTTCTGTGTTTTAAGGTGCATGTGGGAGACTCCAAGAAATGATTTCTGGGTTGGACCCAGTTGTTTCTATATTACAGATGAATCCTTTGTGTTTCTTTGAGGCCAGGTCTCACTAATGCAGTGCAGGCTGGTCTGGAACTCACTGAGTAGTCCAGGCTGGCTTGATCTTGTAGGAACCCTCCTGCCTCAGCCTCCTGAGTGCAGGAATTACAGATGTGCGCGCATGGGTGATGAATCTATTTTTAAGCGCAGGGTACAAACATCTTGGGGAGGCCACTGATGCCCTCTTTCTTTCTGCACACTGGCTGTGCCACGTGGAGGGGTCATACTGCTCTGTACGTGTTGGCTGGGGGACAGTTGGCCTTCTGGCCATCAGATCACAGCCGGGGCCTCTCGCCTTGTCGTTGTCAGATGCCCGGGTCCTGGGTCCTTGCTGCCCCTGGCCATGCCCACCATTCCCCTCCCAGGCTGGCTGGGCCGACCGCAACATTAATTTAAATTGCTGTTTTGCAGGTGTGGTGGCAGGACGATCCCTGTTTGTTTAAGGCCGGCTTGGACTACACGAGACCCTGTCTCAAGGAAAAAGAAAAAAATGACTGTCGAAGACATGTCCCGATTTTTTCTAAGTTGGCCAAGTGTAGGCTCTGAAGCCAGTTTTACACTTTGATGTACTCAAGTAAAAGATCTATTTGGTCTTGTTTGTGGTGCTGGGGATAAAACCCAGGGCCTCACTTAAGCTAAGCAAGCGCTCTGCCCCTGAGCCCCAGCCCTTTTTATTAAACTTTTTTGAAGTAGAGTGTCACTGAATTGTCCAGCCTGGCCTTGCACTTGAGATCCTCCTGCCTCAGTTTCCCATGGAGCTGGAATTACAGGTGTGCAGCTCCAAGCTGCAGCAAGATGCCTTCATTTTTAATGAAAGCACCTGGTGTCCACGATGAATGTCGCTCCAGGTGGCACATTGTTTGTAGCTCTGAGAAATATTCCAGATACTGGATGTGAACATGTTTTGGAATGGATTTGAATGCATACATTTGCTTTGGGTGTATTCTGAACCCCAAATGGTAAAAGATTTTTTTTTCTTCCATTCCTTAGAAGCGTGTAGGTATCTGCCCCACTCCATCTCTGTTCTTTTGTACGTGGAAAAATGTATTTTTGTACCATGTCTCACCTTTTCTGTCTTCAGGGCTGTATATTATGCCAGCGCGATGCCCCGGGTGTGAGTGACATTGTGTTATGGTGTCAGCTCCTGTGTCAGTCGTGAGGGACCAGTGTTCGCTTCCTGGTGTTTCCATCTCCAAGTCCACATTCGCTCTGCCAGCAGCAGAAAACAGCCTAGGAAGGGGGTGATCACCCCATGCTGGCCGTGTGGCCGGGCACGGCGGTGTCCAGAGTGATGTCACACGGGCCTGGGCCCTGTGCACCGCGGCTCAGTTCCGCACCTGGCCCAGGCGCTGTGCGTCTCTCCCAGGCCTCAGGATGAGGGGCCGGGGGCTGGGGACCTCTGCAGGCCGCCGGCAGAGCACCGGGCATGTGGGAGAGGCCTTGCCGAGGGCAGTGAGGTGATCGGGCAACAGAAGGGGACATCCTCGCTGGGTCCCGAGTGGTGGGGACGGCGACAGGGCCACTGGCTCCCCATCCCGGGCTCAAGTGCGGCTTGCACAGGGCCGAGGCACGTGGCAGGGCCGGTGTGGGGTCCAAGGACACGGGGACACTGTTGTGCCCCGCTCATTGGGTGCCGTGCTTTGGACCCCTCTGAAGAGCGACCGCTGCCTCAGGGCAACGCGCAGCCACTGCTTCTGCACGGTTGGAATCTGCCAAGTTAACCGAAAAGCCAGGTTTGCACCCATCGTGGGTGTCCACTGCCCCTCCCAACCTCTTTTTTTCAGTCCTGGAGTCGAGCCCAAGGCCTTCCTGCTGAGCTACGCCCCCAGCCCTTTCTATTTTCAGACAGAGTCTTGCTGAGTGCCCAGGTGGGGCTACCACTCACCATCCTCCTGCCTCAGCCTCCCCAATGCTGGGGTTGCAGGTGGGCACCCCATGCCTGGCCCAGCCAGCTCCTTTTAAACACTGACCCCACCATCACCTGTGAGCCTTTTGGTTGCTGTCAGTTGGTCTTTTGCTCCCTGCCAGTGAGGGACAAATTACGGATCTCTGGCCGCCCCGACAGTGCCCTGCCTGTTTCTGTGGGACGCCTGTCAGCGGGGCTCGCATCTGCTGTGACCAGTCCCTCTGCCTGCAGGCGGGGCTGTGCCAAACCCGCCTTCCCCTTGGTGCCGCAAGCTGTTTGTCACGTGTGCCATTCTCCCGCGGGGGCTGGCGGCGTCCTCTTCCCGGGGCCTGGGCACAGCATCTGTGTGCGCTCCTCTCCGCACCCTGTGAGCTGGAGGGCGAGTTTCTGTGACTGATGAGCGCCCGCTGCACGCCCTGCGAGGTGAGCAGTTCCGACCACAGCCCTGCAGTACCCGATGCCCGCAGTGCACCCCGGTTCAGTTCCTACTGCGTGTCTGGTCGTAAGGTTTATAGAGCGTTCCACTCGACACGCTGTAAAGCCATTGGACTTGAACGTAGTGTGTGTGCGTGTGTGTGTGTGTGTGTGTGTGAGACAGAGGCGCGCGCGTGTGTCTGTGCACTTTAGTCCCTCGCGCCTTGGGAAACTGGTTCCACAAATATATAGATATAAATGTACTGGCTTATTTTTTTGCAAAGTGATATATACATTCCTCCTATTTATTACATCACTGGCTTTGGTGTTATGTAGAGATAATTTGTAGATCGATTTCAGAACAGAATTAAAAATATTGTGAAAATTATCGCTTAATAAACGTTTATTGTAATTTTGTCGTACAGGCTTCTTTTTTATGTATTCATTTTCACTTCTTTTATGCTGTACGGATTGCTCAAATCCATTTGGGGAATTCTCCATATTTAGACAGGTAATGGTGATTTCTATGATTCTGTCCCCCAAAATTTTCTGAGGAGACTCGTAAGATCTTAAATGTAAGTGTTCATTTGGAGTTAGGGTTACCCGTTAAAAATAATTGATCACCCAGTTTTAACTTATTTTTTTAGATTGAGTCTTGCTATGTAGCCAAGGCTGGCCTTGAACTCAGGGCAGTCCTGCCTTAGCCTCCCCTGTGCTGGGATCACAGGTGTGCGCTACCACATCCAACTAAGAATATACCTTCATGGTTAACAAGTTTAGCCAAATAAGGATCTGTGAGGCTTGAGCAATGTCTTTAAAGGCTGGGGATTTAGCTCACTGGCACTGTCCCTGCCTCACAAGTGCAAAGTCCTGAGTTTGATCCCCAGTACCAAAAAAAAGGTTAAAAAAATTGTTTTTGGCTGGGGATTTAGCTCAGTGGTTCCGGAGCCAGCCTCGCAAGCACAAGGACCTCAGTTCAATCCCCAGTACCATTAAAAAAAAAAAAAAAAAAATTTTTTTTTTTTTTTGGTACCGGGAATCAAACTTGGGTCCTTGAGCTTGCAAGGCAGGCCACCAAACCACTGAGCTAAATCCCCGGCCCAAGAAACAATATTTTTAAAAGGACTTCAGACAGCCAGCCATGGTGATGCACACCTGTGATCCCAGCACTCAGGAGGCTGAGGCAGGACTTTCGCTGTGAGTTCGAGGCCAGCCTGGGCTACAAAGTGAGATCTTGTCTTGAGAATCCAAAAGAAAGGGGCTGAGGCTGTAGTGCCCAGTTCATCTCTTTTTCCTTTCCCCCTCCTTCTTCCCTTTCTCCTCAACTTTCTCATCTTTTTTTTTTTTTTTTTTTTTTTGGTACCAGGGATTGAACCTGTGTCCTTGCGCTTGCAAAGCAGGCCACCGAACCGCTGAGCTAAATCCCCGGCCCTTCTCATCTTCCTTTGATTGAACGCAGGGCCTTCTCACAGAGGAGCTATGTTCTTAGCCCCATTTTAAATTTTGAGACAGGATTATGTTAAGTTGCCCAATCTGGGCTCAATGTTGCGATCCTCCTGCCTCAGCCTACTAGAGTGCTGGGACCTCGGGCTGGTCTTCTTCAAATGTGGCCACCAGAGAGGGCTGTGCCCAGACCTCCGGGAGGCTTAGGTGCCAGTGACCAGGATCAGTCAGGGCCACATCACAGCCTGAACTTCAGTCACTGGGGCTCCCTAACTGCGGTGGCCACGGTGGCTCAGACCACTGGTGTCCCGGGAGGGGTGGGGCCAGGGACATATGATGAGGAAGTTGGCTCACTCCTGGCTTTCTGTGGTGCCAGGCTGCGGTTCCTGAGACCCCAGACGGGTGGTGGTGGAGCCCTTCCTGTACCCTGGCAGCAGTGAGAGATGTGCAGGAGGGGCAGGGCCTCGGGCCAGGTTTGGTGGCCTCCGAGTTCCCATGTCCTGGAGCGGCTTTGTGAGTTCCCCTGGGCACAGCAGCCAGACACCAGCCCAGGGAGGGTGGAACACTCAGCCAATGAGACATTCCTCAATGAACCAGGGACTGGCTGTTAAGCCACCCTCAAAGGCTGGGCAGATCTCCCCTGGTTTGGAGGCTGGCTTTTGTTTTGTTTTGTTTGAGACTGTCCTGCCTAGGCCTCCTAAGAGATAAGATTATAGGCGTGTGCCCCCACGGCCTGCATATTAGTGTCGTTACTTGCATTTTTACTCTCATTCTCTCATGAACACAGAATGTTTTCCAGAGGCTACAAGAGAGGTGCAGAGAGGTTTACAGCAGCACAATTTCTAGCAGCTAAATCATAGTAGCGGCCTGTACACCCGCCAACAGAGGAATGGATGAAGGGCGTATTGCTCACACCCTGCAGAGCGCTACTGTGCCATAAGGAAGGACACGCCTGAGTCGTCTGGAGGAGAACGGGTGCCCCTGTGGACTGCAGTGTTAGGTGAAACGAATCTGACACACGAGCTTCAAAACCGCATGGTTTCTCTTCTGTGAGAAACCCAGGGTGTCTCGAGCCGCGACGTCAGGATCCTGCCAGCAGGCCCTAAATCTGAAAGGACGAGGACAGAGAGACGGGAGGCGCTTTTCTTCTCATGTTACTTGCTTGCTTTATTACAGAACCTCTCCTTTTTATACTCTCCAGCCACAAGGCTGCAAGAGGAAAAGGAGTGCCGCCCACACATTCCAGCAGGAAACCGTAGTACAACAACTATTATGGGTTACATTTGCTAGGCAACAGGTCAGACCACCAGTTGAACTAGCCCGTTGTTATGGGCGACGGCAAGTCCACACTGCTCAGGTGAATCGCAGGTCGGTATGGCCGTGCTCATGTCGTGTTCCTTTACAATGCTGTCCATACCACAGTGAAACAAAAGAGCAAAATGAAAGACAGTAGAGTAGGGAGAGATCTTTCTCACATGGAACAGGAGCTGGGTGTGGTGGAGCACACCTGTGATCCCAGCACTCAGGAGGCTGAGGCAGGAGGATCACTGAGTTCTAGGCCAGCCTGGGCTACATAGCAGACCCTCTCTCAATGAAATGAAATGAAATGGGAAGGAGATCAAGAGGTGGAAGCGGAGAGGAAGGATGGGATGAGAAAAGGATTGAAGAAGCGTGTGTAACAGACCGACTCCACCTAAGCAATGTAAACACGGCGTAGTGCACACATGTACTAATAAAATCACCCATATACAATAAGACCTCAAAAACACATGTGCAGGGTATGTGAAATAAAGTGTACGCAGGCTCCAGTACTGCCCGGGGGGCGGGCCCTGGAACTTACCCTGTTTGCTAGGGGGCCCTGCACAGTGCCCAAGGGCCCTGCCACCCCTACGCCCGGCACTGTCCCGCGGCCGGTTCCGGGCGCGTCCGAGCAGGGATGTGTCCGCAGCCCGGGCTGGGGCGCCTGACCCTCCGGTGAGCACCGGACCCTGAGGTGTCAGTGTTTCCGTGCAAAGCGGTCAGGCCTCCCTGGTTTTATCCCTGTCCGGAGGGTCAGCGGAGGGTCAGCGCACGGCCACAGCAGGCCCGCCCTCGGGCAGGACGCCAGGCTGCCCAGCAAGGCCAGGGCTCGATCACCTCCAGGCCTGCACTTGTCTGTCTGTGCCCTTTTTCCCACTGGTTTTGCCTCTTATTCCCAGCGCGTGGAGCCTGGCTCAGACCGCGAGCTTCACACACACACATCTGGACTCGTAAACCGAAGAATAAACATTTCCCAGGCGCCACAGGCGCAGGTCCCCTAGCACCGTGCACCCCGACGTGGCGACCCAGGAGTCAAGGTGAGCTTTTGGGGACTGGGGGCTGCCGCCAGCGGCTGGGCTGGCTCGCTGTCCGCTCATTAAGGTGACAGACAGCAAATCGTCAAGGTGACAGACTGCAAACACCGCCCCATTGCCCCGCTCCCATTGGGCACGCCCTTTCCAGTATCTCCTTTCGGATTGGCTGAGAGGTGCAGCCCATGCACCTCAAAGCAATGCGATTGGTTGGAGTTCAAGCCAGCTCGTAGCGGCCTCGCGGCTGGATTGATGTGGGGCCAGCCCTCCGCCAGCCAATCAGCGTGCTAGTAGCGTATGGTGCATGAGTGTTCTTGGATCCCTCCGCTGCCACTGCCTCAGTCCATGGGGTTCGGGTCCCCAGATGGAGGAGGAAAACACCCGGGCGGACGAGGATTGGATGCGGGCGACCAAAGTCAAGCATCTTTGTCCAGAGAAGTTTCCCTTCCTGCTAAGGATCCTACCCACAAATTCAGACTCGTGAAACATCCTAAGAAATTAGCCTAAAAAAATACAGAAGAACCCTGCCTGGTGTTGTGGCTCAGCTTATGCTCCCAGCTACTAGGTAGGCTGAGGCAGCAGGGTTACCGAACTGAAGACCAGCCCAGGGAATTTAGGGAGACTCTCCCTCAAAAATAAAGCCAGGCCTGGTGGCATGCACCTGTACTCCGAGCACTTGTGGAGGCTGAGGCAGGAGGATTCCAGGTTCATTGAGCTTGTGCAATTTAGCCACTTAGTGAGACCATGTCTCAAAAGAAAAAGGGCAGGGGTTGTATGGAGCTCAGTACAGCAAAACCATGAATAATAAAAATACAAAAGGCTGGGTAGTAGTTCAGTGTTGGGTGCTTGCCCAGCTTGTGGGAGGCCTAGGGTTCCATCCTGGACCTCGAAACAAAAAACGACCAGACCTGACTGGAAGAAAAGGAAATAAAAGGGCTTGAATTGGCCGAGAGGTTAAAATCAGGGCCCATGCAGATAAGGAGATACCACGCCTGGAGCCCTCTGAGCCCTCTGCACTCCGAGTCACAGCCGCGCCCGGCCTGCAGGGCAGGGACACTAGGGACGCAGGAGGACCCGGGCCCACCGTCCCCACGGACAGGGCGACTTAGGTGATGCGAAGTGGTGGGTGACAGCACTTGCTTTCTCTGTGTGGGAGCCCGGCCTTGGGTCAGACGACCTCACACTTCCTCCCCGGCCTCTTGCTGTGTCCGCCCACGGCGCGCTGTGGAGCTGGTGCTTTCCCAGTCTCTCCCTTACATAAGAGAAGGCAGAGCCTAGCCTCCTGCAGGGCGCACAGGCCACTCATGGGACGCTCTCGATGCCCTGCGGCCCGGCCTCCCTGGGTCACCGGGCTCTGCCAGGAGGGGACCCAGTGTCCAGGCGCGCTCCCCGCGGTCCGCGCTGGCAGCC
>NW_022900924.1:19770886-19776725 GCF_012274545.1 Fukomys damarensis
ACTGCCTGTGGCACGAGGGCCTCCGCAGCTTCGGGAGGGAAGGCTGGAGCCGGGCGCTGTGCTCCGGGGGCTTCGGAGCCCCCTCCCATGGGGAGGCCACGGATCTTCCCGGAGCGCAGTCCCTGCTGGGTCAGAGTCCGGGAAGACAAGCCGGGCCACCCCTGCAGGGCCGCGGCCTGAAGAACTGAGCCCCGATCCCAGGCGCGGGCAGAGCTGCACCCCAGGCCCCAGGGGAAGACCCTGCCGCTTCCCAGCCTTGTGCCCCGGTGCTGTGCGGAGGCCTTTTGTGTGTCGGAGTTCCCTGTGCATGGCTCCCCTTTCCACTGTGGGGGGACCTTGAGTTTTTCATTCTTCATTGCAGGCATGGGGAATCGCTGCAGTTTGGGGGCCCTGCTCTGATTTATTTTTGTAAATTGTGACATGCTGAGAGCAACCAGGTGTGGTGGTGCACGCTTGTAATCCCGGGGCTCTGAGAGGCTGAGGCAGGAGGATCACAGTTTGGAGCCCAGTGTGAGTGATTCAGCTAGACCTTGTCTCAAAATAAAAAATAAAAAAGGCTGGGAGTGTAGCTTGGTGCACAGGTCCTGCAGAGTTCAAGTCCCAGTACTGCCTAAAAAACCCAAAACGAAACAAAACACCCAAAGACGGAACATAGTGTATACAGGTTTACCAAATAATAAATGTACATTGTGCACTCAACACCTAGCTTAATAGGCGATGACCGGTATCTTAGAAGTCCCTGCCTAATGCCATCTCTTTGCTTTTCTTGGGATAAATCCGTGCCGGGCTGGGGCAGAGGTCTATGTAGGGCACCCACCTAGCACATGCAAAGGCCTGGGGCTCCATCCTCAGCATTGCAAAACCAAACCTCAAACGGGGTCCTTGGTGCTGCTGAGCCTTTCTTTGCCGTCATGTCTCTGACACGTGTGTCCTTGACAGACACTTTGTAGGTCTATGTGGCCATGGCTTCCTGTATGAGCCTTGTACACTTATGCGGCCCATGGCTTCCTGCAGGCTGCTGGCCATACCATACCACTGCCTTTCTTTCTCTCTCTCTCTCTCTCTCTCTCTCTCTCTCTCTCTCTCTCTCGGACGTCACTGTGTGGCCCCAGTGCTGGGGGAGGGGAGGCTGAACTTTCCCTCACCACTTCGAGTGCCTGTGGCCCTCAGAAGCTGGCAGCCGATTTCCACAGCGCTTGGTGCAGGGGTAGGGCTGATGCAACCGTGCCACAGAGCCCGAGGAAAGCCCTTTGGCCCGGAAACTGGCTCCAACCAGCCCTGTACCTCTTCCTCTGAGACAGGGTCTTGCTGTGTAGCCCCTGCTGGCCTTGAACTTACAATGATCCTCCTGCCTCAGCTTCCGGAGTGCTGGAATCATAGGGGTGTGCCACCACGCCTGCGCGGTGACCCTCTACCTTTCTCTGACCTGGCCCTGGGAAGATGGGCCAGCCTCTGTCCCTTGTGCCGTGTCTGTCCACCTCTGGGCTTCCCTGCCCTGCCCGGTGCACAGGTGAAGGGGCTGGAATGGAATTGGACCTCAGTCAGCCTGGGCTGCAGGTCCTTCCCGTCCACACGGCAGGCAGCCCCTGCACCTCGAGGATGTGGCCACTTACAGGGCCAAATGTATGCACGGAAGTGGATTCACACTCAGGCATACACAGCCACAGACCAGGGGACACACAGTATCCCTCCTCCATCCTCGTCTTCCTGTGCTATCCAGCTGCCACTGCAATGGCCCGCGTGCACCTTTTATTTTAGTGGCTGTGCTGGGGATTGAACCTGGAGCCTTCGCAATCAGCCATGCCCCAGCCCTTTTGCATCTGAGACGGAGCCTCAGAGTCACTGTGTAGCCCAAGCTGGGCTCAAGCTTGCCATCCTCCTGTCTCAGTCTCCTGGAGTGCTGGGATTACAGACCTGCCCACCAGAGCTGGTTCCCCCATGTGATCTTCTGCAGCATCCCTCCAGCAGGTCCTCTTGCCTGTGCTCCCTTCACCCGCAAAACTCAGCTACACTTTGGGGCTGCACAGCAGCCAGAATAGTCCTTTGAAAATGTCAGTTTATATCACCTCCCCCTTCAGTACCCACCAGGTGTCTCCTGAGCACACTCTGAGGGAAACCCAAAGTTCTTGCCCCATGGCCCTGAGACCACACGACTGCTGCTCTTAGGGTGGCAGCCCCAGGGCCTTTGCACCTGCTCTGCCCTCTAGAAGGTTGGTCCCAGAGGGCAGCACAGGGTCGGGAGTTTCTTTTTATGCAGGTGTCAGCTTATGTGACTTCATTAGAGATATCTGCACTGACCTATTTCCATGCTCTCTTCCCTTCCCTTTCATTTAAAAATATGTATTTTCTGTAATATGAATCTGTATATATACATGTGAGATCCTCACTTACATAGACTCTATCTATCCTTCTATGTCCCTGACTCTTCCACTGAAACGTATTTCCTGTGGGCAGTGATTTTTCTTTTTTTTAGTACTGGGGCGGGAATCCAGAGTCTCGTACCTGTGAGGCAACTGCTCTACCATTGAGCTCCATCCCCAGCTCTTTTTAAGCTGCATTTTGAGATAAGGTCTTGCTCAGTTGTCCAGGCTGGCTTCAGACGTGCCCTACTCCTGGCTCAGCCTCCAGGGTAGTGGGAATGACGGGTATGTGTTTCCATGCCCAGCACTAATTTGTTTTGTTCATTGCCCGTTACAGCCTCAGAGCTAAAGCAGTGCCTGGCACACAATTGGTGCCCAGTACACTGGCGAATGACTGCATTTATGTTCTTCTCGGTTTGAGGCCGATCAAGGAGCAGAACACATAGGAAAACACGGCAGATTCCTCCTCACCTTCTCTCACGATATGCTCTACTCTAGCAGGTTGAAGAAAAGATTGGAGAGGGAAGTGTGGGGATGTGGAAAGAATGAACACCCAGCCGGGCGTGCTGGTATAAGCCTGTGATCCCAGCACTCAGGAGGCTGAGGCAGGGGGATTGCTGTGAGTTTGAGGCCAGCCTGGACTACATAGTGAGAGCCTGTCTCCAAAAAAACAAAAACAAAAACAAAAAAACAAAACAAAACAACAAAAAAAAAAAGAGAAAAGAAAAGAAAAAGAAAGAAAAGAAGGGCTGGAGATGTAGCCAAGTGTGAGGCCCAAGTGCAGTCCTGGAGTTGGGATCCACTTGGACAGAGGTGTCTGGGAGGCCCCAGGGTGAGGGTGTGACCGGAAGGGGGGGCAGGCCAAGGTCCTGGGCACCCGGGGTCCCGATTCCAGGCAAGGGAGCCGCTGGGCTCAGGCCGCGATTCTGCCAACCCTGACATCACTGCCCGGAGGGACTCGGGTGGGAGAAGACAGGTGAGGGGACAACGGGGGCCCTCAGCCGGGGCCTGGCTGAAGTGAGACTGGGAACTTCTCCGCAGAGGAGGGGCCAGCTCTGCAGGAATCTCAGGCTGCCCGGGCAGCAGTCTCTTCATCCACCTAATGCTGCCAGAGCGGGATGCCTGTGCCTGGCACGGTGGTGCCTGTAGTTCCAGCTTTCAGGAGGCTGAGGCAGGAGGATCGCTGTGAGGTTGAGGTCAGCCTGGGCTGCACAGTGAGTTCAAAGCCAGCTTGAACCACACAGTGAGACTCAAAAAAAAGTAAAAAATAAAAAAAAATCCAAGATGCCCAAAACTGGGTAACTTATAAATAAAAGATTTCTTTTGTGAGATTTTTTTCCTCAGTAGGAAAGTGGCATAACTTTAAGGTAGTGTGAGGTAAACTAAGGATGCACCTATCAAGCCCTAGAGCACAGAGGTTTGCACATCTTTATTAGTGCAAATTAGTATCATGCACACAGATGGGTTTGGTTTCGGCCATTTTTACACACGTGGAACACACTTTAATCATTTCCCATTACTGATCCCTGTCCCACCCTCCCCGCCAAGGTCACGTATCTGGGCAGAGGTTTAATGTGTGTGGACCATGCCTGTCCCCCTCACCTACCCCTATGCCCCACCCATCTTCCTGTCCAGTCATGCGACTTATTTCTTCCAGGAAGCTGGTGAGCCCCAGGCCTAGGGACCCACTTCCTGCTTCCTGCTCAGTCCTCACCAGCCCCTCCTGCCCACCCAGCCACTGCTGGGATTAAGTCCCTTCCCTGAGCTCTGGGAACACCTCTGAACTGCAGCAAGTGGGGCGGGAGTGCTGCGGTGGTGCCCCGGGGATGGAGGGTCCGCACCGTACTCCTTGCACCCGACTGTGTCATTATCCTCGGCCACTCTCACCCAGTCCTGTCAGTATCCTGCGATTGCGGCACTGTGCAGCGCTGGAGTTTTATGAGCCCCAGTCTCAAACAGCTTCCATCTTCCGGTCTTCACCATAAATAGACTCAGACTGAAATCGGGGTGCTCGCAGATAGGTCAGCTTCTGGGTAGCTGCCTGCCTGACCCAGGCCTGGGGCCGCCCGGGGGACACGAGAGTCCGTTTCCACGCCGGAGGAGGCTCGTCTTTGAGCCTATCCACACTCATGCCTGAGGCTGGAACGCAAATCACACAAGAGCAGCTTCTCTGCTTCCCTGGCTCACTCGGGTCCCTGTGCCTGATCCCTGCGGGAGCTGGAGAAAGATTCACTCGGGAGCATCCAGCAGCTGCCTGCTGCGTAAGGGACACGGGGACGCACCCTGTATCCTCTTTTGTGAGACCAGAGGACGAAGAGGAAGGGCGGGTGGGGGGTGCGGACGGACCACAGGCCTAGTAAGGAAGCCCTGGGTTCCATCCCCAGCTACACACACACACACACACACACACACACACACACACACACACACACACGCCACTCGCAGGGACAGACCCGAGAGCCCCTCCTGGTCAGAACTGTGAACTTTTCCTTGCTGAACCTGGTTAGGAGTCTCGTGTTACTCACACTCTTGCCTTTCTCCTGGACCTGCCCTTATCTCAGAGAATTCACTGTGAGGTGGGTATGGTGGTGCCTGCCCGCCCCATAGTCCCAGCACCCTTGTGGGAGGCTGAGGCAGGATGGCAAGTCTGAGCCCAGCCAAGGCAAGGCAACTTACAGACTTACTGAAACCGTCTCAAAAAAATTAAAAAGGGGCTAGGCTGGTGTGGCTTCCGCTCCCCAGAAATGGGTGTGAGCACACCTGTCTCCTCCACGTCACCTGATTTCCTTTCGGGCTCTCGTCATCCAAGTCCCGAGCTTGAGAGCCGAGTGAGCAGGGCCGGGACGCCAGTGACAGCCGAGGGAGGCTGCGCCTTGCTGCTGCCCTTCTGTTCTAACCAGTCCATGTTTGCAGGACACGATTACATTCATAACATGCAGAATGGGGCGTCGATGCACAACATGTCTCCCCCCGACTTTTTTTTTGTAGGCGTGAGCCACCACACCTGGCTTCAAGACTTTGTATTTCTTGATTTTGAGACGGCAGGACGGGCTGGGCTGGAACCCGCGATCCTCCCGTCTCTAGCTCACTCGCGCGCCCTGCAGAGCACATTCTCAGGAGACCGAGACAGGTGCTTCGGGCCGGGGATCAGAGCCAGGCCGCAGGGTGCCCCGCAAGTGAGCGCTCCCCACCGGGCGGCGGCCAGGTTTCCTCTCTACCTTCCTTTAAGTCTACAGTCACCGGCACCCCGTGTGTCCTCACGCCACGTCACTGTCACACAGATACGCACACGACGCGCGCGGCAACGCTCTCCCCTCCTGCCCACACCTGACTCGCACAGTTATCCGGTCCAAACACCTACGATCCACGGCAAAAGCATGCGCACGCGCAGGCGCCTTGGGCGCTTTTACGCCAGTACGCAAGCGCGCGCGCAGGCGCAAGCGGTGTGTGTGGGGGGGCGGGGGGGGCGGCGGCGCCTC
>NW_022900924.1:19777331-19816290 GCF_012274545.1 Fukomys damarensis
TCCCTCTTCCCTCGCGGCGCCCACACCCGCTGCGGGCGCTCCCGGCTCTGGCGGTGGCATCGCCACCCACGTCGTCTCGTGGACGGCGTGGGTGTCTCCCGGCGGTGAAGCGCGGTCGTGCTTTGGCTGGAGGCTCGGAGCGGTGCCTCGTGGTGGAAGGCGCAGACTTCCACACTTGGTCCCTTGCCTCGCGAGCCGCCCTCCTCCCTCCCCGGCACCTAGAGACAGGTGTCTTCTCCTTCCGCCGTGCTGGACAAGAGGAGAGGGGGACGCCATGCGGGGACTTCCTCCTTTTTCTCTTCACTCTTGACGGTCTGTTTCCTCTGCCGGATCTCTGGGACTTGTGTCTGCTGTCGCTTTACGAAGCTGTTTCCCGCAAGCCGAGCCCCGGGTGCGGGGAGTGGGGGCTGCATCCCCCCGCCTCCCTCAGGCTGTGTCTCTGTTTCCTCCTCTGGGAGATGGTGACCGTCCTCTCCGGAGAGGCTCCCAGCCTGGGGGCCTGTGGGTGTCCCGCGCATGGACAGCGCTTTCCAACTCTCAAGCCCGGGGCCTGCGATGCCCGCTGTGCCCTGCGGTCTGGGCCGGGCTGAGCTCAGGTTGGCTCTTCCACCTCTCACTCCTGTCCACCCTTCTTCCCTGCCGCCCGGCCTGGCTGTCAGGCTCTACTTTGAATGTATTCTCCCCTGTCACTTGGGCTTTGGGTCCAGAGTGTGCGGGGAGATCGGCAGTGTCCTCCCAGGCCGGGGTGGGGTTCAGGGGGCGCAGGGCGTTGGTGTGGGGTCACACGTTCCCTTTGCGCTGCCAGAGCCGCAGGTCTCTTTGTCCCTGTCCCTGCTTCCGGCAGCCAGGCTGACACAGACGTCCCTGGGGACAGGCTGCAGGCCTCCCGTGAGAGCCCAGGGCCCTCGCTCCAGGCTTGGGGCCGTGCTGCGCCCTTCCAAATAGTGCAGGGGCCAGACAGTCTCAACCCGTGGGAGGTGCGTGGCTGTGGGTCAGGGTAGCCTGGCTTTGCATGGCCGGGCAGAGAAGGCCGTTTCCAAGGCCGCCGAGACCTGTCTCAAGCCGGGTACGCAGATGAAGAGGAAGAGTGCGAGGCTGGAAGTGCCAAGCTTCGGCCATGGCCGGGAGATGAGCCACCCTGACCTACCCTCGCCTTCCACACTGGGCCGCCCGGCTCTGGGCAGTGTTGGTTCCCTGCCCTCGGCCCATGGGTCGGGGTGCTCTGTGCTCATCGCACAGCCAGGACAACAGGCGAAAAGGTACTAGCTGGGGAGTTGTCTGCCCCCAGCCGAGGCCCCATATTTGTTGCCTCTTGCATTTGGGTGAGGGCCGGCGGGGGCAGCTGGCCCAGGCCTGGATCCCTGATGCTGTGGGGCTGGCACAGTGCTAGTTATCTGTGGCTGACTGCAGCTCACCCCGAGACCCAGAGGGGTGCTTACGACTCAGACCTTGGGCCACAAGCACCCAAAGGCTGGACAGGGTGGACGAGTCACCACTCAGGTGAGTCACTCAGGTGTCAGCAGCCACTGCTTCCCGTCACACCAGGCTGCCTGAGTGACCCCACGGCGTGGCCGCAGCAGCCTCTCCCTGAGCAAGAGACCCAGGAGGGCGGGGTTGCACTGTGTCCTGCCTGCGGTTGGTGGGTTTCCCAGTTCAGCCTGCAGTCAGGACACCCCAGAGCCAGAGCGTTGGCAGCGGAGTTTCCACACGAGGCCACCCTCCTGCTATCCACTGGCACAGCCCCTGAGGTATTATGGTGCCATGGCAGCCAAGTGGCCTGGATTCTCCGTTGGTCCCTCCTCCCTCACCCAGGGATGCTGCTGGTGGCTGCACTCTAAGGGCCTCGGAGGCCTTCACTGGGGGGCTCTGGCCTGTCCCACTCTCTTGGTTGGTTTTGAGGCTGGCCTTGCACTCACTGTGTAGCTCCATGTCGTGGCAATCTTCCTGCCTCAGCCTCATGAACACTAAGATCACAGGGCCTGGCTTGGCCCATCTTTTGTTTTGTTTTTTTTTGTTTGTTTGATTTTTTTTGAGACAGGGTCTCACTATGTAGTTGAGACTGGCCAGGAACTCACCATGTAGCCCAGGCTGGTCTCAAACTCACAGTGATCCTCCTGCCTCAGCCTCCCCAGTGCTGGGATTACAAGCATGCGCCACCACGCCCGGCTTGGCCCATCTTTATATTGGTTGGTTTGGGGGTGGAGGTACTTTGAAGCCAGAATGGTTCTATTTTTAAACAAAGCAAAACACAACAAGCCATGTGTGCCTGTGACCTAGCAGTCTGGGAGGCTGAGGCAGGAGGAACAAGCCTTTGAGCACAGCCCAAGCGATTTCGGGACCTTGTATATCTGCCAGTGTCTCCTAGAGAAACAGGTATAACACAGGGTACACACATGTGTAAGGATTTACAAAAGTGGCTCACAGTGGCCAGCCACAGGGTCGGGTGTAGAAGAGTGAAGGGTCTGTCTGTACCCTGGAGTCCGAAGGATCTCGTTAAAGGTCTGGAGTTCACTGTATGGTCCCATGGGGGTCTGTATCAGGAGTGCGAGGGGTCTGCGCTGGAAGCTGGAGTTAGCGGAAGCCAGGAGGCAGACTGGAGCTCCTCAGAAGAGACTGAAGCACCTCTGTCCCCCTTCATTTCCCCTTTAGACCACCCGGGCAGTGAGCAGCCCTACGGAGGGTCTTCCATGTAGGCTGTGGAATTGCTGAGCTGTTTGTGTATTTATTTATTTATTTTTATTTATTTTTGGTACCAGGGATCGAACTTGGATCCTTGTGCTTGCAAGGCAGGCAGCGGAACCACTGAGCTGTTTATTTAGAGATAAGGTCTCACTATGTAGTTCAGGCAGACCTGGAACTTGCAGAGATCCTCCTGCCTCAGCCGTCCAAGTGCTGGGACTACAGACCTGGGACACCACACCAGGTCTGTGGAGATGATTTAGTTGAGCTTCTCAATTAACACAAGCAACTGTCACATCCTGTCTCATCCCCCCACCCCAGTAGCTCAGTGTGAAGCCCTGGGTTCAACCCTGGTACAGGCTGAGGGAAACTTGACCCTCTGCCAGCCTTGGAGCCCGTTTGCCCAGTGCTCTTTCCCATGGGTGCAGCTGCCTCCTCTCCCAGAACTGCCTGGGCCAGTGCTACCCTCCTGGTGCTGACCCAGCTCCTGCCATTAAACTTTCCCTGCTGGCCCAGAAGACGGCTCGGCCTGTGCTGATGGTGGCCTGCGTAGGGCAAGGGCTGATCCAGTCCCTGGGGCCTCCTTCAGCACCATCTGCAAGCTGACCCTAAGCTTGATACCACCATCCCCTGCTTGCACAGGAGAAACTGAGGCACGGGGAAGAGAGACTATGCCTGAGGTCACCCTGGGTTAGTCAGGGGCCTGATATCTACTGGAGAAGCTTGAGCCCCAGAATTCCACTGAAGACCAGAATTTCAAATGCAGCAACTGTGCAGTTCAGAGTAGGGAGGCTGAGCTTGGGGCCTGTGCTCTTAGGCAGTGTGGCCCATGGTCACTATCCTTGTTTTTTGTTTTGTTATTTTGGGGTCTTTTTGGTACCATGGATCAGACTCAGAACCTTGCGCTTACAGGGCAGGTGTAGTATCCCTGAGCTAAATCCCCAGGCCTGTGTTTTCGTCTTTTGAGACAGAATCTTACCATGTAGCCCAGGGTGGCCTGGAACTCACAGCAATCCTTCTCCCTCAGCCTCCCTAGTGCTGAGCTTACAGACGTGCACTGTCATGCCCAGTGCAGCCCACAGGTTCACTGTCCGTGGTGGAGTCCCCCTGCCTGATACCCATGGTCTGTGGCTCGGAGGTGGTGGGCATTTTTGCTGAGAACATGACCCTTCCTTGTGGGCTTGGACCCCAGAGCTGTGGTGCCATCGTGGCCTCGGCCTTGGAGTGGGCTCTCCTGGCTGCTCTGGCTTCCCTCACCAGGGCTCCTGGCCTTTGTGCAGCCCCGCAGGGCCGGGGTCCACACTGCCCGTGATGGCTGTCCTCCCTGGACACCAGGCCCCACTCTGTGCTCCAGCCAGGCCTGGGAACCCTGGCCAGGTTGTTGGGGCCAGTGGGTCCTGGGGTCGCTTGTCTTCCGGGTGACGCCTGCCAGCGGCTCCACAGGGCTGCGCTTCACTTGGGTCCCCGCCCACGTAGTCCACCTTGGCCTCGGAAGTTTTTGTGAACGTCAGTTGCTCTCCTCCTCTTTAAAAATCTGTGTAAGTGATCTCAGGACCCGGGAGCACCGCAGCTCCCCAGGTAGCAGTGCTGGGCTGTGTGTGGTCCTTGCTGGGCTGGCACCAGGGCTCTTCAGCTGCTTATGTGAGACCTGCGAGGGCCCGTGTATCTGTCTGTCTTACATCCATCCATCCATCTTTGCTATATTAAGGATTGAACGCAGGGACCCAGAGCCTTCCCACTGAGCTGCATCCCCAGCCCTCTTACTTTTTACTTTGAGACAGGGTCTTACTGTGTCATTAAAGGCTGGGTTCCAACTTGTGACCCTCCTGCCTCAGCCTCCCAGAGCACTGCCACCACACCTGGCCTGAATCGCTGCCTTGTTCACCTGGGGACAAGTGACAGCCACTCTGTTCCTCCTGTACTCTCAGCCCTGCTGGGGATCTGGTCTGAGCCGCACGCTGCTTTCTGTTTTTAGAGAACTATGACGACTTGTATCATTGGTCGGTGGCATCCTACTCAGACTTCTGGGCTGAATTCTGGAGGTTCAGTGGGATCGTCTTCTCGCACGAGTACGATGAGGTGAGCAAGGGTTGCAAGTAAGTGCAGCGTGAGTCTTGGGGAGCACTGAACCCCATCTTCCTACTGGGGAATTCCCTCATCCCGGAGGCCTGACCTGAGCTTGGCATAGCTTAACCCCCAACTGCGGTGGCCAAGCTGGTCTGAGCCCTCGGGTGGGTGTTGGGGTTCCCTGTCCTTTTGTTAATTACAAATTTTAACTGGTAAAAGTCGGTTATTTAAAATCCACATCTCTTAAAAGTGTGCAATCCACAGGTGTTAAGTATACATGCATTGTAGTTATTTAAACTCTCAGTAGTTTGCTGTTTTTCCAACTGGAGTTTTAGAACATTCTTCAACTCCTTGCCCTCCAAATCAGTAAACATCTGGAGAAAGTGAGACCTGTTATGCCGAGCATAATTTTTTTTGGTTCCAGGAATGGAACACAGGTCCTCAAGCTTGCCAGGCAGGCGCTGTGCTGCTGAACTTCAGCCTTGGCCCTCCAAGTGTCATTTACTCTATGTTTTGGGGCAAACCATTTTGGAAGGTCGATGTGTTGGCCGTTTAGAAGCAGACCAAGCCTAGCATGGTGGTGCACTCCTGTAATCCCAGCACTTAGGAGGCTGAGGCAGGAGGATTTCCACAAGTTCAAGGCCAGCTTGGACTGCATAGCAAGACCTTGTCTCAAAAAAATTCAAAAAATGCTGGGGATTCAGCTCAGTGGCCCCATACCTGCTATATAAGTACAAGATCCTGAGTTCAATCTCTGATACCCCCCCAAATCCCCAAAACAAGAAACAAACAAAAGCAAACCAAGATCACAGCCTTCTGAGGAAGAATGAAAACGGTTATAGCGACTTCCAGAAAATTGCAGTGGGAGGGCAGGAGCTGGAGCTTTCTGGGCAGAACCTGGCACATGGCAGAATCTTTTTTTTTTTTTTTGTCTAATTTTGGGTACTAGGATTGAACTTGCAACCTCGAACCTGCAAGGCAGGCGGCGGAACCACAGAGCTAAATCCTGGTCCAGCATCTTGTTAAGCAGCTGGTAAAAGGGCAGGGTCCCAGTTGATTTCTGCATTCAGAGTTGGCCCTGGAGGCGGCTCCTCGTTCCGGAGGTGTGGCTTCCTCTTCACTCAGGCGCCCTGGCTGGGGCGCTGTCCTCCCTGCAGGTGGTGGACACTTCGAAAGGCATCTCGGATGTCCCCGAGTGGTTCAGAGGCAGCCGGCTGAACTACGCCGAGAACCTGCTGCGGCACAAGGAGAACGACAAAGTGGCCCTGTATGTTGCAAGTGAGTCCAGTGAGGACTCGAGTTCCTCGAAAGGCAGCGTCCCTGTAGTGTCCTGACAGGGAAGGGCGGGGCCGGATATGTGGCCCTTGTGGGAAAAAAGGGGACGCCTGATGCCGAGTGGCCAGCTCGGGACACTGGGAAATCAGTGATGGGATGTGGCTGGGATCCCTGCTCCCCACTGAGGTACTGGGGAGCCGGTGCAGGCCATCGTACTGAGCTGCATCCCCACCCCTTTTTAATTTTAATTTTCAGACAGCCTTGATAAGTCACTAAGTTCAGGCTTGGCCTGAACTTGCGGTCCTCCTGCCTCAGCCTCCTAGAGTGCTGAGATTATAGATAGGCACCACCACACGTGGGTGGCTTCTTTTAAAGTTAAAAAAATATTCCAATTTATGTATGTATTAAAGTAGCCTCTGCAAGCATTGGTATGAAGGAATTTTTTTTTTTTTTTTTTTTTTTTAAAGAGGTCTTGCTGTGTATTCCGGGCTGGCCTTGAACTCACTTTGCAGCCAAGGCTGGCCTCGATCTTTGGCGATCCTCCTGCCTCAGCCTCCTGAGTGCTGGAATTACACTCCTGTGCCACCCCACCCTGGCTGGAGCGCCTTCAGATAATGAGCTGTCCCCTTCGTCATGTTTGCTCTCAAGTCCAGGATCACATCTGGTTTACAGAGCAGATCTTATTTCTCCTTTTCTGTGATGAGGGTGGAAACTTGGGCTGTGCACCGGCTCAGCCTGGGCACTGTACCACTGTGCTACACTCCCAGCCCCAATTCCTACATCTTCTGTGCACTTGTGAGTGTGTTTGTGAGTGTAGTACTGGGGATGGAACCCAGGGCCTTGCAAATGCTAAGCAGAGGCCGCTTGCTGATTTGCACCCTGACCTGACTTAGTCATTTTTTCTGTTGCTGGGATGAAAGACCCTGTACTACAACGTGCAGGAGGGGAGGAGTATTAGCTCACAGTTTGCAGAGATTTTGGTCCAAGGCAGTTGCATTGCAGGGGGAAGCAGTCCATGGCAGGGTGGACAGGAAGCAGCCAGCTCAAGGGGGGGGGTGACAGACCTTTCCGGCCACACCCCCAGGACTCCCCTCCCACCAGGCTCCACCTCCCAGCATCCCAACCCACTTGAACCCATCTCAGGACTAATTTTCCAAAGAGTTCCAGGGCCCCATGAACCAGTCACCCCCAAAGCTCCACCTATGAGTCTAGAGCATATGAGGCTTTGGGGGACCTCCAGATGTAAACTGTTGGAGCCCCAAATTAGACATCTCACATAAGGGTCCTGAACTGGGGCCACACAGCCCATCCCAGAGTCTGTGCACTGCCCAGCCCGCCTCCCCAAACACACGTGTGCACTAGGCTTTGCCTGCAGCTGCCTCAGTGTCTGTGCGGTGAACGGTTGCCTGCACGGTGTGCTCGTCCTTGAAGAATAGACCTCAGGTGCCCCGTGCTGTGACAGGAGAGGTGAGGAGCACAGGGTGGGCACACGCCCAGCAGGAGCCCACAGGAGAGGCCAGGTTTGTGCCATAGGGAAATCAGACTGGGTATTCGTTTGGAAAGGAGGTGACAGATGGAGATTGAGAATAAAACACGTCAAGGGGGCGCCGAGCTTGGTGCATGCCTAGAATCGCAGGAGGATGGCTGTAAGTTCGAGGCCAGCCTAGGCCAGTCTTAAACAAAATCAAAAACAAAAAAAAGGTCAGAGGCTAATATCTTTTTTTCTAGAAAATTGATCCGTGCCTTCAAATAGTCATGTAACAAATTACCTAGAAGCCGTGGTCTAAAGCTGTTGCCCTTCACCTCTGCGTTTCTGTGGGTGGCAGACGCGCTGGCCCGGCCCCTGGGGAGGTGCAGCCGACTGGGCTGGGCGCAAGCAGGGGCCCCTCAGCTGTAGGGGGACTCATGACCCCACGCCACCCGGGAGCTGCAGGGCCCCTTCGTTCCACTCCAGCCCACTGCTCACCCAGGCCTGGCTTCTTCCATGTGGGAGTGACCCCGAGAGCAGGGCCTGGGCAGGGTTCTTGGGGACTCGGGGATGCCGCCTACCCCGTCGTCCTTTCCTGTTCTTAGCAGTGTGCTAGGTGGAAAGGGGAGCCTCATGGCCTTTTTTTTGAGACAGGGTCTCACTTTGTTGTTCACATTGGCCCTGAACTCTCTAACCCAGGCTGGCTTGAAACTTGTGGTGATCTTCCTGCCTCAGCCTCCTGAGTGCTGGGATTATAGGCGGGCACCATCACGCTGGCTGTCATCACCTTGGGGCGAGGGAGCGAATGGGCGATGTTCCTTGTGGGGACAGCATGGGGGCATGGCTGCAGAAGGGGGCCCCAGGGTGGTGGACGGAATGTCCCCCTGGAGAACATGCCAGGCTGGCAGAGCCCGGCCCCCTCAGTGCCCCTGTGGGTTCCTGGCACCGTGTGTCATTTGGTTTCCCACCGCTCCGCAGGGCTTTTCTGGGCACAGACTGATGACTGCGGTGACAGGCGAGATTGCTGGTTCTGAGTCTACCATGTGACGCTGTGTCTCATACTAGATTTGTCCCTTTCCTTTTCCCAGGGGAGGGCAAAGAGGAGATCACAAAGGTGACTTTTGAAGAGTTGCGGCAGCAGGTGGCTTTGTTCGCTGCTGCCATGCGGAAGATGGGTGTGCAGAAGGGAGACCGTGTGGTCGGTGAGCGTCCCCAGGGCTTGTGCTGGCTTGGGGAGGAGATGGGTGGAGTGGCGGGAAGGTGGAGCCGTGTCGCAGCCATGTCCTCGTGTCCTCGTGTCCTCCTCGGGCTTCAGGTGTTCCTTCAAGGAAGAAGCATCCCCAGGGAGCATGGTAGACACAGGCCCTGGTTCCCTGCTCTGTGCTGCAGCAGGCACAGCCTGTGCAAAGGCCTGGGGGCTGGTAAGAGTGAGGGTTCCTAGGGCAGCAGTTTGGGTCCAAGGCCTTGCCTGCCTTCCCCCACCCTGCCCCGTGTCTGGACTCCTGTCCCTTCTCACTGCTCGTCCCCCTCATACGTGACGCTGCAGGGGGAGGGGGCAGAGAGCCCAGGAAGGTCGCAGCCTGTACGCCCTGAACAGAAATTTCCCTCCCCGAGCTGGCTGCCCTTCCTTTGCCACCACTGGTGACAGTCATAATCCCCAGCCCAGAGCAACATGGGGTCTTTCTTAGTTTTTAAATTCTTTTAGGGTTTTGTTTTTTTTTTCTTTCTTTGAGACAGGGTCTCACTATGTTGGTCAGGCTGGCTTTGAACTCATGGTGTAGTCTAGACTGACCTCAAACTCATGGTGATCCTCCTGCCTCAGCCTCCTGAGTGCTGGCGGATTACAGGCATGAGCCACCACCTGTCTGTCTCGCCCGGCCTCTGGGGAGATGTGCATGGGGCTGTCTTGGCCTGCAGCCCAAGGTGGGCAGAGGTGCAGGTCTGCTGCCTCAGTTTACCTGAACTCATGGCCTTTTCCTGGTGCCCTGACAGGTTATCTGCCCAACAGCGTGCATGCTGTGGAGGCCATGCTGGCGGCGGCGAGCATCGGCGCCATCTGGAGCTCCACGTCCCCAGACTTCGGTGTGAACGTGAGTTGGCGCCGCGGTGCCTGCTGGGGCGGCTGTGGGTCTCCAGGTTGGTCACTGGTGCCCAGGGCGCCCCCTTGCGTCTTGGTGCTGGGGATCTGCTAGGCACACTGGAGTCCTGGGTGGAGACTTGGAGGGGTCGTGGCTTGAGCTTCCCTGGGCTTCGTGGTGCCAGACCCAGTGGGGCGGTTGCTGTCATCTCCTCTGAGATTTGGATGCTTGTCCTGCACGCCTGCTGCTGACACCTCAGGCCTCCTTGTGGGGTCCCAACCTGCTCACCCCCTTGGCCCTGTGCTCCTGCTGCGTGGCGCGAGTCCTGGGTGCCCTCAGTGCCCCCTCCCGCCCCAGGGACCTGGATGTGGGGTGCATCCGGCTGCCCCGCTGTGTGCCCGGCTTGACCCCCAACTCGGGCCCCTGTCCCTGGCACCCACAGGACCCTCACCCTCTGCCGGGCCCACAGTTTCTGATCCTGGCCCCGCTGTGCCTGGCTCAGTACAGCACCGCAGCTGCGCCGGCCATGTCCCCGGTGTGTCCATGCTCCCTGGCTTCCTCGTCTGGGACGGGGACAGTGGTCGGGGGACAGGTGGGGGTGTTTGTGCCCTCGGAGCCATGACTGCGCCCAACGGCCTAGGTGGCTCCAGATGCAGCTGGCAGCCTGGCTGCCCCACGGCTCTGGGCGAATGCAGAGGCCATCTGCTTGGAGGCTGGCTCTTGGGTAAAGCGTTTTTCCCTTTTCCTTTTCCGTTTTGTGGTCCTGGGGATCGAACCAGCACTTTTGCAGTGAGCTACGTTCTCAGCCCTTTTTTCATTTTTTTATGTTGAGACAGGTCTCATTAGGTTGCTAAATAGCCCGCTCTGGGCTTAAACTTGGCATTGTTCTGCCTCGGACCACAGGAATTGGCCAGTGGCCTGGCGGAGTGAAGGGCTGCCCAGGACTCACCCTGAGGGGTCTGCGGCCAGCAGGCTGGGCAGGCCGTGCTCCCCATGGGTGGCTCTGTGGGGTTGGTGGTGTCCGTGGGAGGGTCCAGCATGGCAGGCACTGCGCGCTCTCTGGAGTCACGGGGGCAAAGGGCGGCTGGGCCTGAGGGCTGCCTGAGGGGGTCTGTGGTGGTGGCTGGGTCTGCTGGGGGCTGGGGCTTTGTCCCCGCTCAGCCACAGGAGCCACAGCCACTGTTGGCTTTGTTTTAGTGCTTTTTCTCCTCTGAGAATTGGGAGCTGCATGTGTGTGGGGACCAACCGCGGACCCTGGCAGCACCGGTCCCAACTGGAGGCCTGGCTGAGAGCCCCTTGGGCTCAGGGCGCCGTGGTGGAGATGCAGGGCTGGAAAGGCGAGCCTCTGTCAGCAGCCACCTCCCGCCTGCTGGGCCATTGCCCCATGCAGTGTCACCGCCTGAAGCCTCTGGGACTCTGGTCTGCAGGTTCTGCCTGTCTCAGGAGGACCCAGGCCCAGAGCACCCATGGCCAATGCCTGCTTGGGGGCCTTTCTTGTCTGGTGCTGCGTGGTCTGGGGTCCTGGAGTCACAGCTGCCTGGAGTAGCCTGGCACAGGAGCATGGCCCACTGCAGCATGGGTGCCAGGGGACAGCAGGTGCTGTGCTTGTCCTGGGCTCTGGTTCTGGGAAGAGCACTTTCCAGGATGCCCAGCTGTGCAAGGAGGCCGGGACAGATCATCCCCCAGGTGTCCACCATTGGCTGTCACACCCTGCCTGCCCCGCTGTCCTCCATCAGGGCTGAAACCGACTGGGACTTTCTGGAGGTGCGGACAAGGGGGCTGGGACTGAGCAGGGTGGGGGCTGCTCACTCCTGTCTACACCGCTTATGAATCTGCCCAGAGAGAGAGAGAGAGGGAGAGAGAAGGAGAGACCAAAGCGCCTCTGCGTCCAGTGCCGCTGTCCGCACTGCAGTGTGCGCCCCTCCCATCTGCAGTGGACCTGTGTGTCTCCCACGCTCGTGTCACTGATGAGTCCCATCATAAAGGGACAGCTGTGTGCACCTGCAACCCTGCTGTGTGGGGAGACACCTAAGGGATGCTGGGGCCGGGCGGGTGTACACACAGTGGGCCACCTTCTCAGGTGCTGTGACGGCCGCAGAGGGCTGGGGACGTGGGTCCTCGCAAGGTGAGGGTGCTTCCCGGATAGGCACTGGCTGTGTGCCTCTGGCCTGCCTCTCCTCCCACGTGGCCCCGTGTGTCCTGCGTCTTGTGTGTGTCCCCATGTGTCTGGGTGGGTCACTGTGCTTCTGTGAGACTGTCAGCTCCTGGGGTTTCTGTCGGCCCTGCATCCCGGGAGGTGGGCGCATTTTCAGGGTGTGGGGAGCCCCTCCTCACCCAGTCCACCCTGCAGTCCTGTTTCTTCTGCAGCCTCCCAGGGCATGGTGTGCCTGCTGGGCAGTGGACACAGGATCCGCCCTGGCTGGCACAGCTGGGCTCAGCTCTCATCTGGTTGGCGGGCACCGAGGGGGGCAGACCCAGTCACAGGTCCTGCTGTCACCAGAAGACGCTGCAGCCGGGGAAGCTGCCGCTGTGCCCTGGGGCCCGGGCTGCCCCGATATTGCAGCTGTCCCTCGCAGTCACGCTCATAGTCACTGTGGTGTCCAAGCTGGAAATCCCCACTGCCTCTGCGGTGTCCCTGTCTGGCCCCTTCTGCCCCTGCTGGCCCAGGCTTTGTAGCAGGCCTGTCCCTTCCCATGCTGGCCTCCCTCCTGCCTGCCCCTGTCCTGACGCCAGTGCAGGGCCTTGGGTCCACGGTGCCCCGGGTTCTCCTGCTGCGCTGCTGTCTCAGTCCTGTTCCCTCACTGTGGCTGCAGGTCCTCCCAAATCAGCCTGGGCCGGACACAGTACCCGGTAGCATGGGGCCGTGGTAGCGGCCACTGTGTCCAGCTTCTTGCTGGGTCCTGCCAGGCTCCCCTTCCTGCCCTTCCTTCCTTCCTTCCCTTTGTGGTACTGGGGATTGAACCCGTGGCTTTGGCAAGAGCTGCACCCCAGCCCTTGGTGGTTAAAGGAAGCACTGTCATTCCTGTCCATCACACTTGCTGAGAAGTTTTTTTATTTTTTTATTTTTATATTTTTTTGGAACCGGGGATTGAACTCGGGTCCTTGTGCGTGCAAGGCAGGCCACTGAACCGCTGAGCTAAATCCCCGGCCCTGAGAAGTTTATTTTATTGACCTGTATGGAAAAACTCTTGGTTTCACCGATGAGGTCTGTCATTTGTTTTTCCTATGGCTTTAGTTCCTTCCTGTTTTTTCTCTCTTCCCTGGCTGAGTTGTGAATGTTTCTGTCGTTTGCTTATGTACTTATTCTTTTTGGCTTATTTGTTTGTTTTTGGTACTGGGGGATCAAACTCGGGTCCTTCCACTTGTGAGGCAGGCGGCGGTACCACTGAGCTAAATCCCCGACCCTCCTTTTGGTTTTTTGAGGCAGGGTCTCACTACAGAGACCTCTGTTGCCCTTGATGTCAAGCCTCCGAGGCCCTTGTCTGGTGGGGACAGCAGAGTGAGGTGGCTGGGGCTGGGGCTGCACGGTGAGGTTTGCACTGTGGCCCTGGGGACTGGCTCTCAGGGAGCATGAGGGGTGCTGTGAGGCTGCCCTGTGGTCAAGGCCGCACTGGACACAAGTCCTGGCCCCCCAGGGAGGTCGTTCTCAGGAGGGATGCAGCTGGTGTGGGGCAGATGGGTCGGGGCAGGAACCATGTGCATGTGTGTGTGAGTGATCAGCAGTCCACATCGGAGCCGGGTTCCTCTTTAACTGAGGACCAGGGGCCGGAATCCGGCCGTGCCAAGTTTGTAGTTGCCGCTGGAGGCGAAGCTTGGGTCTGTGCGGGTGGGTGAAGGGCTCCCTGTGGTGGGCTCTCCTGGCAGCCCAGCCCAGCCGCGGGGTGCGGGTGGTGTCTCCGCCAGCCTCCGTGCCGCTGAGGGCAGGCTGGGCAGTGGTGTGGTTCCCCCGACAGCTGCACACCCAGGGCGGGCCGCGCTGGGCTTTCTGGTGACCAGTGTGGCCCCTCCTGCCAGGGCGTCCTGGACCGCTTCTCGCAAATCCACCCCAAGCTCATCTTCTCGGTGGAGGCCGTCATCTACAACGGCAAGGAGCACAGCCACATGGAGAAGCTGCAGCAGGTGGTGAAAGGTGCGTGTGCATGTGCGTGTGCACCGACGTGTGCAGACGACAGCCGCTGAAGAAGCCCAGGCCGTGTTATGGTTACATCTTTGGGAAGAGGCCTGCCCGAGTCTGCCCATGACCTTGTGTTCTGTCCTCTTTGCAGGACTCCCAGACCTGAGGAAGGTGGTGGTGATCCCCTATGTCAGTTCCAGGGAGAAGATCGACCTTTCCAGGATTCCCAGCAGGTGACGGTGACAGTGACACACCACCACATTCCACCCTCAGGCCGGGGACCTGTGCGCCATCTGGATGGGAAGCAACCCCGAGCAGATCCTTCCCTGTGAACCCGAGCATGGCATTGTAGAAGGGGAGGATGGTTTTGCTAAAACTCTCTTTTTTGTTTTTTTTGTGACAGGGTCTCACTGTAGTCCAGGCTGGGCTTGAACTCACTACGCAGCTAGGCTGGCCTCAAATTCTGGTGATCCTCCTGCCTCAGCCTCCCGAGTGCTGGGATTGTAGGCATGCACCCTCACCTGGCACTACTCACTGTTCCCTTTCAGATAAGGGTCTCGGCCAGCTGCAGCTTTGATGCCTGTGGGGTCCCAGAACTGCCCCCAGGACCTGAGGGAGCTCATGTGCACGCTCTCGCCCTCAGAACCCGCGGGTGATCCCCGTTGCTGACGGCCCTTGCTTGCTCTCTGACATCTATACACAGCAAGCTCTCATCTGGAGTCCTCAGCGGAAGTGGGAGGCTCTGGGTTTTAAGCAGAGAGGAAGGGAGTGGGCATGTTTAGTCCTGGGTCAATCTGTCCTAGGCCTCAGCTCTTCTCTGCCCTCTGGATGGCCCTGGGCAACGGGAGAGTGGCAGAGGCCTTGTGCTACCCAGCACCGGGGGTGTAGGCTCATGTCCTGTCCCCTGTTGGGGCCCATCTGAACCTCCGTCTTGGGCTGGGTGAGCCAGACAGGCATCCAGCCCCTCTGAGCCGTGGTTTCTCTGTCCACACAGTGGAGGCTGCTGCAGGGTTACACAGGGGACGCGAGCATGCGGGGTGGCTCTCAGGAGCCCTGGCAGCCAGAGTGTGGAGCCAGGGGCCGTGCCCCATCTCGCCTCTTGAACCTCAGTGGCTCCCGGTGTCACTGACGGAGACATCTCACGGGGTGAGGAGGGCAGCCGGCTGGGCTTTGCTGGTGCTGTGATGGTCGGCTTAGAGTGGAAAAGTACCCATCGTGACTGACGGGAAACAGTGCCAGGCAGCCGCTGCCTCTAGCTCTGCCTGAATCCCCAGCCCAGCTGCCTGTCGCTGCCCTCTTTAGATCTCTGATGCCAGGAAGGAACTGGGTCCTGTCTGCCCGTCCCAGAGGGCAGAGGGAAAACTCCCCCACCCCCTGGGACATTCTGACTTTAGAAGGGCAATAAAAGACCGCATTTTGGACTGACTTATGGGCCATTTGGAGGAAAAGCTTTCCCCAGGGTGCAGCATCCGGTGAGGGTGGGCATTCACGTGTGAGGAAGGGACGAAGGGCTTGGCTGGGAGGAGCCTTGTATGGTTTCCTGATGCTCGGGAGCAGGTGGTGTGTGTTTACAGCTTGGGGTTGAAATATTTTCTGTGCCCTTTTAAACCTCTGCATCCCCCTGCAGACCTCCTGGCCTCTCAGGATGCCTCCCTTGTTTACCAGCGCCTTTGTGCTATGTGTGGGCATGACTGTCCCAGTGCAGGGGACTCCCATCCCCTTCCCCGGAGGAGGAGACCTGGTGTGGGAAAGAGGGCAGGGCCCAGCTCTGGGATAGATGCTTCTGCTGATCTCAAAATAGAAGGGCCACCTTCCCAAGGAGGCTTTGTGGCCTCAGCCCAGGACTCTCTTTTGGTGGCTCTTAGCTACCCACTCGTGGTGCTTTCTGTTGTCTGGTATTGGGCAGGAGCTGGCAGACTTCTTAGGTCAGAGTTGGTGCTGCAGCTTCACCTTACTTATGTCAGGATGGATATCTGTGAGGGTTTTTGTTTTGTTTTGAGACAGGGTTTCTCTGTGTGTTTGAGGCTGGCCTTGAGCTCTGTGTAGACCAGGCTGGCCTCAAACTCTCTTGTGACTGATTCTTCTGCCTCAGCCTCCCAGTGGATTACAGGCATGTGCCACCTGCTGGGCTTTTAATGATGCTCATGTCTCATTACTGTCAGCTTTAGGTATGGTAAACAAGCCTGCAACAGGTCTGCCGTTAGTGCCTGGTGGCCGCCTGCCTGTGTGCGGGAAGGGCTTATTAGTCAGGCCTTCTCTGCTCCCTGCTCCCTGCCCTGGCTCCTCTTCCCTCAGGCAGTCATTGGGGGCTGAGTGCTGTACTCAGGTGATTACAGCAAGTTTGCACACAAACTGTGCCTGTGTTAAGTAGGCGCTCCCTGGTGTTTATGAAAGCAGCAAAGGGTCTCTAAAGAGACAGCCGACAGCCCTGTCTGCCCGCTAAGAAACCAACTTGAAGATAGGTGTGGTAGGGGCCTGCCTGCAGACCCAGCCCTCGGGAAGCTGAGGCAGGAGGATGGCCAGAATTGAAGACCAGCCTGAACTGTATAGCCAGACCCCGTCTCAAAACAAATGAACAAGCCAACTTGAAACCTTCTGTTACTCTATTGCTTTCCCTTCCCTTAGGTAGAATTCATAAGATTTGACTTATTCCTTCCCTAAAGCAGTGGGATGTTTGTATCACTGAAAGCTCTAGAAGTTTCGAGGTCTCTGCCTCAGAGCTTCCAAACCAGACCTAAACCCCCAGAGAGCGGGCTCTTCCTGTGGCCCAGTGGAGGGCACGGAGGTCCGCACCCCACCCTCACCGGTCCCGTGTCTCTGCCCTCAGCGTGTTCCTGGACGACTTCCTGGCCAGCGGCACCGGTGAGCTCGCCCCGCAGCTGGAGTTCGAGCAGCTGCCCTTCAGCCACCCGCTGTTCATCATGTTCTCCTCGGGAACCACAGGGGCACCCAAGTGCATGGTGCACTCTGCTGGGGTAGGTCTGTCTGTCCCGTCCGGCGTCTGACCTGTCTCTTCCAGCTGTCCAGGGCGGCACCACCGGCCTCTGCCGGGACCCTGCGTGCTGCACTCTGAGTGGCTGCGGCTGGGAGGCGGGGCTCCTGTTGCCGTGGTGACAGCCTAGTGGTTGCATACGGGGGTATGGGCGCCGGGTCCGAACAAGTGTGTTCGCAGGTGTGTGCGGGCCGGGCGTGGTCAGGCCTTGCAAGCCCGGTCATCGCACGCAAGCCTGGCTAGGCGGACCCGTCTTCTGAGTTCTGGAGGCTGAAGGCCAAGATCTGGGCTTGGCAGGTGACACCTCCTCCTGCCCTCCGGCTCCTCCCCGGACCAGGCTGAGGCTGCAGGCGGAGGCTGTGACTGGGCGCTACGAACTGGGAGTTCAGAGATGAAGGCTTCCTCCGTTCACAGTTCCGAGGGTGGAGGTCCAAGCGGAGGGCCCCTTGCTGCTGGGGACCCTCCACAGAGCCCCAGAATGGCCAGAGCACACTTGCCTACTCCAGTGCCACCATGTGACCCCGACTAGTCCCGAGATCCTAGCAAAGCCCCCCCCAACCTCCGTACCCTGTCGACTGTGACTGAGGAGTCAGCTTCCCCAGGAGTCTTGGGGGTGACTTGCAGCAGACTTGGGCACCCTTAGTGTTGCTGTGTTCACCCACATTTCTTCTAGGGTTGCCTCAAGTAGCCGGGTGGGGTGGTGCATGCCTGTGATTCCACCACTTGGGAAGCTGAAGCAGGAGGATCGCTTTGCATTTGAGGCCAGCCTGGGCTACAGAGCGAGACCCTGTCTCAAAACAAACCAAACCAAACGAACAGTCTTATATCGAGTCAATGCCTGCTTGGTGTCCACCTTTATAAAGGCTTTGTATCACGTCTTGAGATTCAGGGGACTTGGGCTTCCACATTTCAGTTTCAGGGGACACAGTGTAGCCTACAACATGGTTCGTTTCATCTGAAGTCCAACTTTATTAAAGTCCCTGGAATAGCGGGTCACTTCAGATTGGTAGATTTTGTATACACAGATCAGTGACCCCTGCCATTTTGTTCTTTTGAGAATAAAATACCTGTAGGCCCTGTAGAAAACCTGGAAGAACAGGATGAGGACCACAGCCCCTTCGTGGACCTGCCCAAAGTTATCATTCTCTCTGGTTAGCATTCTCTCAAACTTGGGTCCTTGCACCTGTGAGGCAGGTGGCCTCACAGCTGAGCAAAATCCATGGCCCTCTTTGATTTACTTTTAAATTTTTCTGTTTTTTGAGACAGGGTCACACTATGTAGTAGTTCAGGCTGGCCTCAAACTGTTTTAATGGCCCCTGGAACAGTTCCAACCACATTGCCTGGGCCCTGCTCCCTCAGTATCTCCCACCTGAGTAGCCCCTCAGCCTCCCCACCCCCATGACCTTGGAGTGACCTTGGGCTCCCAGGCTCTGTGCCATGTGTCCTTGTGTTCAGGTGTGGACCTGTGAGTCCTTCTCCATAGTCACTTCGGAGGACACAGTCACCGTTGGCTGGGTCACACCGAGGGAGGATGTCCTGGCGGTCACCACCGATGTCCTCCAACCCTACCTCCGCTGGCCCAGTGAACACAGAGCTTCCTGCTGACCAGACTCAGGGACCTGTGGGCCGGGGAGTGGCAGACGGGGCAGCAGATGGGGTGGGGTTGTCTGTGCTGGACAGGCAGTCAGAGGGAAAGGGAAACGGGACCTGTGCTGCTGTTGCAGGGGTTCTGCCTGGTGACTTGCTGTAGAGGAGAGGAGCGTGAGACGTGTCAGGCATGGTACAGTTTGTTCATGACTTGTCTGCCCAAGTGGTTAGGCTGTGGGGGATGAGGAAGAGTTACATTGATTCTGTCTTCTCTTGGGTCTCCAAGAAAGGGACAGCATCTTGTCCAGTTTAGAGAAGAACGCGCTGAACCCAGGCGGGCTACTCCATGTGCCTGGTGCCTGGGATGAGGGGGGCCTGGCTTGGTAGCCTAGGTTTTCTTTTCTTTTCTTTTGAGACAAATTTCGCTATGTAGTCCAGGCTGTCCTTGAACTCACGGCGATCCTCCTGCATCAGCCTCCCAGGTGCTGGGGTTACAGGTGTGTGACCCTGAGCCCAGCCAGACACCAATATTTAAACATGAAGGGAACCACTGCTGATGTTAGGATCCACATCAGAGCCTCCTGGGAGGATGGCAGGCCTCTGCTGTGTGCCCCCAAGATGAAGATAAGGGCCTGGGAGTGGTGGGGTCACAGGTGCGTCCCACTTAGCGGACCATGCTGTTGTTCGTGAGGACGAGGCGGGAGGGTCGTCCAGGTCTTCACAGTTGCAGTCCTTGGTCTGTGGCACCCATTGATTCATTCTGTGAAGATTAATTATGGGGGCTCTTGAAAAGTCTGTTCCCACACTGTCACCCCACTACGTGGAGCATGTGAGCCTCGGGGACTGCGCAGTGGGGTCCCCTGAAATTGCACCTGTGGCCCAAGCGCTGGGACCAGGAGGTGGCCACCCACACACCGTGTCATCCTGGCCCTGCATTGGCTCTGCCTGAGCCTCCCTGGGTTGCCGAGGCTGGTTTCACTGTGAGGTCCTGGCCGCAGCCCCACCGCTCCCTGCGACCCAGGCCTTTGCCAGGGGTGGGAAGGCAGCCCTAGCCAGCTCCACCGCCCTGGCACCGAAGGGCATTGTCGTGGTTTATCCTAGGGCCCCATGGAGGAGATGTTGTAAGAGTGAGAGTGTGTGGTCTGTGGCAGCTCAGTCTCCTCCTAGTGACTTTCTTGGCGCTATCCTGGGTGCCTTGGTGCCTGAATCGATTCATAGTGTTTCCCTTTATGGTTGTTTTGATTTTGGGAAGAGCCGGAAGTCGCATGGTGCTAGAGGTGGTGAACAAGGTGGATGTCGGGGACCCTGTCATGTTTTCCTGAGTGGTCTGTTCTAAGCAGCAGCAGGCAGCACTGGTAAAGACACCCAGGAAAGTGGGCTTCCAGAGCTGCTTCAGAAAGTGGCAAGAGCAGGCTGACGTGGGCACACCTGTAATCTCAGCACTCGGCAGGCTGAGGCAGGAGGATCGCCACAAGTTGGAGGCCAGACTGGGCTACATAGTGAGTTCAAGGCCAGCCTGAACTACACAACAAGATCCTGTCAGGAAAAGAAAGTCAAGAACAATGGCATAAGAGTGTTTGGGGGGGTTTGAGGGGGATTCATGGCAATGTCTTATCACATTTTTAAAAATTTAAACATTTATTGGTATTTCCATCACACTCCACACAATACGTGTTACACACTCTGGCTGCCTTGAGAGCAGAGAGGAGGGCTGTTCTTAGCATACTTGCCAAGGTTTGACCCCGGGATTATATTATCTGTTAAACACTGATGTTAAAAAGCAGTAGAGGGCTAGGGATGTAGCTCAGTGGTGCCGCCATCTGCCTTGCAAGTGCATAGAGCTAGGTGTAGTGGCGCAGGCCTGTACTCCCACACTCGGGAGGCTGAGGCAGGAGGAGCCTTGTGAGTTCAAGGCCACTCTGGGCTTCATAGTGAGTTCAGGATCACCCTGAACTACAATGCTTCTGCCTAAGGTTCTTGGTCCATGGGCGGGTGGGTGTCAGGGCAGTGACCTGTGCCCACCGTGGGCCATGCTGGGTAGCTGCTCACCCATGCCCGCTCCCCCCCGCAGGGCACCCTCATCCAGCACCTGAAGGAGCACATGCTGCATGGGAACATGACCTGCAGTGACGTCGTGCTCTACTACACCACGGTAAGGCTGTCGCTGGGCCTGCGCGGTAGGGCGGCTCCTGTGTGGGGTGCAGCCATTAACCAGGCCCCGAGCGCAGGTGCTGGGGACGAGGGGAGCAGCTAGCAGGGCACAGTGGCGTGTCTTATTGCTGTGTAACCCAGGCTGGGCTGAATCTGGTAGTGATCCTCCTGCCTCAGCCTCCTAGTGCCTGGGTCACAGCTGTGCGCCCCCACACCCAGCCCCAAGCACGAAGATAAGGGCAGTTCTGGTTGGTCCTGCTCTGTCTCCTGGGTTCAGCTCTGTGCCGGAGCAGGTTCCTGCCCCGAGAGCTCAGGACCTGGGTCCCTCCTTGGCCTCGCGAACCTTGATCCCATACAGGCACGAGGGGACCTGGCTGCCTGCGGAGTGACTGGGCTGTGAATGAAGGGCAAGGCCCACATGGCTCGGGCTGTCCCACTCCATGGATTTGTCCTTGGAGCTGGGTCTCGTCACCCTGGTCCCTTCCCAGGCCCTTGGGCGGGATGGGGTCCCAGCGCCGACAGGAAGTGCTTGGGTGTCACCCCCAGTGGCTGCTGAGGCCTCAGCGACAGCAACACAGCCTTGAGGAGAGGGCGATGTGCGGAGAGGAGCTCACCTGCCCTGGTGTCTGCCTGCAGGCCGGTCGAGGGCTGCCCACAGAGCCGGCCGACACCCCACGGTGGCAGCAGCCTGGGGTGGAGGGTGCAGGGTCCCAGCCTCATTGCCCAGCGCTAGTGGCTTCACTGGCCTGTGAGGACCCAGCAGGGCTGTGGGCCGGGCCTCCCACCGCTGGGGTCCTCCCTGTTCCTGGGCGGCTGATAGACCTGGCAGAGCTGCTTGGCACAGGGTAGGGCCAGGTTGCAGTAGCCGGTGTGTGGCTGCTCCCATTGTGGGGGTCTCAGTCCCCTCCGCCTCCTGTCACAGCACAGCCACCCCAGAGCTCCATGCTGTCTCTGCCCGTGAGAGTCTCCGTGTCCGTCGTTGGGTGGGCCGCGGCAGCTCCAGCCGCCTTCTGCCGAGGTTTTTCTGGAGACCCTGCCCTGCGCCCATGGAGCGGCCCCTTGCTCCCCGCAGGTCGGCTGGATGATGTGGAACTGGATGGTGTCGGCACTGGCCACTGGTGCGTCCCTGGTCTTGTATGACGGCTCCCCACTGGTGCCGACACCCAGCGTGCTGTGGGACCTGGTAGACCGGATTGGGTAAGTACAGGCGCCCTGCTCCACCCGGTGCTGCGGCACTCGTGCCCTGGGTGTGGGTCCTGCAGGGCTGAAGGGTTCTGGTTCCTTCCCGTCCTCCTGCAGCATTACCGTCCTTGGGACCAGTGCCAAGTGGCTGTCCATCCTCCAAGAGAAGGACCTCAAGCCAGGTGAGTTTGTCACTGTCCTCGTCCCCGCACTGAAGCGAAGTCCCAGAGTGGAGCCCAGTGGGTGCCTGCCTGGTCCCTGGTGTGCTGCCTGGGCTGGGCCCTGACTTCTTCCTGGTCCTCGCTTGTCCCTGAAGCGGAGACCCACAACCTACAGACACTGCACACGATCCTGGCCACCGGCTCCCTGCTGAAAGCCCAGAGCTATGAGTATGTGTACAGTTGTGTCAAGAGCAGCGTGCTGCTGGGCTCCATCTCAGGTAGGCCAGCCCCGCCAGCCACCCACAAAGCCCCTGCCAGAACCAGTCCCCTGTTCTGTCACCCTGGCCAGCAAATGCCGCCCCCTGGTGGTGCTCTGGGGAAATTCCGGCAACTTGTGCATCACAGTGCTGCACCCAAAGCAGCTCTGTGGGGTGTCTGTTTTTCAAGCAAAATATGAAGCAGAGGGGTGGGGTGACTTTCCCGGGCCACTGCACCAGCAGCCACCCAGTGCTGTGCCAGGCCGGAGCGTCTGTGCTGCTCTCCGCTGTGCTCTTTGATGAGGGCAGAGGCAGGAAGGTCTCCCTCCACTGCCATGGGTGAGTCACATTTCTCTCTTCTGCCCATGTGCGTGTCCTGGAACTGTCACTTCAGGTTGTAACCTGAACAGCTAAGCTGTAGCAAGTATGTGAATTCACAAGCACAGAAGCTACAAAAACAAGGATTGACTTCGTGGAAGGACAAGGATTGTAACACTTTATATCAGCAGAAAAAGATATTACCTGTGCAGATAACATGTAGCACAGCCCACTTTAAGCAGCCAGTAGAAGGCGACTTGAACTTGGGATCTTCCTGCCTCAGCCTCGCAAGTAGCCGGGATTTCAGGCACGCACCACTGTGCCCCGCCTGGCTCTGGCTTCCTGCAGAGGCCCTGCTCTCCCTACCCTAGCCCCAGGCAGCATGAGCAGACTCCTGAAGCCTGGGTGGGGAGCATCTGTCTCCTGAGGTCCCAGGTGGTGGGGTGACGGTGGTGGCCATGATCGAGACCCAGACGTTTCTGCGGGACTCAAGGAGCCAGAGCAGATGGCACAGTTAGATTCTCATCTGGAGTGGAAAGAGAATCGTCTTACATGAATTGAGGCCAAAGAAAACCCTGCTGGTTTTTGGAGATAGCATTTTTTTATGTGGAGCTTAAAATGATGCAATCCCTCCCCAGGCTGTATATATAGGGCACAGTTAAGGAAAAACTCGTTTTAATGACATATATTTTCTCAGGTGTCCAGACAAATATAAGCAGCAGCACAGCGGGCCTGGTGGTGAACACTTGTCATCTAAGAGGCTGAGGCAGGAGGATCACAAGAATGAGCCTGAAGTTGCCTGGGCAACTTAGTGAGATCTTGTCTCAAAATAAAAAAATTTTAAAAGGCTGGGGATGGAGGTTGGTATGAGAAAGCCTCGGATTCAATCCTCAGTACTTTTTTTTTAGACAGGGGCTTGCTTTGTAATTCAGGCTGGTCTTGAACTTGCTATACAGTCCAGGCTGGCTTTGAACTTCTAGCAGTCCTCCTGTCTCAGCTTCCCTAGTGCTGGGATCACGCCTGGCAAATCCCCAGTATTGAAAAAAAAGTACATCCCATCGCCAGGGCGCAGTGGTTTCTAAATCACCCCCGCTGCAGACCCTGTGTCAGGGCTGCCCCGCTGCTCCCTCGCCTCGCCCCTGGCTGATGTAGGGAAGCGCCTGCTGCCGTGTCCTGAGCGTGGGGTCTCCCGTGTCGCCTGCAGGGGGCACCGACATCATCTCCTGCTTCATGGGCCACAACACTTCCGTTCCCGTGTACAAGGGTGAGATCCAGGCCCGGAACCTGGCCATGGCCGTGGAGGCGTGGAACGAGGAAGGTGAGGGCTCTCATGACTTTCAGTGTGGAGGACACATGGCCTCCTTCCCTGACTGCTGCCCCCACGGGGCTCCTCGCTGCAGAGAGGGGCTGGGTGTGGCTTCTGTGGGTCCCCAGCCAGCCTTTGCGGTCGCCCTCTCGGCCACGCACTGTGGGCCACAGGGCTGGGCATGTGCTGTGTGCACTGCACAAGTTCATGGTCTGAAAGAGCCTGACTGCAGCTGCCAGCTCGCCCTGCCCAAGGGAACTGGGAGGTCAGGCCGGCCCGGGTTTGTGCCCGGCTCGCGCCCCACCCAGGACACTGCCTGACCCTCCGGTACCGCTGTTCACTCTTGGAGGTTGCCCCTTCGCCCACTCCCTTCTCCGCTCCTCTTGGCCTGGCCGGAGCCAGCTTCTGGCTCTGCTAGTGTGGGGGGAATGGTGCCTGGGGCTGCCGCCCCCCATTCCCCAGCCCGGCCCAGCCACCCTCTTGCCCTCCTGTGCGACCCCTGGTGACCCAGAGCGCGGAGTGGGGCAGAGGGAGGGCGTGTGTGCAGCCTGGGATGTGCAGCAGGGAACAGCACTGGGCAGCACACGCTGTGGCCGCGCGTGCAAGATGTGCATGGGCAGCAGCAAGAGCGGTGGCTCGTTCTCCAGGCTGAGCGCACACTGGGGACCTCAGGGTGAGCAGTGGTGCCCGGGGCACCTGCAGCAGTGGTGGTGTCCTGGCCCCGGGGAAGCTCAGCTCCAGGGAGATGTGGGGAGGGAGTCAGGGAGCTCAGGAGGCTTCTGGGGACGAGGCGGACTGCGTGCGGGGGGCCTGCGCACCTGTGTGCCCACTCTGCCTCCTCCCCGCCAGGCCGCGCAGTGTGGGGAGACAGCGGGGAGCTGGTGTGCACCAAGCCTGTCCCCTGCCAGCCCACACACTTCTGGAACGACGAGAATGGGAGCAAGTACCGGCAGGCCTATTTCTCCAAGTTCCCAGGTAGGGGCCGGGCTCCTCCTGCACGGCCGGCTGCTGTGGGTGTGCCCTGAGCCACGGGCCCCCTGTGTGGCTCCCGCCAGGGCCACCAGGTTCCCATGGGGCGGGGAGGCTACTGCAGGTCCCCTCTGCCACCTGCTGTCAGGGAGGCGGCGGTGGGAGGGCCTGGCCCAGCTGCCCCTTCCTGTCCCCCACACGTTGCCCAGTCTCCTGCAGACGGGTTTGCAGCTGGCTTACCCTGGGGCCTGGCCCGCAAGGATGCCTGCCCAGGGGGGCTGTCTTCTATTTCTGGTTCCTGCCTTCTTCTCGGAATAAGCAACCTTCAGTTCCCGCTGCTCTGTAATCTGTAGTTTAGAGGCCTTCTGTCCCAGAGTTATTTATGCGAGGTGCTTCCCTGCTCTCTGCAGCCTCGAGAAGGTGATCTGGCTTTGCATAAACCATGTGCGCAGAGCCAGAAAGGGCCAGGTGGCGGATGGCAGTGGGATTCACCACGATCCTTCCCGGTGCTCTCGGCCTCACGTGTTGCTGTGTCAGTGTGAGAGCTGTGTCCCTGCGTGGTATGGTGTGGCACAGTGAGGCGTGGCGTCTCCCAGGCCTGACTTCTGGAGTCCGTCACCCCCACCTGAGGCCCGGGGAGGCCTCTGTGTCTCCCCCTGCCCTAGGACTCATCTTGTGCATTTTCGGTGACTTTCTGGCTCAATCACAAAGGCATCCTTGTGGCTGCAGAGTGTGGCGACCTGGGCCTGGGTACCGGTCGGCATGCGTGGAGGGCGAGTGTCTGGTGCCGGACTGGGCTGTGGATGTGACCCGTGGGTGGGGACACACAAGCCGGGCTTGGTCAGTCACAAGGAGCTCCTTGGGCCCACCTGGTCCGAGGTGGCGGCAGGTGGCTTCCAAGACACCACGCAGGCAGGTCACGCCTTTGCTCAGCGCGTCGGGCCCTGGGTTTGGGAGAGGGAAGTGGACGGGGCTGAGGGTGAGGCCCCTCGGGCCTGGCAGCTTTGCCGCACCCAGTGGAGCCTGCTAACGGGGTCAGCCAGGGCAGTGCTGCGTCTGGGCACCTCTGGGCATTTCCTTTCCCTTTTCCTCCACGCCCTGTCACACGAGGGCTGACTTTCTGCCCTGGCCACTGCTCCTGGTCTTCCCCGGCGCCCCTGCTGCCCCTGCACTTCCGTCCTGAGCCCTGGTGCCCCCCTCCCGGAGAGTCCCCTCCAGCGCCTCCCTGACTGTCACTCTGTGCTGTCCTCTGGCCCTGTCCTGTCGCTGTCCCCACGTCCCCCTGGGTGACCAGGGCGGTGCCTCTTCACAGGTGTCTGGGCCCACGGTGACTACTGCAGAATGAACCCTAAGACAGGGGGCATCATCATGCTGGGCCGCAGGTGAGGCTCAGCCCCTCTCGCCTTCCGTAGATGCGGGCGTGCAGTTCCTGTGAGCCACTTCCTGGGCGGTCACCGCTCCCTTGCCAGTGCCGCCCACTCCTGCTGGGCCTCCTGGGTCCCTACCCGGCAACCGTCCCCCCTTTCCCGTGCCACTCAGTTCCCTGCCCGTGGTGGGTGGAGTGGGGCCACGGCAGATACACAGCCCTTGCCTGTCACTGGTGATGTCACTGTGAGGAAGAGGGGTCAGGGTCACCTCCACCGCTGCCCTGTGCTCATGGCCTTGTCTCCCGCAGCGACGGCACGCTTAACCCCAACGGAGTGCGCTTCGGCAGCTCGGAGATCTACAACATCGGTAGGCGCGGCCTGCTCTGCCCCGGCGCAGTCCCAGGGTGGGTGGGTGCTCTGGTGTGTGGCCTCCTTCCCAGAACACACCTGGCCATAGCGCCACCACCGCTCCTAACCCTCAGGAGGGGCCGGAGTTCGCTGGGCCACCCCTTCCAGCAGTGTTTCACCTTCGTGGTGAGCTTGGTGGATCTAGTTTTGTGAGTGAAGAAACAGAAGCACAGAGAGGTCTCGCGCATCCTGAAGGTTGCCCAGCACCATGCAGAGCTTGGGTGCAGACTCTCGGCTGCCCAGTGGCTCCCCCAAGCCCTGGTGGAGAAACATCCACCCCCATCCCCACCAGGCACCTGTCCCTGTTTTCCTTGTCATTGACGCCTCATTAAGTCCAGGCCACAGGTGCTCTTGGCTTCCCTGTCCAGCTCCTGCCCCAAACCCCTGCCCCGTGGCTGATTCAGCACGATGGCTCCAGGGCCTCCTGTGACCCTGTGCCTCCTCCTGGTTCTGCAGTGGAGGCCTTCGAGGAAGTGGGGGACAGCCTGTGCATCCCCCAGTACAACAGGGACGGCGAGGAGCGGGTGATCCTCTTCCTGAAGATGGCTTCTGGCCACGCCTTCCGGCCTGACCTGGTCAAGCGGATCCGCGACGCCATCCGCCTGGGGCTGTCCCCGCGCCATGTGCCCAGCCTCATCCTGGAGACGCAGGGCATCCCGGTAAGGCACGGCACCGCGGCCCTGTGGGTGTTCTGGGTGCTGAGCAGCACATCCCGCTCCCGTCCACATTGCTTAGCAACACCAGTCCCCGCCCCCAGGCTTCGCAGGGTGCCACGGGCAGATGTCAGCAGGCCCAGCCTGCAGGGCCACCTGTGCTGCCCTTTGGTTCAGTTTGTGCTCCTGACTCCACTCCAGAAGGGGCTGCTGGGGCGCTTGTGGGAGCAGCGTGGGGTCTGTTGGGTCTTCCTGCTCGGCTGGGATTCAGAATGGGCGGGAGCCCCGGTGGGTCACAGTGAACGTGGCCGGCTGTCTCTGTGCCTGCAGCAGCCCAGGAGTGATCCCAGGGCCTGGCTGTGTGAACAGGACCCTCCCCGAGTCTGGTCTGTAACATGGGGAAGGACCCCCAAACCCCTACCATGCCCAGGAGGGAATGGGCAGGGGCGGAATGAAAGGACCCGGGGGTGGTGGGTGTGGTGCGCACGCCTGTAATCCCAGCACTCGAGGCTGAGGCAGGAGGATCGCTGTGAGTTCGAGACCATCGTGGGCTACACAGTGAGACCCTGTTCCTGAAACCAAAAAACAATGGGGGGCTTGGGAGCCCAGGGTGTCCCTTCCCTGGCTCATGTCCACCCTCAGGCCGGCCGTACCCATAGGGCGTTGCTACCTGAGTCTGCTCGACCCTGACAGGGGCAGAGGCAGTGTGGTCTGCTACTGCAGTGGCCACCTTGCTGGGACACAGTGCCCCTCACACACTGCAACTCAGGTGCTTTTCCCTCACCTGCTCCTGCTCCCCCAGCCTGCAGCCCTCCCCTCCCACCCTCAGCAGCGGGGTGTCTGTGCCCCAGGGCGAGGGTGGTGACGTGCTGTCTCTGGTAGCCCACCTTAATTAGTTCACATGTGGCTGGAATTTTTCAAATGAATGAATTTTAATTACATCTGGTGAGGAGTGCAGGGTGGGACAGCCAGTGATCCGGTTAGGCCTGGTTGAGGTGGGAGGTGGCAGTTAGGGGCTTTGACCAGGGAAGATGCCAGGCCACCCTGGCAGGGAGGGTCCCAGGAGGATCCCAGGCTGTGCAGTGTGAGGGCAAAAATCCAGGCTGAAGCCACACTGAAACTCAGGAGCCGGATGCTGCTCCTCGTCTGTCGTGATTGGAGGAGTTCACCCAGGGTCCCCAGCTTCCTGGCGGAAGTCACATCTGGGGACCCTTGGCACTCTGCTGGGGTCAGGTTTGTGCCCTGGATTTCTTCTGGACTCTGCACCCCGAGAAAGAGCCACATCTCCATCCTGCAATGGGGCTGAGGGGCCCAAGGTGGGCATCCAGCGGACTGTGGGGTGGACGTACTCATCCACCTGTGTGGCCCTGCAGTGTCCTGGAGACGGCCGTGTGGGGACGGGAGGGTGCTGGGAGCGCTTGGTGTGGCCCAGGTCCCAGGCCCTGGCGTTAAGGGTCCTGGGTACGGAGCGGTGCTGTCCACGCAGGGTCTGCCCTGTGCTCCGTGTGACCACGCAGCTGCCCGCTGTGTGGTGGTTCAGACACACGCCGCTTGCCATCGGGGCTGGGTGGTGTTGCCCTGGTCTGAGCTGTGCCGTCTGCTTCTCCCCTCGCCCGCAGTACACACTCAACGGCAAGAAGGTGGAGGTGGCGGTGAAGGAGGTCGTGGCCGGGAAGGTGGTGGAGCACCGCGGCGCCTTCTCCAACCCTGAGACTCTCGACCTGTACCGCAACGTCCCTGAGCTGCAGGGCTTCTGAGGCCGCACTGGCTGCTCAGGGCCCCATCGCAGAGGAGCTCGGCCACGTGGCCCGGCCTGCTGAGCGCGGGTCTCCCTGCCTTGCCTGGTGAGGGTGCAGTGTGGCTGTGGCCCTGCTGGCCTTACGGTGACAGAGCCCCAAGAAGCCAGGAGGCCTCAGCCTCATGAGCCCCTGTGCCTGTTGCCCTCCGCTCCTGGCCCCGGCCGTCCTTGCCCTGTTGATTGTCAGCTGACACTGGGGATGCCGTGGCCTCTGGGCCACGTCAGGGCGGAACATGGCTCCCGGGGGGTGGGGGGCCGGCTCCCGCCTGCCGCCTGCCTGCGGGAAGTTCTGTGTCCATGGTCTCCTGGAGTCTCTACGCTGAGAGTCCTCCCGGTGGTCGAAGTGTTTTCGGGGTTGATTCTGTGGCTGTGGGCATCTGAAGCACTCTGCGCCCTCCTGGGTCACTCTTAGGGCTGCTGGGCCACATGTGCAGGCTGTGTGGTCCCCAAGGGCCCCCGAGGGCCATCAGCACTTTCCACGGTCACGGCTGTGGCTGCCCGAGGTCTGACCTCAGCTCAGCATGTTCACGTCTCTCAGAAATCCCAGTGTTTGTTTTTGTATTTTTTAAAACGAAGCACAGCGAGATACCTTTCGGAATTGTTCTTCTGGGTTGTAAGTGTATGGGGAAAAGAGCTATGGAGAGTTTTATGCAATAAACATGTATGTGTGTGTGCACTTGTGCAGGCGCAGCATGCTTGTGAGAGGCGTGCTTTTTGGTGACCAGGTCCATGGCTGATGTGCGGCCACAGCTGTGACTTCCCGGGGGTGCGCTGAGCAGCTGTTTTGTGACCGGCCGGCCGAGGCCCCGCTCAGCAGGACTGCGGAGGATGTGGCAGGGCGCTGGGCCTTCCTACCCCTCTCCAGAAGCCCGGCCCACCTCTTCCCTGGTGACGATGCTGTAGGCCTGGGCTCTGAGTATCTCAGGCAGGACCTGTTATCCTCTCATGTGACTTTCCTGTGGCTGCTGTGACAAAGGGCCACAAATCAGTGGCGTACGCACCCCAGATTTAGGGTAACCCTGAAGCCTGTTCTGGTGCAGGCCTTGCTGAGTGAAACCGGGGTGTCTGCAGGGCTGGCTGCTCCCGGAGGCCCTTCCCTGTTTCCACTCCTCCTGGCATCCGTGGGGCCCTCCTCACACTGCATCTGGGACCCGCTGCTTCTGGGAGGACCATTTGGGATGTCCCAGGTGGCATCCCACCTGTCCCCTGCCAGGGGCCTCAGACCGTGGCTCTCAGTGGACCGAGGAGACCCCTCCTGCAGGTCTGCAAGTGCTTGGGCCATGGTCACATGGGGACCCGAGCCCCTTGTGCTCCCAGTGCTAGGGTGTCATCCACAGATCTTGGGGGTGAGGCTGGTGGCCATGACAGGCACCCCAGTCTGGCTTGCGGGCGTTTTCACACACTGGGCCCAGGGCATCCCTGAGGTCTTGTCCTTGGGCCTAGCTGGGATGGGGTGTTCTGCTCATGTGCCCTTGACCACACTGTTAACAGCAGCACCCCACTGTGTGAGGGGGGAGGGGGCTGCCTAGTTGGGTGGCTGGTGTCCTCCTCGACCCTGGTGGTGGTGGACAGAGTCCAAGGTGGCAGAGGGTGGGGACGTGATGGGAGGTGGTTATAGGCTCCTGGGGCCTGTGCTGGAGTGGCACCTTGGCCTGGGGTGTGTGTGTGTATGTGTGTGAGTGTGCACGCACGTGTGTGATGGCAGGCCTGGCCTGTGTTATCCTTGATTCTGAAGGCTAGACCACAAGGCGTAGGAGACAAACTTGATTTTCATAAATACTTGGGCTGTGTGTGAATGTGCACGTGCATGTTTTGAGTGTGAATGTGGGTGTATGTGTGTTAGTTTTCTTGTCACTAGGACATGATACCCAGTACAACTTGAGGGCGCAGAGGTGGAGTCTGGCTCGTGGTTTTGTGTGATTCAGTGCATGGTCGGCTGGCTCCAAAGCAGAAAGAACACGGCAGAAGCACACAGTGGGAAAAGGCCAGGAGGCAGACAGGGGAGGAGCCGGGGAGGGGACCCCAGAGGTGGTCACGCCCCAGTGACGCCCCAATCAGGCCCAGACTGTGAACTCATCCGCAGAAGAACCCTTAAGCCACCCCTGCGTTCGTGGCCTGGTATCACCTGGGAGGGCAGTAATTGTCCCCGGCTCCTTTCCTCCACTGCCCTCTGCCCTGATGTCCCCGCCTGGCCACACCGGGGCCCACAGCAGCGGAGCCAGCTGGCCACGGGCTGAACCCTGCAGGACCCTGAGCCGAGGCAAACGCTGCTCCTTCAGGTTGTGTCACAGTGGCAAGAAGCTGCCTGCACAACCAGCTAGGCAGAGGTCCTGAGAAGGGGACAAGTGGCCTAGAGAAACAACACGAAGGGCTGTTTGGAGACTGAGGGGAGGCAGTGCTGGGCGGGGACTGCGTTCTCAGGGATTTGGAGCCTGACTCCTTTCCTGTGCAGGCTGCACGGTGTGCCCCCCCCCCCGGTTCCCGCTCTCCCCCTTGTCCCTGGGGTGGACTGGGACACCCTGCCTTGCATCCTCCCTGGTTATGCAGTGACCGCCCTCCTCCGGGACTGCCAGGACTGCCAGGCCCCGGTTCAGTACCCACCACTGGAAAAGTAAATGAAACATGAGACAGGGTGCCTGGAGGCTGCCACCCCAGGGGAGCTAGGTGGGGAGGATGACTGTGGGACTGTGCAGCTCTGGCTGGCCTGGCTCTGGTCCATGGGAAGGGCCCAGACCCACAGCAGGGATCCCCTCCCGGCCCATTCTTAGTGACTCGCAGCCCATCTCGTGAACAAAACCCCCCTCTGCCTGCCATTTGCCAGTCCCTGCCGCAGCCTTCCATGTGCCGAGCCTCTAATTAGAGGGGGCAACTAAGTCAGCCTGTGTCATGAGGATTTGGATGCCAGCAAGCTGTGGGCGGTCCTTCCTTCTACCCCAGCCCCGCCACGTGGCAGGGGTGCAGTGTGCTATTTATACCTGTGAGGCAACGCTGCTTTCAAAATCACCCAGACTCTTATATCTTTGTTCTGGGTTTCTAGGAAGCGGAAATGTTCAAATTTTCCTAGTGAGCCCCTCTTTTGGGGAGCAGGAGACAGGGTTTCGCTATGTAGCCCGGGCTGAACTTGAACTCACAGTGATCCTCCTGCCTCAGCCTCCTGAGTGCTGGGATCACAAGTGTGCATGGCTGCACTCAGCCTCTCTCTCCCCTTTTTTAAATAACTGGACTCAGCTGTGCCTGTCTTCCCTTTGACAGGGACCTCAGGATCTTGTAAAGTCTGTGTCACATAATTGCTCTGCTGTTTGCACTGGTGAGAGGGCATTGTAAATGGCCGTGTGGGAGACATGACAGTTCCATTAGATCCGAGCTCTTCTTGGTCGACCTTTGCAAACCGAATTCAAGGAGGTTCAGTGCATCTGCTACATTTAATGTTTGCAGTTTGGGGTGGGGCCAGGCAAGAAATATTGGGGTCTCTATGCCAGCTGCTCCAGCTCCCCCCACACTTGCTTCTTCCCCCTGGACGTCTCCCTTGGCTCCAGACAAAGGGAAAGCAGTGGCCCAGGATCTGTGGCCTTGGGTGCTGTGGTCTCATCCTCTGCTCCATCAAGGTGACAGTGTCCTTTTTAATATCTGCCTGCAGACCCCAGGGCAATTTCTAGGTCCTGAGTTATCCAGCCTTCTCTGAGGGAATCACAGGGAGTTTCAGGCGTGGTTCTCAGCCTTTTCACAATTTCTGGGAAGAATTCTGGGCTACAGAAATGGTCATCTGTTGAGAGCAATTCTACATAATTTTTGGGAAAAACATTTCACATTAAATTATGGTTAGGTCTAGTTTTCCATCCTGTGGGCCAGCTATGGCGTGTCGAGACATAACACCATTTCTCCTCAGGTCACAGCTAAGTCCTCAGTGGTTCCGTGATGCTGTGACACTTCAGGGCAGGATTGCATCAGCAGAAGACATCCTGGTTTCTCGAGAACTGAGTAGTAAGACAAAGGTTTCACCTGGGGAGGGACAAATTCCCAATCAATCAGTGTAAATTTTTTGTCCACCTAGGGTCTTCATCTGCATAAATTCTTCATTGTCCTAAAATTATCACCGCCCTCTGAGTCACCTGTTACTCCCAGTGTTTGTAATAGAAGTGTGGCAAGCTCAGAATGCCTTTGTCTTTGCTGCCCAGAGCGGCACTGATCAGGCCCAAAGCTCAACTTTTTCTCTAAGTCTCATTTCCTGTCTTTATTAATTTGCCTTGTGCTGTTGTGCCTCACGGGAGACCAGGACTCACCACAGGGGCCTGGTAACTTCCCCTTCCCCTGTTTCCCACAGTCTTCTCTCTTCATCTGTGTTCCCGTTGCTGCCATCAGGGCTGCACAAACCTCTTGACCCCAGAGCCAAGGACTCTGGGCCTGCCTGTGGACCGGCTGCAGAACCTCAGGACCACGCCATTGGGATCCTTGAGTTCATGTGTACAGGAACAAATCAGGCTTTGGTGAGGATGTAGAGAAACTAAAATCTTCATGCATGGCTGCTTGGAATGGAAAACATGGCAGCTGTTGTGGAGAACATGCTAGCATGTCCTCCAAAAGTTAAATATAAAAGATTGCATGTAACCAGCAATTCTGCTCCTGAGTCTGCACCTGAAGCAAAGTTAGGACTCAAACAGAAACTTGTATGCAGTGTTCACAGCAGTGCTTTTCACAGTAACCACAAGGTGGAAACAGCCTGAGGGGTCACAAGACAATGGGTGAACAGAACGTCTCTCTGCACTGTGGAATATTGTACAGCCTTGAAAAGGAGTGAAGCTGGCACAGATGAACCTTGGAAACAAGATGCTACCAAGTGACAGATGTCGGCCACAAAAGGACATAGGCCACAGTATCCTAGGATTTGAAATACCCAGGACAGGCAAACTGAAAGAGGCAGAAAGTGCAGTGGAGTTTGTGCAGGGAGCAGAAGAAGGGAGAATGGTGTGATGGGTTGAGAGTTCCCACTTGGGAAGGAGGAAGTTCTGGATTGGAGGGGGTGGTGGCAAACAGCACCGAGAATGTACTTAAGGCCACTAGATCGAACACTTAAAATAACTCAAGTGGCAGTTTTGTCACTTTATGTAAAATTACACATACTTTGCCACACTTGTGGTTTTCGTGCTGGAATACACATATTCTGGGTCTCAGCTGCAAGTGCTTCTAGGCCTTGCATGTGGGCGCTGATTTTAGTGGCTTGCGGAAAAGCCTGGGCCCCGACACTGTACAAAGCTGGCCAGAGGGACAGGTTTCCTGGAGCAGGGACAGAGTCGGGCACTAAGTCCCCAGGAGGAAGACTGTGGGCTCAGGACTGGTGCGGTCCACACAGAACACGGAGTCGCAGCGAAAGTGGCGCCACCTTCAGGCCCAGGCAGGTGAGACCCCGATGGAGAGCGTTCTCAGACTGGGCTTTCAGTTGGAGATGGCTGGAGCTGTTACCTGGGCCGCCTTGGCGGAGGAGGTTGGCAGGTGGTTCAGTTTGAAGCAGAGAGAACCAGGGGCTTCACAGCGTCTCGTCCAGCCTGAGTGCGTGCCTCCCTCGGCTGCAGTTTTAACGAAGCATCTCACGTGCTCCCCGACTCGCGTTTCCCGTCAGAGGCTCTGTCTCCCTTGTGCTCCTTCGTTCTGTTCTCTCACTTTATTAAATTGCTGAATTTTCCCATGAAAAAATAATGGAAACTCAGATGATTCATTCCACAACCGGAAAACGTTCATATAAAAATGAGCACAATGTCGTGATATAATACGAAATAATAAAGGAAATACAAAATGTAAAGCAGAACAAGTTAGCCTGCCCCTGGCCTTCTGAACCCTCGTGGCTGGTGCGAGGGAGACAGAGGAGGCCGTGCAAGGCGACTTCACTGCCACCGCGGGGCCATGGCTGTCTGCCGGCTCCGTGGATTCTCTTTCCTGTCAAGGGACGCTCGTCTTTCCTCCTTTTGAGGATGTCGCAGAAATGGGACCCGCGTTGTCGCTGAACAGATTCCTCGCTCGTGCGCCACAGCCTTATTCGGGCGGTGCTTTTCGGCACTGTTTTCCACACATCTCTCCGGTCTCATTTGAGGTGAGGGGTTCCCCCGCCTCTTCCTCCACCCCCTCCCCGGCTTCCTGCCGTGGGGAGATCGCCCGCGATCCCGCAGAGAGAGAAGCCCCGGCGGGTTGTGACCCTGTGGTGTCCTCTCGTGGAGAGGGACATCGCTCCTTTACCGAGCTAAACTACAGAACTGCAGAGCGGTCCCTGGAAAGCTGAGCCTTCCCGGAGATCTGGGACTGCCCCTGCTCTGGCGTGGGTGTGGTCCGAGTGTCCGGGGTCCCTGGCCTTGGTCCACCTCAGTCACCAGGTCTGGCACCACACGAGTCAGGTCAGGACGACCGTGGAGGGAGACGTTTTGAATCCACGGAGGACTCGAGGCAGCCAGGACAGCCTAGCTGAGGACACTTACGGAAGAGGGCTCGGAACTGCAGCAGGACTGGAGCAGAATGGGGTGTCTGAGGGGAGGGAGGGTCGGGGGGACTCGCGCCCACGAGCCTCTCACTGTCACACATCCAGCAAGCCTGAGGCAGTGCCACAGCTTTTGATTGCACCGCTAGCTCTGCAGCAGGGCAGAGAGAGGACAGCAGTGCCCTGAGCTGTGACCATGCCCAGCCGAGCTGCTCCCTGGGATGTGGCTGCCCAAGGTTGGTGTCCGTGCCCAGGGCCACCACTGGTCTGCAGAAGCGGCCGGTCAGTGGGGACGGCGAGGCTGGGTGTCACTGAGGGTCGTCAGGGCCGGGGCGGGGATGTGGCCACCCCAGGACTGTTCCGGGCAGGCCTGGAGGGAGGAAGCTGGGTCCAGGACCGGGCTCTCTTCCCACCTCTCCCCCTCTGCTTCCTGGCCTGGATGTAGCTGGTTTCCTCCCCCCTGGATGTCTTTCTGCCCTAACTGCCCCAGGGGTTTCCTTACAGCAGTGCCAAGCTGGTTGATACACTGGAACCTGGAAGGGGTCTGGCCTGTTGTGTGAAGGACACCTGCCTTGTCCATGGCCGTGCCTGCTGTTAATGCGGCCTGACCCCACACCTGTACCACTTGGTGAGTTCAGGAGCACCCTGGACTACATAGCGAGCCCCTGTCAGCCTGTGCGCTGAGGTTTACAGGTACGGTCCCACGTTGGCTTTTTCATGGGTTCTCGCTTCTGTCTGTGTGTTGGACCAGGGATTGGGAAGTGCGGGCTTTAGTTCTCAGTCTCAGATTCCACTGGAAGCTGTGTCACTTAACCTCTCTGGCCTATCACTTAACCTCTCTGGCCTATCTTTAAGAAACATTCTTGCCCAAGAGACAAGGCTACCTCCCTAAAGTGGCTTAATAAGGATTTATTTATTTATTATTTTTGTACTGTGGGTCGAACTTGGGACTTTGTGCTTGCAAGGCAGGTGGGGGCACCACTAAGCTGTATCCCCAGCCCTTTATTTTTTTAATATTTCAAGAGTTGTAGAATTGGTTATCTTTGGGTGGTGGTATAAGGGTCAAAAATCTTAGTGGATCTCTTGGCCTTCTCATGTTCACAAGATGGCTGCTGTGACTCCAGCCACCAAGATTGTGCTTAAAGCAGAAGTGATAGATCTGACCAGGTTGTCTGTGCTGTTGTCTCATTGTAGACAAAGATCACCCCAGGCAATCTCAGGACCTCTTCCGTTCCATCTCACAGGACAGAAATGGGTCTGTAGTGGGGTATTTAGCTTTCTCACTCCATAGAGAAGAGGAGGCAGTAGAGGATGCTGGGAATGGTTGCTGAGCAGACAGAGCAGAACGTCCTAGGCCCACTCAGTGCTGGGGGTGTGGACTTGGGGGGACTTTGACCCCCTCCCCCTGCTTCTGGAGCCCTGGCGACATTTGCATAGCGAACGCCTCCCTTTGGAGGTGGAATGATATTAAAAGTCAGATGTTTGTCATTATGCAAATGTGTGTCTCGCTCCTGCTTAGGATTTCCATTTTTCTATGAATTATTCCTCTTCATCGCTTTTTTTCCTCCCCCTCTGGAAGAAATCAGAGTGAGCCCCGCCGGATCAGGGGAATTTTCCAATCATCCGTCGACTGGTTATGGATCGAGTGGTGCAGCTTGTGTGGTGTTGGGGCTCAGAGCCGGCCAGCGGTGAGGCCAATTCGCAATGGGAGGCAGCAGGGCCTGGGGACGTGGTGCTAGGGGGAAGAGGGCGTTCCTGGGAAACCGGAAGGCGGAAAGACACCAGCCATGCCGGCCTTGGGCAGAGGGTCCCAGAGGGGAGCTGCTGCCTCCTTAACCTGCAGTCTCTGTCTCCTTGTCTGGTGTCTGTTCCCCACTGAACATGAGCTTCGTGTAAACACTTCGTGAAATTGGGTGTGGCGCATGCCTGTGATTGCTGCATTCTGGGAGGCTGAGGCAGGAGGATCACAAGTTCAAACCCAGCCTGGACAACATAGTGACTTAGCGAGAGCCAGTGTCAAAATAAACACTAAAAAAAGGGCTGGACGTGTAGCTCAACGTGAAGGCCTCGGCTTAAACCCCTAGTGCTGGGGGCGGTGACAAGGGGTCTCTTTGGGACAACCAGGGCTCAGGCACTGGAAGGACTTGGGGCAGACTGATGGACTCCAGATCCTCAGTTCCCTCATCTGTAAAACGGGGATAAGGTGCCCCTACCTGGTTTGCTGGGGTGGTGGATGGCAGTCCCAGGGAGGTGGCAGCATTGTTTTTTTTGGGGGGGGTTGTTGCGGGCTGGCCACGTCCTCCCGCCTTTTCAGAGGTGTGAATAATTAGCATATGCCCTCCCCTTAGCCGTGGCGATTGGCCAGGGGATAGGCACGTGACCTCGCGGAAGCTAAGGAGATCCCCTTCCAGCCATTCTGGAGACCCGACCCTGGCCCTGCCAATCCTGCAGCTGCGGGCTCCGATTACGTGAGCCCTAAATCTTTTTGTTTTGTTTTGTTTTTCAGTAATGGAGACGGAGCCCAGGGCCTTGCAAATGCTAGGCAAAGCTACCCCACCAGCCCTTTCAATTGTATTTTGAGATAGGGTGCAACTAAATTGCGCAGGCTGGCCTCGAAATTGTCATTCTCCTGCCTCATCCTCCTGAGCAGCTGAGATTACAGTGCTTTCCCCCCTGACTTCGCCTTCTGTCGTTATAAACGTAGCACGGCTGAGCCCTGTGCCAGGCGGATGGAGGCTAAACCAGCAGGCTAATGGTAGCCATGAGACCCTGAGCTGGGCCGGGCCACCTGGCCGTGTCTCTGTCCCTCCGAGCCTGCGGAGCCCTGGGAAGCTCACAGCACGCAGCCCGGCGTGATATTAATGCGCTCTAATCCCCCCAGGGGCCTCAGGGCAAAGGCTGGAGAATAAATAAAATTTGTGAGTGAAATAAAAATATATTTAGAAGTGAGCGCGCAGGCAGGTGCAGGGGAGAGAGATGTGCAGTGTGGGAAAAGCCAGCAGATGAGGCCCCTCCTGGGCAGATGCTCAGATTTACCAAAGAGCTGTGGATTAAAACAGTTATGATGAAAGCGGGTGTGGTGGTGCACACCTGTCGCTAGCACTTGGGAGGCTGAGGCAGGAGGTTCTAAACTTCTAGCTGAGCCTGGGCATCTTAGTGACTTATTGAGTCCCTGTTTCAAAATTTAAAAAATAAAAAGGGGCTGAGGATGTAGCTCAATATGAAGGCCCGAGGTTTAATCCCAGTACCGAGAAAAATGATGAGTGATGATAAAATTGCAAATTTAGCAATTCACTAAATTTCTTTCTTTTTTGAGACAGGATCTTGCTATGTAGCTCATGCTGGCCTGGAACACACTATATATCCCAGCCTGGGCTCGAATTCTCTGAGAACCTCCTGCCTCAGCCTCCCGAGTGCTGGGCACCGGCTTCCTTTCCGCTGGGCTCCCTTCCCCCGCACCCTGCTGTGGCAGCGCGCGGGTCTGAGTCAGCCCTGTGCTCTGGGGCGGGCCCCTAGGGAGCCAGGGCTCAGCTAAACTTCAGGTTTGCACTGGAAAACAAAGTCCCGATTTTTGCAAAGAAGCACCTGGTGGTCCGGAGCGAGCAGCGGGCTGCTGTCGCCAAGGCTGGCGGTGCCAAGGCCCTACGGTCCCTCCGGGCCGCCGCGAGG